>NC_053493.1:70741528-71051885 GCF_905171775.1 Rana temporaria
TGTCAATTATACCGTGATCAGTGCTTTAAATAGCCACTAATTACTGTGTAAATGACACTGGCAGGGAAGGGGATAAATCCTAGGGGGCGATCAAGGAGTTAAGTGTGTCCTAGGCAGTGATTCTAACTGTGGGGGGGTGGGCTACCACTGACATGACAGAGATCACTGCTTAGTTTATTTGCTACAAAGTTTTACAGTTATCAATCTTTTTTGTTACAAACAAAGCTTTCTTTAAAGATATTGGGGGTTATTTACAAAAGGCAAATCCACTTTGCACTACAAGTGCAAACTATAAGTGTAAAGTGCACTTGAAAGTGCACTTGGAAATGCAGTCGCTGTAGATCTGAGGGGTAGATCTGAAATGAGGGGAAGCTCTGCTAATTTTATCATCCAATCATGTGCAAGCTAAAATGCTGTATTTTATTTTCCTTGCATGTCGCCCTCAGATTTACAGCAACTGCACTTCCAAGTGCACTTTTAGTGCAATTTCACGTGCACTTTGCACTTGTAGTGCAAAGTAGATTTGCCTTTCGTGAATAACCCCTATTGTCTTGTTAAAATAACTATTTTGATTGAAATAAATAGGCAAAATTATTTACAAAACTAAAAAACACATTTTGATCAGTGTTAGTTTTAAAAATAAATATTGCTACTGTAGATAAAAAGTACATTTTATTCTAAGATTTGTTCTTTTTAAAATGAATATGACTCTGGTACAAAGCATTGCAACGTTAAAGTGGATGTAAACCCCTTTCATTAAATTTGAGCCGGGCACATATACAATATCTGCATTGTTTTATTTCTCTCCAAAGCCCTAAGTCCCGTGTCTTTCAGCTGCTCCATTCTTCTGTTACCAGCATGATAACTTCAGACAAGCTTTCCGACAACCGAGATAAAAGCAGCTGGAAATTTGTGTTGGGGTGGGTTCTATAAATAGATTAGCAGAGATAATAATAAAAAAGCTTATTTTAATGAATTTTGTGCTTTTTCACAGTAAAAAATAATAAAAATGAATAAAAATAGTTAAATATTAATAGATATAAAAATAGAAACTTATGACGAAACGCGTATGGAATGGCGTACAGTGACGTCACCGCGTTCTATGTGAAGGAGGAAGGGCTCCTCTAGTGCCGGCCGGCATCTTTTTGCACGCTTTTTATGAATTTGTGTTTGTAAGTACAATCTTTTTTACTAAATAAACGTTACAAAACGGTATTATGCTATGGTCCGTTTTTGTTATCTATGATCCACGGACCATCTTGGTGAATGAGGTAGTGATCCCTCGTCGGTTGATTGATCCTGTGGCTCCTGGACCCTGTGTTTAAACCCACTGACGGAGACCATATCTTTTTAAGGCTGTCTTTACTTATCATTCTGGTAAGAGGCTTTCCATGTGGTGGCGGTTCTCACGGATGTTTCAAAACGTTCACTGTGGTGCTGTTCGTCTCAGATGATTGACACCTACAAGATTTATTACTTCTTGGGTCATTAAAAACGATTGTGTGTGGGCTCCAGAGCATTTTTCACGACGTAAAAAATGGGCATTAAAAATTTAGAACATGCTCTAAATTTTCACGTCGTTTTTAACGTTGTAAAAAATGGTCGTGTGTGGCTTTTAACGACGTGAAAAAAACGTGCATGCTCAGAAGCAAGTTATAAGATGGGAGCGCTCGTTCTGGTAAAACTAGCGTTCGTAATGGAAATAGCACATTCGTCACGCTGTAACAGACTGAAAAGCACGAAGACTGAAAAGCGCGGATCGTCTCTCACCAAACTTTTACTAACACGAAATCAGCAAAAGCAGCCCCAAGGGTGGCGCCATCCGAATGGAACTTCCCTTTTATAGTGCCGTCGTACGTGTTGTACGTCACCGCGCTTTGCTCGAGCATTTTTTTTTTACGATCGTGTGTATGCAAGGCAGGCTTAACAATAATCGGGTTGAAAAAAATGTTGTTTTTTTCTAGACCATTAAAAACGGTCGTGTGTACGCGGCATAACTTTAATACAGCCACTTTGTTGAAATGAGAGCTGTTTGACTGGGAAAGCAAATTAATGTAATTTTTGTTGCAAAGATTTTGATAAACGAGTCCCAAAATGTTTGATTTCCCCTGAGGTTTAGATGCTGCGGTCATTATTACAACTATGGTATTTGGGCTCGGCATTCAGTGGAGAGCATCTGTTCATCGGAATACAATCTCCAAGTCATTTATTATCTTCTTCTCAGTTATTCATTAATAATCCAAATACTTTGTGGTACCTTTGTTGTAATATTAGTTATGTTGCTATTACAGCACAATGTAAATCATTTTACAGGGTTCATATAAGCAGATTTATAAGCACAAAAGTTACATAAATCTATCACTAATTTACTAACTGACATATCAGCCTGGATGTCACACCACTTCCTCACCACTTCGTCCAAAACCAAGCTCATAATATTTCTTTTTCCATGTTCCCCATGTGCCTTCTCTTTCAAGATCCACGGCACAACTATCACTCCGTCCCCACATCAGTTTTCCCAACGAGAAAACCCCCTGAAGCCTCGTACACACGGCCGATGGAACTCGACGGGCGAAACACATAGTTTTGCCTGTCGAGCTCCTTGTGAGGCTGTCGAGGAACTCGGCGAGACAATTTTCTCCATTTCCGTCGAGGAAATAGGGAACATGCTCTCTTTTTGGCTCGACGAGTTCATCAAAAAATGTACACACGACCGGTTTCCTTGGCAAAAAAAATTCCCAGCAAGTTTCTTGCTGGTTTTTGCCGAGAAACTCGGTCATGTGTACGAGGCCTGAGAATCACGACAGGAAAATTTAGAACATGTTCTAAACTTTCTTGTCGCGAAACGCAGCGTTTTTTTTCTCTGCAGTTTTCCTATAGGGAAACGCTGCCACGGAGCCTACACACGGCCGGTTTTCTCGACCAAGAGAAAACCTTTCGGGAAAACCGGCTGTGTGTACATGGGGAAAAGGGACCAAGCCGGTCCTCGGTTTTCCCGTCGAGAAACGGTGTTTTCAGCCACACAGGTTTTGAGATTAAACACTTCAGCCCCGGACCATTTTGCTGGTTAAAGACAAGGCCACTTTTTGCGATTCGCCACTGCATCGCTTTAACTGACAATTGCGCGTTTGTGCGACGTGGCTCCCAAACAAAATTGACATCCTTTTTTTCCCCACCAAATAAAGCTTTCTTTTGGTGGTATTTGATCACCTCTGCGATTTTTATTTTTTGCGCTATAAACAAAAATAGAGCAACAATTTTGAAAATAATTCAATATTTTTTACTTTTTGCTGTAATAAATATTCCCCAAAAAATGTATAACATTTTTTTTCCCTCAGTTTAGGCCGATACGTATTCTTCTACATATTTTTGGTAAAGAAATCACAATAAACGTTTATTGTTCGGTTTGCACAAAAGTTATAGCGTCTACAAAATAGGGGATATTTTTATGGCATTGTTATTAATAATTTTCTTTTACTAGTAATGGCGGCGATCCTCGATTTTTATCGTGACTGCGACATTATGGCAGACATATCGGACACTTTTGACACATTTTTGGGACCATTGTCATTTTTACAGCGATCAGTGCTATAAAAATGCACTGATTACTGTGAAAATGACACTGGCAGTGAAAGGGGTTAACCACTAGGTGGCGCTGTAGAGGTTAAATGTGCCCTAGTGAGTGATTCTTACTGTAGGGGGGATGGGCTACATGTGACAAGACAGTGATCACCGCTTCCGATTACAGGAAGCGGTGATCACTGTCATTTTCACTAGGCAGAGCGGGGAGATGCTTGTTTACATTAGCATCTCCCTGTTCTTCCTTACAGTGAGACGATCGCGGGTATCCCCAGGGCGATCGAGTCCGCGGGACCTGCAGTTGGGCTCACGGAGCCTGTGGCAGGAGCGCGCCGCCGGAGGCGTGCGCGCATCCTCAATGCCACGATCTTAAGGGGGAGGTATATATACGTCCATCTGCCTGTCCGTGCCATGCTGCCGAGATATATAGTCGTGCGCTAGTCGGCAAGCAGTTAAATATGCAGAGCATTAAACTGTCTATTAGGTACAAAACATATACTTTTAAACACAGTTAGGGACACTCCCCTTAGCCTTGTCATAGAGGGGGTAGGGGACAAAGAAGAACCAATGGAAACTTGTATATTCAAACAACTACAGTTGAAACACACCAAGGGATTATGATAAGCAGGCAGCCCCTCCTTACACACCCCCTGCTGGGATGTGTCTCCACATTCTTTGTCTAAGTGCCATGATCCAACACAATTAAACTTGGGGGAGAAGGGATGAAGGGATGTAGCATTTCATTACATTACATTACATTATCTCAATGCCATTTTGTCCCCAAGCCTCTCATTCTTTGCTGGGCCATAGTCTTTGGTTAGGAGGCCAGCCCACAGTCCCCTCCAAAACACACAGTGGGCCAGATTCAAGAAGCACTTGCGCCCGCGCAACCATAGGTTGCGCGGCGCAAGGGCTTACTTGCTCCGGTGTAACGAGTGCTCCTGATTCAGGAACCTCGTTACACCGAATGCAGCCTAGGATCTGACAGACATAAGCCTCCTTATGCCTTCACATCCCAGGCTGCATTCTTGCGTTGGCCGCTAGGGGTCGCGGCCATTGTGATCGGCGTATAGTATGCAAATTGCATACTACCACCGATTCACAAAAGTTGCGCGGGCCCTGGGCACGCAAGGTACGGAGTTTCCGTACGGCAACTTTAGCGCAAGGTTGCTCCTGCTAATAGCAGGGGCAACCAATGCTAAAGTATAGCTGCGCTTCCCGCTCGTGAAATTTAAATTTCACGTCGGTTACGTAAGTGATTCGTGAATGGCGCTGGACGCCATTCACGTTCACTTAGAAGCAAATGACGTCCTTGCGACGTCATTTGCCGCAATGCACGTCAGGAAAGTTTCCCGACGGAGCATGCGCTGTTCGCTCGGCGCGGGAGCGCGCCTAATTTAAATGATTCCCGCCCCCGGCGGGATCATTTACATTAGGCAGCCTTACGCCCGGCTGTTTAGCATATCGCCCGCGCAATTTACGGAGTTACTGCTCCGTGAATCGCTGGGCAAATCGAAATATTTGCGTGGGCGCAGAGAAAAATCTTTGCTCTTTGCCCACGCAAATATTGCTCCATTCTACCTGAATCTGGGCCACTGACAGTGGGTTCTGTCACAACTTCTATCACTGAATCGTGTGCAAGCAAACATGCGTTTTTTTTATTTTCCTTGCGTGCGATTGGGTATTTTTTGCAAAAGTGAAGCTTAACCTCATTTACTAAGCTCTGAAGCAACTGTGCTTGAAGGGTGAAACTGCACTTGGCAAAGTGCAAAGTCTATTTGCCTTTAGTAAATCAACCCCATTATCTCTGCATTGTACACTGAAGAGGCAGGAGTACAACCAGAGCCAGTCACAGCTTAGGCCTCGTACAGACGGGCAAACATGTACGATGAAAACGGTCCGCCGGACCGTTTTCAGCGGACATGCCCGCCCGGAGATTTCTGTATGATAGCTGTACACACCATCATACAGAAATCCGCGCGTACATGATACGCGGCGACGAGGCCGCGCCGTCGCAGCGACGATGACGCGGCGACGTGCGCGGCCCTGGCAGTTCAATGCTTCCATGCATGCGTCGAAGTCATTCGACGCATGCGAGGGATGGCGGCGGCTCGGACATGTACGGTAAGTCTGTACAGACGACCGAACCTGTCCGACGGACAGGATTTCAGTGGGCATGTTTCTAAGCAAGTTTAGAAACATTTGCCCGCTCGAAAACGGTCTGGCGGGCAAATGTACGCTGGAATCCTGTCCGCTCGGCTGTACAGATGACCGAACATGTCTGCTGAAACTGGTCCCAGTTTCAGCAAACATGTTCGGTCGTGTGTACGGGGCCTTACAGGGCAGGCTGCAGGGGAGCGGTTGCAGTTCTGGAGGGATACTGCTGGAGCCAAAAGTAAAGCCTTGTACACACGCACGGTTTTCTCGGCCAGAAACAGCAAGAAAACTGCTGGCAGAGCTTTCTTTCCGAGTAAACCGTGCGCGTGTACGAGGCTTTGAGGTTTCTCGTCGAGAAAACTGCCCAGACCTGCTCTCTATTTTCTCGTTGTGATTTTCGGCAGTGTTTTCCTGTCGAGAAACCCGAGCCTGTGTATACTTACCTGCCTCCATGGAAACCTGCGCATGCTCAAAATGACTTTGACGCATGCGCGGTAGCTTCCAAGGGTGAAGCAAGATGGCGGCGACGGTATCGAATGTGGCAAGCGCATGCTCGTCGTAGTCGATGACGTCACCACGTTCGTGCCATTCAAAAGAACGGCGGTTCTTTTGAATCGTACATGTGTACACTCGGGTGGCAAGAAAATCTTGCCAGGAATCTCGTCAGGAAAAACTATGTTTTTTTCCTGATGAAAATCCCGGCCGTGTGTACAGGGCTTAAGATAAGTATTTACTTCCTCACTGTACCCTTAGACATAATAAGCATTTCACCATTTCAGTGTGGGGTGGGGGGCTACTTCCGCCATGTTGCTATATGTTAGAGCAAAATACCAGGTATAGGCTGTTGATATAGGAAATCTATACTGGTTTTGCATCTATCATTGATTCTATATTTATATTGGCCATGATTACAAAATACATTTCAACGTTGTCTATTTTTTATTGACAGTTGAATATTAAATATTGGATATGTGTTTTTTTTTTATTTTCATATACTGTATATCCAGCAAGTTGAGGTCTAGTCTTCTTGCGTGAGGACATAGACGGCAATAAAAACAATGGGCCAGATTCCCGTATTTCCGCGTAACTTAGCCGCGGCGTAACGTATCCCATTTACGTTACACCGCCGCAAGTTTTACGGGCAAGTGCTTGATTCACAAAGCACTTGCCTGTAAAGTTGCGGCGGCGTAGCGTAAATCCGCCTGGCGCAAGCCCGCCTAATTCAAATGGGGCGAGGACCATTTAAATTAGGCGTCCGTCCCTAAAATTTCCCGACGTGCTTTGCACTAAATGAAGTTGCAAGGACGTCATTGGTTTTGACGTTAACGTAAATGGCTTCCAGCGCCATTCACGGACGACTTACGCAAACGACGTGAAATTTCAAATTTTGACGCGGGAACGACGGCCATACTTAACATTGGCTAGACCACCTAGGAGGGCAGGTTTAGTTTTACGCCGCGTATCTCTACGGAAACAACATAAATTTACAGCGACGGGCAAAGCGTACGTTCGTGAATCGGCGTAACTAGTCATTTGCATATTCTACGCCGACCGCAATGGAATCGCCACCTAGCGGCCGGCCTAGAATTGCAGCCTAAGATCCGACGGTGTAAGTCAATTACACCTGTCGGATCTTTGGGAGATCTTTGCGTAACCTGATTCTATGAATCAGGCGCATAGTTACGACGGACGGATCTCAGAGATACAACGGCGTATCTCTTTTGTGAATCTGGCCCTTCAGGTTATAACTAAAGTGCCACATCATAATAATTAAGTCTAAATACAACTTTATTCCATTGAAAAATTGTTTGCAAAGCTAATGCATTTCAGTCAAAATGTGAAACAATGTTTGTGGACTCAATAATCAATCTATTGTTGGGTTTTATTGAGGTAAGTTTACACAGCAATTAGTCAGCAGTTGCTTCAAGTAAGGGGCCGAGGTACAGCCCCTGAAACTCATTGGCTTTGCAAACAATTTATCATTGGAGTAAACGTAAATATTACGGTGTGGGGGCTTCAATTCTCAATTACTCATCTCTACCAAAACCCAAGTTGATTATGGAGCCCTCCAGTGTGTAGAAGCTGCTAGCCCAACATATTTTTTGCTTCTATCGGAATACTGGATCACAACAACAATATAAAATATACATCTAAAGGGCCCTCTAGGTTCCAGTGCCTCTATCCACTTTATTAACCAGTTCTTGCCTGCGCTGTAGCTGAAAGACGGCGACAACTCGGGCTTACAATGCCGGGAGAGAGTACATGGACTCCCTATCGCGCTCGTGCTCCCTGTGTGCCCCCTGCGGTGAGTGGGTGGCATGCTCTGTGATCACCTAGTCCCTCGGTCTCAGCTGATCACAGATCGGGGTAAAGGGCCAATGACAGCAGCCCTTTACAACATGATCAGCTGTCAGCCAATGACAGCTGATCACAGCATGTAAACAGAAGCCAATTATCGGATTTTCTTTCCTCACAGCTTGAGGAGAAACGAAGAAAGACGATAACTGGCTTCTGTTAAAGGGACATCTGTCCCAACATTGCCCACCAGTGTTGCTAATCAGTGCCCACCAGTGTTGCTAATCAGTGACCACCAGTGCTGCTAATCAGTGCCCACCAGTGCCACCTATCAATGACCATCAGTGCTGCCAATCAGTGCCCATCAGTGACTCATCATCAGTGTCATTATCAATGCTGCCTGTCAGTGCTGCTTACCAGTGCCGCCTATCTGTGCCCAGTGCCACCTATCATTTCCGCCTATCAGTGCCACCTATTAGTGCCCATCGGTCCCACCTATCAGTGCCCTTATCAGTGCCCACCAGTGCCAACTCATCAGTGCCTCCTATCAGTGCTGCCTCATCAGTGCCTATCAGTGTCATTTAGTGCAGCCTATCAGTGCCCATCAGTGCAGCCTCATCAGTGCATATCAATGAATGAGAAAATCATTTGTTTGCTAAATTTTATTGCAAACCATGAAAAAAGAAAATCAAAAATTTCTGTTTTTTTTTTTTGTTTGCAAAAAATAAAAAATCCAGTGGTGGTTAAATACTACCAAAATAAAGCTCTATTTTGTGTGATTTAAAAAAAAAATGTCCATATGGGTACAGTGTGCGCAATTGTCATTCAAAGTGCAACAGCGCTAAAAGCTGAAAATTGGACTGGGTAGGAAGGGGGTAAAAGTGCCCAGCAGGCAAGTGGTTAAACAATAAAAACATGTCAGAGGTTCCAATCCTTACTTTCTCTATCCAAGCAAAAAAAAAAAAAAAAGTTGGACTGCGCATACATTTTTATAACGACACTTTAAGATGATCACAACTGTACAGAGGAAATAAAATAACGGTTATAGGGAAAATAGCGTAGTTCACGGAAAGGCCCAATAAAAATTGTTGACAGCAGGAATGTACAGTTTAGGAATATACACTGTTGACAGGTCTCCAGCAGCGATGGTTAAAGCGGATGTGCCATGGGAACAAAATATTAAAAGTCAGCAGCTACAAATACTGCAGCTGCTGACTTTTAATAATAGGACACTTACCTGTCCTGGAGTCCAGCGCCGATCGCAGCAGAGCACGAGCGATCGCTCGCCACTCTGCTGCTCCCCCCGCCATCCACGCTGAGGGAACCAGGAAGTGAAGCGCTGCGGCTTCACTGCCCGGTTCCCTACGGCGCAATGCGCGAGTCGCGCTGCGCCCGCCGATTGGCTCACACGCTGTGTGCTGGGAGCCGAGTGTTCCCAGCACACAACGGGCGACAGACGGGATGTGACGGAATGCCCGTCTTTCGCCCGTATCGTGTGGCCGGAAGTGGGTGCAAATACCTGTCTTTAGACAGGTGTCTGCACCCCCCTCCCCCCTGAAAGGTGTCAAAAGTGACACCGGAGGGGGGGAGGGTTCCGATCAGCGGGACTCCACTTTAGGGTGGAGGACCGCTTTAATCGGTGGCGGGGTGTCCTGCCGTACAGTCCCATGTTACTGACATGGAATTAATGTGCTCCAAACAGAGTCACTGTGATCCCGCTCATCCAGGGAAAGTAAATTATTATAATTGGGTTCAGAGCCAAGAGCAGCCATTAGGTGAGGTAAGAAAGACAAAGCACACAGGAAATTACCATACGCTTTGACTCAGCGGTAGTCTCTGATTCAGCTGTCATTGTGATGGGGAAGTTTTACATGCATGTCTTCATTAAGCCTGGGATGTGGCATCAGCTGGCAACCCCCAAAATATTTGGGCTGGTATAATAAAAGATAACATAAATATTTTAAAGAGACAATAGGGTTGATTTATAAAAACTTAGGGCCAGATTCACAGTGAGAGTACGCCGGCGTATCTACTGATACGCCAGCGTACTTTCAAATTTGCCGCGTCGTATTTTTATTTTGAATTCTCAAACAAAGATACGACGGCATTTGGCTAAGATCCGACAGGCGTACGGCTTCGTACGCCTTCGGATCTTAGGATGCAATACTTCGGCGCCCGCTGAGTTCGCGTCGTTTTCCGCGTCGGGTATGCTAATTAGCTGTTTACGGCGATCCACGAAGCTACGCGCGCTCGTCGCATTCTTTTACGTCGGCTTAAAGTTACGCATGCTATTTCAATGGCTTATATTTAGACTAGCCATGTTAAAGTATGGCCGTCGTTCCCGCGTCAAATTTTTAATTTTATTTTTTCGTAAGTCGTACGGGAATAGGAAAGGACGTAACGCACGTCGCCGTTCAAAAAATTACGTCAGTGCGATGTCATTTCGCGCAAAGCACGGTGGGAAATTTCAAAACGGAGCATGCGCAGTACGTTCGGCGCGGGAACGCGCCTAATTTAAATGATACATGCCTCATTTGAATTAGGCGGGCTTGCGTCGGACGGATTTACGTTACGCCGCTGCAAGTTTACAGGCAAGTGCTTTGTGAATCAAGCACTTGCGCTGAAAACTTGCGGCGGTGTAACGTAAATGGGATACGTTACGCCGCCGGAATTCTACGTGAATCTGGCCCTTAAAGTGGGCCTTCAGTAATTTTTTCAACTTTCCATCTATTCAATCTTCTGCCCTTGTTGTTTTAACTTTGGAAAGTAAAACATTTTTTTTCTGCCAGTAAATACATTATACAGCCCACTTCCTGTTTCTTGGCTGGTAGAAAAGCCTAGGCTTATGACATAATGCACAGCTCTCACTCTCACTCTCCTGAGAGTTTGCCAGGAAGGGAGGGGGGGGAGTCATAAGAGGGCCAATGAGAGCTGCAGAGGTGGAGGTGTGCCTCTCTGTGTCTGTGTAAAACCAGGAAGTGAACAGGCAGCAGCTTCAGCTGCCCACAGTTAAAATGGTTGCAGCCAGACTCAGTGGAAGGACATTTCTGCAGCATATTTGGCAAGTACAGAATCACAGTATATATAAAATAATATGCAAAGTGGTTGGAGGGAAGCTTCAGAATGGCAAAGATGTTTTTATTACAAATTATGTCAGCAGACTGCAGTTCCTCTTTAAATTGTTACTAAACCCAGGCCCTGTATTCAATATATCTGGTCTCCCACAGTACACAGAACATGGAAATGCAATTATTTTAGTAAATATAAACTGCTAAATACCTTTTCTCATCAGCAGTATATAGCAGTCTTATGATTTCTATCAGTTCCTGGTAAAGCTTGTAAGATGAGTTTTCATACTGCACTGAGCTGTCCTATGAGGCTGCGGGGCTCCTGACCCTTTGTCTGGACATATCTGGACAGTGCTGATTGGCCCTGGGCTGATCACATGCACAATTCCAAGAAAAAAAAACCCTCTCTAGCAATACACACCAAACTGAGCATGTGCAGCCTGACTCCAAAGGCTCTGTCTATCTGGACTTGTCCAGGGGGACAGTGTAGGGAGGAGAGGATCTGTGCATACAAGATCAAGAAGCCTTTTTACACAATGCAGATGATTAACCCCTTAGGTTAACAAGCATACTTAACTGCATATACAGACAGATTTGACTGTTTTAAGTAAAGCTGTTGCGTTGATAGCTTGCGTTGTTTCCTGAAAGATTAAACCCGATCGGTTGCTGTGGGCTGCAGCTCCATGTTTAGTTTAGATTTCAATACTTGGCTACAGTTAAAGGCTATCTCCAAGGAAAACAAAGGTTCTACCTTGCTTTGGGGCATCCTTGCTCATTTAGGTCTGGGGTCATGGAATAAGCAGTTTTACTTACCTGATCCTTGCTTCACCGGAAAATGTCACTTTCCTTTCTTTGTTTCTGCTTTGGCTTCTGGGCTGTCCTTTGGGATCCTCATGTCCCAGGTCCAATGCAGAGCTGTGGCCTCTGCATTGTACTTGATGACATCAGAGGATCTGCAAACGCTGGGGAGAAGAGCCAACAGGGATCAGCCTTACAGTGTTGAGGGAGGTCAGGTATGAAAAGGTCCTTTTTTTCAGGGACCTTAGACATAAATGAGCATTTAACCTGCTGGTCAGTATAGTTACATAGTCAGGTTGAAAAAAAGGAAAAGGCATAGAATACCACCATATACAGAATCCAATACTCACAGTTTGTCCAGAGGAAGCAAAATAAAAATAAAAAAATCACCTATAAAGCATCCAAAAAATGAAAATTCTATCCTGAACTCCTGGAAGGCAATCAGATATTCTCTGGATCAACAATCTCTGCTGTTATTAACCGTAAATGTTAATATCTGGTTATATTTTGTGCATTTAGGAATGCATCCAGCTTTTTTTTTAAAACAATCTACTGAGCTGGCAAAAACTAGATCTTGAGGGAGTCTATTCCACACAGCTCTTAGACCCCTTTCACACTCACACGTTTTTCAGGCGGTTCAGCGCTAAAAATAGCGCTGCTATACCGCCTGAAAAAATCGTGCCCTGCAGGCTTCAATGTGAAAGCCGAAGGCTTTCACACTGAAGCAGTACGTTAGCAGGACCGCTCTAAAAGTCCTGCTAGCCGCATATTTGGAGCGGTATAGGAGCGGGGTGTTTACCACTCCTATACCGCTCCTTCCCATTGAAATCAATGGGAAACCGCGGTAATACCGCCCGCAATGCGCCTCTACAGAGGCGCATCGCGGGTGGTATTAACCCTTTTCCTTCAGATGTAAGAGTGCCCCCCTTGTGTGATGACCTGAAAGTTGATGGCTCAACACCAAGTTCACATATGGACCCCTCAAATATTATACATGTGCCGCCCCAATGGGGCATAGAATTTGTATATATTGTTTCTCTGAACCATTTTTCTATCGACGTTTATATTTAGTTCACATGTTGCCATCTAGTGACCTTTTGTGGTAATGAATTTGTTTTCCATGTTTCTTCCCTGATGTTATAACATACTTCCTTTCTATGTAATGCTCCACCCTTTTTCCTGAGTTTGTACTTCCTGTGTAATGGAGGCAGCTGCAGGCCACATGTAGCAGGGCACATGTATTCTGCATAGTAAGCTACATACAATATAATCTTTTGACTCGCACAACCTTTTCATCTGTTGTATCCTGTCATCTGCTGTAACACGATGTTTGGGAATAAAAGTACCTCTGCGAATATAATCGGTACTTGGTGAGTTCAAGCTATCTGATGAGGATTGTCCTCAGTGATTATATCTGCTTTTTACAGGCCTGGCATAGAGGTCTCACAAGGGATAGATCACTCCACAACAATCGAAGTTAGAATAATACATGTTGATCATATCCCCCCCTCCCCTTAATCTCCTCTTCTCAAGAGAGAATAAAATCAGTCCCTCTAATCTCTCCTCATAGCTGAGCTCCTCCATGCCTCTTATCAGTTTGGTTGCCCTTCTCTACACTTTCTCAAGTTCTCCAATATCCCTTTTGTGAACTGGTGCCCAAAACTGAACTTCATATTCCAAATAAGGTCTTATTAATGATTTCTACAGGGGCAACATTATATCTCTCTCTCTCTGCAGTCTATAATTCTGTTAACACAAGAAAGTATTTTGCTAGCTTTAGAAACTGCAACTTGACATTGCATGCTATTATTATGTCTACCAGACCACCCATATGCTTCTCCACCATTGACTCCCTACGTTTTTCTCCTTCTGGAATGAATGCTGTGTGCATGTTTTTTAGCCACAGCAGGTTGTGAAACACCAGTGGTTTTCAGGGACGGACTGAAAACTCATGGGGCCCCCGGGCAATAGGAGATTATGGGGCCCCCGGCTATAGGAGATTATGGGGCCCCTAGGAAATAGATTATGGGGCCACACAGAATACACACACAGACACACAATATACACACACAGTATACACACACACAAAATACACATACACACACTGAAAAGGTACAGGAGAGGCGGGGAAGCTATAATCCTGGGATTTAAAAAAAAAATTTTTTAGATAATGTCCCTGGTTTTACTGAGGCAGGCAACCCTGATGGGACCCCCTAGTGGTATGGGGCCCTCGTGCAGTGCAGAGTGCCCGAATGGTCAGTCCGCCTCTGGTAGTTTTACAGAGCTCAGTGTTAGCATTATGGAGATATATAAAACAGACAGGATGTGGTTAGTGACACGCAATCCACAGAACTGCAGTTTCCAAACTACGTTGTCACCCACCATATGTTATATATCTATAAATACAGCAGTTATAGGGAGATGACAAGAATAGTCGCAGTGTTTATAAAAATGTTTGGCAGATTGAACTGTTCCTATATAAGTTTTTACATCTCTTTATTTAGCTGTTTGCCTGGAGCTGCCTTTTAAGATATTCCGAAAACCAAACACTTAAAAAAAACATTGTAAAGCTTCTTCAGGGGAAATATTCTCATGTTTATTGGAACTGATTTTGTTTACCAATTAGTTTTCTCCACAGATAATGAAATGTAGGAGATAAACATGGAAGTGCAATTTGAATCTGCAGTGGCTCACAACTCTGCGTACCTTCCACAGCGTACAGATAATTGTTTTGCTCTCAGAATTTCTGGTAGTCAGAGAACGTTCTTTTCAATGCAAGTCATCATTTTCAAATAACGCTTAAAAAAAATTCTCCAATATAGAAAGATGCTTTTTCAATTACTTCAACAACTGAAGTTGACAAGAAGTGAATCATTTAATAACATTTTAGAAATCAATAAGCTTACATGTTGTATAAAATCAACAGATTAAGAACAGTTATTTTACTTTTTTCGGATATTGTAGAAACACATATAAATGCACAACGTTGAGTAGTGTAATATAAAAAAAAGCATAGAAAATGAATACATCTGTTTTCTGGTAAAGGGTTTGGGTAGAGTGTATCTGATCCTATGGCAAACATTCATGGCCGCATCAGTCAAAATGGCGCCTGAGCGTATATATATCCACATGCGTGATGACGCTTTCATCCGGCCAATCCCCAGAAGACGTCCACTTGTGACGAAACGCATAGGCCTAACGGTGATGTCATCATGCAGTCCTTTGAGACAGTGGTGGGACGAGATACACAGGAATTAGGAAGAAGCAATAGATACGCCGCTGCTTTTATGACACAAACGCTGATTTTACACTGTGCTCTTGTAAGTGCAAATTTGACTTATAATAAATCCTTTTGGAATTGATATACTGCACAATGAGAGCCCTTGTTCTTTATCTTTGAGCACCATTAAGCTGCTCTTCCGGATATCTCAATGGTTTTGGGGAGACCGTTCTTTCCCTATGCTGTGTGAGACTGTTAGCAGTCATGGCTTTTGGGTAAGCAGATTACTTTACACTTAGGGTGTTGACCTGAACACATGCTCTGCTTTGGGAAGACTGGTGTCACAACTACCTTTACCTGCAATTCATCTTTGTTTGGAGTTAAAAACATCACAGACCTTCACTGATTCGCATTGTTGATTGGGACTCGGCCTTGGTTTTTTTTTTTCACTTCACAATTTTTCTTTTTCATGTTTTTTCATTTTTTCTTCTGATTTAATTTTTAAATGTTATTATCAGTATATTCATATATATCTATATGGTTTTTCAATATGTTTAGCGCTGCACTCATTTTTGTAATTAGCCTAAGGGAGGACTGTGCTTGGAGGCAAGGAAGCATTTGCCTCCTGGGCCAGTACTAATAAGGTATGTTGGGCTGGTGACCCTGACTGGAGATACTTCACAATTCTTACCTAATCAATTTGGGACCTACATGCCGGGCATTATATAGCTTCCTGCTCACGGTTCAGTCTGGCAGAGTGAGATTTTCCATTTTCCAGCACCCACTTTCTTTACAACTCTGAGGCCTCGTACACACAACCGTTTTCCTCTGCAAAAAAGCTCTGCCACCAAGTTTCTTGATGGATTCTGTCGAGGAAAACGGTCGTGTGTACGAGGCCTAAGGCGTCAGGTGACCAAGTGCCAAGAACTGCAAAGGAAGCTGATGCTGGAAGATGTGAAGAGATATGTCACAAGAAACTTTAGGGACACCTACCTTTCTAGATGCCCACCAATAACTGCAGCACCATGGTACACTTTGTTTACCTCAAAGAAATCTACCAAGAAAGAACTATTTGGTTGTAGTGGCAGCCTCATAGGCCTGTGGTTCCAAGTCCTCCCCTAGATCAACTGTTATTAAGTCCTACACTACGTTCTACATGAGCCACATTTTTTTATGTATGTCTGTGGGCCTGATACTTATCTCAAGAGCTGTAGGCTGACATTGTTAGAAAATATATTGCAAATAAATTCAAATTCAAAGCATGTTGGAATAGGTTGATTATAACTCCAGATTGTAGACCTCAGCACATCTATTATCTCATATTACCGCCTTTGTTTCTTGGTTTAGGCTTGACTTGGAAAGATGACTACACTCAACATATCATTGCAAAGGAACTATCAAATATTCGTAAGGTATATAGCAGACCACCTGAATCTCGTCCATCTGATGTTTCCAGCACTTCTAGGTAAGATGGTTATGTTCTTGTTTTATTTACCTTCTACAGTTATATGTATATGAAAGTGTGTAGACAACTTAATACAAACTGTCTGTAAAAACACCAATCCGATTCACACCATTATTCCACAACTGTCACCTTCCACACAGATTTGAATCTGATTGGCTATTATGGAAAATGTTATGTGAATATACCACAGCACTACTACAGGCAGTCTCCGAGTTACGAACGGGTTAGGGACTGTAGGTTTGTTCTTAAGTTGAATATGTTCGTAAGTCGGAACATCATGCGTAGAACGGCAGATGCGTCGTTTTTCGATGTTCCATCGAATGTGCCCGCCATCAAAAAGGTTCCGTCAAATGTGCCCGTCGTCGAAAAGGTCCTGTTGAAGGTGCCGTTGTCAAAAATGTCCCGTCTAATGTGCCCGCCGTCGAAAAGGTTCTGTTGAATGTGCCCGCCGCCGAAAATGTCCAGTTGAAGGTGCCCGTTGTCGAAAAGGTCCAGTCGAATGTGCCCGCCGTCGAAAATGTCCAGTTAAAGGTGCCCGTTGTCGAAAAGGTCCAGTCGAATGTGCCCGCCGTCGAAGTCGAATGTGCCCGCCATCGAAAAGGTTCCATCGAATGTGCCCACCATCAAAAAGTGGTCACGCAGCCTCCCGTTCGTAAGTACGAGTCGTTTGCAAGTCAGATGTTCGGAACTCGGGGACTCCCTGTATTGTGAAAGTGACATTGTTAGTGAAACAATAAACACTTACTGGCCAATTTATTAGGTACACCTGTTCAATTGCTTGGTAACACAAATTTCTAATCAGCCAACCACATGGCAGCAACTCAATGCATTTAGGCCTCTTTCACACGGAGCGGACCGTTTTTGTGTCCGCTCCGTGTGTCCGCAAAAGCTCAGCGGGGATCATCCGTAATCCCCGCTGAGCTGTCGGCGGATAGGGCGGTCCCCGCACACTGTGCAGAGACCGCCCTGTCTCTCGTCCGCTCTCCCCTATGGGCAATCGGATGAAGACGGACCGTCTGTCCGTCTTCATCCGATCCCTTCCCGCCGGACGGAAGAAAAATAGGGTTTTCTTCCATCTGAAAAAACGGATCCCGACGGACGCAGATGGTTGCGGTCGCGATCCCACAGGCATGTAAACGGACTTGTAATAAGCGGACGAACGGTCCGCTAATGTGAAAGGGGCCTTAGGCATCTAGACGTGGTAAAGATGACTTGCTGAAGTTCAAACCGAACATCAGAATGGAGAAGAAAGGGGATTTAAGTGACTTTGAATGTGGCATGGTTGTTGGTGCCAGATGGGCTGGTCTGAGTACTTCAAAAACTGCTGATCTACTGGGATTTTCACACACAACCATCTCTAGAGTTTACAGAACATGGTCCGAAAAAGAGAAAATATCCATTGAGCGGCAGTTGTGTGGACAAAAATGCATTGTTGATGTCAGAAGTCAGAGGGGAATGGGCAGGTTTGAGATGATAGATAAGGCAACAGTAACTCAAATAATTATCCTTACAACAAAGACCACACGGGTGCCACTCCTGTTAGCTAAGAACAAAAAACTGAGGCTACAATTCTCACCAAAATTTAACAATAGCAGATCGGAAAAATATTATGGAAAATTGCAGACAGATTTTTATTAAGTGTAAAGACCCATTCACACTTGAATGTACAGCATCCCACCAGCCTGAAATGTTAATACAAGGCAGGATGGATCCATGCTTTCATGTTGTTTATGCCAAATTCTGACCCAACCATCTGAATGCCGCAGGGTTATCAGACCGGGCAACATTTTTCCAATCTTCTATTGTCCAATTTTGGTGAGAATTGTAGCCTCAGTTTTCTGTTCTTAGCTAACAGGAGTGGCACCCGGTGTGGTGTTTGTTGTAACGAGGTTATTTACTGATGCATTATCTATCATCTCGAACCAGTCTGCACATTCTCCTCTGACCTCTGACAACAACATATTTTTGTCCACACAACTGCCACTTACTGGATATGTTATGGACTTTTTTGGACAATTCTCTGTAAACCCTAGAGATAGTTGAGTGTGAAAATCCCAGTAGATGAGCATTTTTTTTTAAATACTCAGACAATCCCATCTGGCAGCAACAACCATGCCACATTCAAAGTCACTTAAATCCCCTTTCTTACCCATTCTGATGCTCGTATTGAACTTCAGCAAGTCATCTTTACCACGTCTAGATGCCTAAATGCATTGAGTTGCTGCCATGTGGTTGGCTGATTAGCAATTTGTGTTACCAAGCAATTAAACAGGTGTAGCTAATAATTTGCCCTGTGAGTGTTTATTGTTGCACAATAGTAGTGCTCTGGTATTTGCACATATTGTACAATTTTCCATAATAGCAATCAGGTTCAAATCTGTGTAGAAAGTGACAGTTGCGGAAGAATGGTGTGAGCCCAGGTGCACACTGGGCTGCGGGAGTGAAGCCGTGCGAGTTCAGCTGAACTCGCACAATTTCACTCCCGCTGGCAGTCCTGATTTAGGCCGCGATTTAATAGACATCTGTGCAGGTTTCTGCACAGATGTCAATGTAAATCGCAGCCCGAAATCGCAAAAAGTAGTACAGGAACTACTTTTTGAAATCGGTGCAGCACCGCAGATGCGGCGTCGCACCGATTAGGACGGTGTCATTGCTGACAATTGCCGGCAAATGCCGCCGATTTGAGATGCGATTTCACATGTGAAATCGCATCTCAAATCGTACCCAGTGTGAACCTGGGCTCAATCTGATTGAGGTTTTTACAGACAGTTTGTATTAAGCACATGTTGATAATTGAGAGTCATTTTTTCTGTAAATAAACTGATATTTGTACTCTTGTGTTCTTGCTTCTGTCTTTTAGGGGTCAGAATTTAAATGCTGAAAGTGACAGAAAAAGTGACAGAAACTATGAAATGGAAGCTAATAGGAATTTTGCCAAATCTTTTCACCAATATCTCCAGTATCTCGGGATCCTGCCACAGTCTGTAGCTCCAAGCTACTACCCAAGGACGAAGGGTGAACAGCCCTCCATCACGGTAATAATACCTCTTAAAATAAGAAGCTCCCAGACTCCAGTATAGAACGAGATAACACATACATATTTTCTCACCTTGTTATTTGAGGTTGTAGTACTGACCTTCCTCGCTTCCTCTTTGTAATTGGTGACCTTCAGCGTTATAAATACGACTCCCACACAGACTCTCCAATGGAAGGATACATTCTTTTAGTAAGAATGTGACATATAGTCTTGTGCTTCTGTGTTTTAAATGTTATGAGAAATATTTCACAGCTGCTAAAGGTAATGAATATAGTGTTTTTCAAGGTAAAACATGGTTAATGTCATTCCATTTAATGTGTTATATGTTGGCTTATCCATCCATCTCTTTATCGCAACCATAAATTGTTAATGTGTGAATATATATATATATATATATATATATATATATATATATATATATATATATAAAAATATATATATATATATATATATATATATATATATATATTTTAGGGCTTCCTGACCACTTTCATTCTTCCATGAAAAAGAAAAATAATAATATATTAATATGGCGTATGTAATATATATATATATATATATATATATTTATATATATATGTATATATATATATATATATATATATATATATGTTGTGTGTGTAGCGCTCACCCCCGAAGGAGCCAACTGGTTGATTTTTGGGATCGGCCTGCTAAGTTACCCTGGCGGTGTCTGTAGGGGTGCAATTTGTGAGAACAGTGGTAGTGAGCGAAGGTCCAGACAGCCAATAAAAGGGTTTTCAATGCTTTATTGTCCAGGCCAAACACGGCCAACATCAACACGTATTAGGAAGGTCAAGGTTGATGAAGGAAAGAGAAGAGCACATTGCGGTATCAGGCCTGGATGTTGAATGGAGCAATCAATACGGCTCTGTATAGTACCAATTGTAGTAACTAGTCGCCACTCTGCTCGGAGTGGGTAAAGTGCCCCCGGACAGACCCCTATAATGGGCCTAGCAGCCGAAGCGTCACTCTGAACTAACTGGGAGGAACGAGTCTCTCTCACAGACCCAGCTCTAGGGCCTCTGCCACAGGACAGTTTCAATAAAGGACTTAGGTGAATAAAGAGAGCGAATCCTCCCAGTTGACTTTTCCTATGTGGGCCCCCCGGAAGGACGGCAAGCATACCTGTCAGTGGTCCGGATGCCTAAACCCAGCCTGGGATCCTCTCAACAAGTCATGGGACCCAGTGGAAGACTGGGGTCCCTCTTTTCCTCAGGATGAGGTTCGATGCAGCTGTCGGCTTTGGCCAGGTGGGCCGCGCTGGCGGGGTCCATGGATGCGCGTACCCTGAAGGTGGATACCGCACCTGGAACGGGGACCCCGCGAAGATTTTTCAGCACATGGCCCCTGTCACAGATATACTTCCCCCCCAGCATGCCCCGCAAGGGAAAACTCCTCCAATTGGCTGCTGGGGAAAACTTGCTCTGCCAGAACCCCTCTGGCGCCAACTGCCGGCAAGGGGTGGTATTACACCCCTTGACCACAGACTGACCCAGTGGACATTTCTGGGATGACAGAAGTCCCAAATTTAGACAAACACGAATGGGAGCAAAGTAACTCTCCCATTCCCACTAACTTTAGCGTAGTGCCCATGCTGAAAGCAAGGGGGCGCTACATATATATATACACAGTAGCTCACAAAAGTGAGTACACCCCTCAGATTTTTGTAAATATTTTATTATATCGTTTCATGTGACAACACTGAAGAAATGACACTTTGCTACAAAGTAAAGTAGTGAGTATGCAGCTTGTATAACAGTGTAAATTTGATGTCCCCTCAAAATAACTCAAACACAGCCCTTAATATCTAAACCGCTGGCAACAAAAGTGAGTACACCCCTAAGTGAAAATTTCCAAATTGGGCCCAAAGTGTCAATATATTGTGTGGCCACCATTATTTTCCAGCACTGTCTTAACCCTCTTGGGCATTGTGTTCCTAAGAGCTTCACAGATCGCCACTGGAATCCTCTTCCACTCCTCCATGACGACATCACGGAGATGGTGGATGTTGGCGACCTTGCGCTCCTCTACCTTCCGTTTGAGGATGCCCCACAGATGCTCAATTGGATTTAGGTCTAGAGACGTGCTTGCCCAGTCCATAACCCTAACCCTCAGCTTCTTAAGCAGGGCAGTGGTCATCTTGGAGGTGTGTTTGGGGTCGTTATGTTGAAATACAGCCCTTTGACCAAGTCTCCAAAGGGAGGGGATCATGCTCTGCTTCAGTATGTCACAGTACATGTTGGCATTCATGGTTCCCTCAATGAACTGTAGCTCCCCAGTGACGGCAGCACTCATGCAGCCCCAGATCATGACACTCCCACCACCATGCTTGACGACACACTTGTCTTTGTACTCATCACCTGGTTCACTTAGGGGTGTACTCACTTTTGTTGCCAGTGGTTTAGATATTAATGGCTGTGTGTTGAGCTTTTACGAACACTTGCTGTTTGGACTACCTTTTTCCCAGGGAATCTAACCCCTGAAAAAAAAAATATATAATCTTGTGAAGGTAATAAACAGCGTTAATGTGATAAACAACACTGGGATATCCAATTCTGACAGTAAAAGGGTGCTTTGGGTTTTCTCACAAATGGGGAAAACTTTGCACTCAGTTAAAGTGGAGGTTCACCCGAAAAGTTAATTTTTAACCTTAGATTGATGCTCATTTTGTCAAGGGGAATCGGGTAGTTTTTTAAAATCTAAGCAGTACTTACCGTTTAGAGAGCATTCTTCTCCGCCGCTTCGCGGATATGGGCTGGCGGGACTGGGCGTTCCTATTTGATTGACAGGCTTCCGACGGTCGCATCTTATCGCGTCACGATTTTCCGAAAGTAGCCAAACGTCGGTGCGCAGGCGCCGTATAGAGAGAGCCGCACCGGACGTTCGGCTTCTTTCGCGTACTCGGACGCGATGTATGCGACCGTGCGGAAGCCTGTCGGGAAGCCTGTCAATCAAGATAGGAACGCTCAGTCCCGAAGACCATACCCGGGAAGCGGCGGAGAAGATCGCTCTCTGAAAATGGTAAGTACGGCCTTCGATTTTAAAAAAACTGCCAGATTCCCCTTGACAAAATGAGCATCAATCCAATGTTAAACATTTTTTCGGGTGAACTCCCGCTTTAACTCTGTGGAAGCCGTTGCTGCAGGGGCAGTGCTTGTGAGGACATGGTGCAGTGTGTGCCCAGACCTGTCAAGCCTGATAGGACAGGCACCTGAATTAGAACAACATACGACCACCTAAATGAGAGGGCGACTGTCAAGAGAAGAAAGTCTGTGTCGGCACAGAGCTGGAGGCTGCAACTTGTTTGTTGCTGCGATAGGCTGAAGCAGCCCTTATATTTTTCCTTTTCATGGATAAATGAAATTCAGGTGCCCACTAGTGCGTCCCCGCTCCATCTTCCAAACATGCCAAAAGAATGACAGGCTGCACTCCGATAGCATCATCATATTAAAAGCTGTATTGCAAATCTTGCAGGCTGTCAAGATTAAGACTGTAATGCCGCGTACACACGATCGGTTCGTCTGATGAAAATGGTCCGATGGACCATTTTCATTGGACGAACCGATCGTGTGTGGGCCCCATCGTTTTTTTTCCCATCGGTGAAAAAACTTGGAACCTGTTTTAAAATTATCTGATGGTTAAAAAAACGATAGAAAAAAACGATCGTCTGTGGGCAAGTCCATCAGTTAAAAATCCACGCATGCTCAGAATCAAGTCGACGCATGCTCAGAAGCATTGAACTTAATTTTTCTCAGCACGTCGTAGTGTTTTACGTCACCGCATTCTGACACGAACGGATTTTTAACTGATGGTGTGTAGGCAAGACTGATGAAAGTCAGCTTCATCGGATATCCGATGGAAAAAATCCATCGGTCCGTTTTCATCAGGTGAACCGATCATTTGTACGTGGCATAAGTGGGTGTTTGGGTTGGGGGTGGTAAAACCTCAGCTCAACCATCTGTTTTCACCCTTCCCTTGGCTTCAGTTTCTTTTGTCACATGAGACTGTGTTCTGCAGCCTCCCAGTTCACATAATACAATCAGGAATAGCTGGCCTGTACTCTTACGTGGCTCAGCACCAGGGGCGGACTGACAATTCATGGGGCCCCCGGGCAATAGAAGATTATGGGGCCCCCAGGCAATAGATTATGGGGCCACACAGTATACATATATATACACACACACACACAGTATACATACACACACTGAGAAGGTACTGGAGAGGCGGGGCAGCTATAATCTTGGGATTTTTAGACCAAAAGGATATTGGTAAGGGACATTTCAGGGACAGATGAAAAAAAACACAGATTTTTACATGCTGTCTCTGGTTTTACTGAGGCTGGCAACCCTAATGGGGCCCCCTAGTGGCATGGGGCCCTCTGGCAGTGCCCGAGTGCCCAAATGGTCAGTCCGCCCCAGCTTAGCACCTGGTGTTCCCACAACTTAGGTTATGTAAAGCAGGTATATGCATTTTGGAGGTTTAGAAAATCCCAATTTTATTGTGTGTTTTTTAGATACAGCCAGGTCGATAGCTGCTTTTGAGTAGGTTCCACTAGTCTGTTGGAGAAGAGTTATGAATATGTATCCTCCCTAGACAATCACTAAGTAGTTAGTCCAGTTCTTTGAGTTTAGAGAAGGTGATACATTTTTGGAGCAGCCTTTCTCAACCTTCTTGTCACAGAGGAATCCTTGAAATTACTTTCAAGCAGTGGCAGCCCGTCCATAGAGGGCGCCCGGGCGCCGCCCCCCCCCTCCCCAATCAGTAAAAAAAAAAAAAAAAAACTCTAAAAAAAAAAAAAAAAAAAAAAAGTTTATTTAAACATGTCCCTTTAAGGAATTTTTTTTTCCAACAAAAGGTCCTTCGGTGCACTGTGTCCCAGCGCCGGACGCCGGGCACAGTGCTGTGTGAGTAGCGCCACGTCTGTGCAATCGCAGACGAGGCGCTACATTGGCCGGAAAAAAATGCCATTGTGGCGTTCTCCATCGCGCACTTGCTTCCGGCGCGATGGGACTGTGTTGTTATGCTCGGGTGCCACACTTTCTGTGTGCACCCGCACGTCTCTATGCCTAGTCCCCGACGTCTCAGGAAGAACCGGAAGTGACGTCGGGACTCCTCGAGCTCGCCTGGAAGCTGAGCTATGCTGCCAGCACACGCCTGCATTAACAAGTATGAACCCCCTCCCTGCCTAATCAAAGTATTGCAAATTGTAGCAATGTATGTAATAGCGGGCAAACGGACCCCTTCCTTCAACCCGGCTCTTAAAAAACTTTAAATAATAATTGGGCGAAAATATCGGCCCCCCCCCCCCCGCTTATTTAAATGTGTTTATTTTTGTTAATCGACCCCCCCCCCCCCCCGCTTATTCATGTTTTATTTTTGGGCTTGTTAAAAAAAATAAAGTAATTTAACATTGTTTTTTTTATTTAACTGTGGAAATAGCAGCCGCAACGGCACCCAAAGCCCCCCCCCCCCCGCTTATTCATTTTTTTCCTACCCCATCCAATCCCCCCCCCCCCCCCCCTCGGGCTTGTTAAAAAAAAAAGTATTTAACATTTTTTTTTTTTTTTATTTAATTGGTGGAAATAGCAGCCGTAACGGACACCCAAACCATCCCAACCCCATCCCCCCCCCCCGCCGCTTATTCGTTTTTTTTGGACCCATCCAATCATATCGGTGCAACTTCAAGTCACAGTGACCTTCGAAAGTAGTCCCGGCATTACTTTTGTCCCACTTTGATGTGACTTGAGGTGCATAGACCTCCAGAATACACAGGCATTGCTTCAAGTCGCTGCAAAATCGCAGCAAAAAATTGTGGCAGAATCTTGCGACTTTAAGGCTAACGCAGTCTGAAAGTTTGATGCGACTTAAAGCAATGCCTGTGTATTCTGGAGGTCTATGGACCTCAAGTTGCATCAAAGTGCGACCAAAGTAATGCAGGGACTACTTTGAAGTCGCACAGATATGAACGGTTCTCATTGGAAATCATAGGGTACGACTTGTCATGCGACGTTGAAGTCCCAAGTCGCAGGACAAGTAATGCAGTATGTCTGCAGTCTCTGGTCATCTTGTGCAGTATGTCTGCAGTCTCTGGTCATCTTGTGCAGTATGTCTGCAGTCTCTGGTCATCTTGTGCAGTATGTGCGCAGTCTCTGGTCATCTTGTGCAGTATGTCCGGCAGTCTCTGGTCATCTTGTGCAGTATGTCTGCAGTCTCTGGTCATCTTGTGCAGTATGTCCGCAGTCTCTGGTCATCTTGTGCAGTATGTCTGCAGTCTCTGGTCATCTTGTGCAGTATGTCTGCAGTCTCTGGTCATCTTGTGCAGTATGTGCGCAGTCTCTGGTCATCTTGTGCAGTATGTCCGCAGTCTCTGGTCATCTTGTGCAGTATGTCTGCAGTCTCTGGTCATCTTGTGCAGTATGTCCGCAGTCTCTGGTCATCTTGTGCAGTATGTGCGCAGTCTCTGGTCATCTTGTGCAGTATGTCTGCAGTCTCTGGTCATCTTGTGCAGTATGTCTGCAGTCTCTGGTCATCTTGTGCAGTATGTCTGCAGTCTCTGGTCATCTTGTGCAGTATGTCTGCAGTCTCTGGTCATCTTGTGCAGTATGTCTGCAGTCTCTGGTCATCTTGTGCAGTATGTGCGCAGTCTCTGGTCATCTTGTGCAGTATGTCTGCAGTCTCTGGTCATCTTGTGCAGTATGTCTGCAGTCTCTGGTCATCTTGTGCAGTATTGTCTGCAGTCTCTGGTCATCTTGTGCAGTATGTCTGCAGTCTCTGGTCATCTTGTGCAGTATGTCTGCAGTCTCTGGTCATCTTGTGCAGTATGTGCGCAGTCTCTGGTCATCTTGTGCAGTATGTCCGCAGTCTCTGGTCATCTTGTGCAGTATGTCTGCAGTATCTGGTCATCTTGTGCAGTATGTGCGCAGTCTCTGGTCATCTTGTGCAGTATGTCCGCAGTCTCTGGTCATCTTGTGCAGTATGTGCGCAGTATCTGGTCATCTTGTGCAGTATGTGCGCAGTCTCTGGTCATCTTGTGCAGTATGTGCGCAGTCTCTGGTCATCTTGTGCAGTATGTGCGCAGTCTCTGGTCATCTTGTGCAGTATGTGCGCAGTCTCTGGTCATCTTGTGCAGTATGTCCGCAGTCTCTGGTCATCTTGTGCAGTATGTCTGCAGTCTCTCATAATCTCATGCCCATTTAGAGTCCTTCATAACTAACAGTGTAATTTTTTTGTTTGCGCGATCTGTAAGGCTGCGCTATATACCATGATTTGTGATGCTGGGGCTATATACCCTGTGCTGTGATGCTGAGCTGTATACTCCTGACACTATGAGGGGAAGCAAGTGGAATACAGGGGACGGAGTGAGTGTATTCTATAGGGGGTGTGGCTTATGAGAAGTGGGAGGGACCAAATGTGGAGGGGCGGGATCTTGCGCCCCCCCATTCTAAAATGTCACCAGCCGCCACTGCTTTCAAGTCTCAGGGAACCCCAGCTAAAAATGATCCCCACAGCTCCCGGCATATTAGCGAGATCAGTGAGTTGTTAAAAATGTTTAAATAAGAGAATGAAGAACATTGTGTGCTTAGAGTATTTGACACCCAGGGCAAATCATTTTTAACACCACCTGCTGTATTCAACAAAATTATTTCCAGTAGTGATTGTGAAATTAAATGAATAATGGTATAATAAAAAGAAATTCAGACAGTAGAAAATGGTGGCATCCCCTAATGTTAGTGATCAGTATAAAATGACCACCTTACAGTACGTGATTCAACGGACAGTTTCCTGCTATTGCTGGTCAGTGTGGTTGGGAGATCAATTCAGAACTGCTCCCTGATACAGAACTCCAAACAACCTCAGAAGGAACACTAGGGCCCAGATTCACGTCCAGCGGCGTATCTCTGCGGCGGCGTAACTTATCCGATTTACATTACGCCGCCGCAACTTAAACGGGCAAGTGCTGTATTCTCAAAGCACTTGCTCCGTAAGTTGCGGCGGCGTAGCGTAAATCGGCCGGCGTAAGCCAGCCTAATTCAAATTTGTATCAGGGGGGCGTGTTTTATGTAAAACTACTGTGACCCGACGTGATTGACGTTTTTGCGGAAGGGCCCATGCACCGTCCGTGGAATTTCCCAGTGTGCATTGCTCCAAAGTACGCCGCAAGGACGTCATTGGTTTCGACGTGAACGTAAATGATGTCCAGCCCCATTCACGGACGACTTACGCAAACTACGTAACCTTTTCAAATTTCAACGTGGGAACGACGGCCATATTTAACATTGGCTGCGCCTCATATAGCAGGGGCAACTTTACACCGGGAAAAGCCTAACGTAAACGTCGTAACTTTACTGCGTCAGCAGCGCTTACGTTCCGGAATTCGCGTATCTAGCTAATTTGCATACTCAACGCGGAATTCGACGGAAGCGCCAGCTAGCGGTAAAAAAAAAATGCAGTTAAGATCCGACGGCGTAAGAGACTTACGCCTGTCGAATCTAATGGATATCTATGCGTAACTGATTCTAAGAATCAGGCGCATAGATACGACGGGTCGTAAGTCCTCTGAGAATCCGGGCCGAGGTTTCCACAGAACACTGGTTGAGAAAAAATAGCTTGATGTTGCCACCTGTCTGGGATTCACCTGGACAGTTTGGGTTTTGAGTCATGTGTTCGTGTTTCAGTCTGCCTGAAACCCAGACACCTTAGTCAGACCGGACTGTAGCTTCCAAAGTACCCGAGATAGTCACTCAGAAATCTGTTGCCATCTGTTAACGCAATTCAGCCACACCAACTATTCGCCGTGGCGTGCTAAGCATGTCACATTTTTCCTCTCCTTGCATCTCAGGTCTTTTACAACCCTATAGTGTATACTACGAAAAATAAATTGCCATGCGCCACTAAAGTGTTCGGGTTTGGCTTTAGAAAAAGGTGGCAACCCTAGTTTGGAGTGCTCTTGCCATTTCTGGGCTCTGCCACAGATGGTGCTGGGCTAGAAATTTTCATTCTTTGGCTTTTTTATTCAGAATGTTCTGTCAGGATGCTGCAATTTAGAGATGGAATTAGATCTTCTACAACAAGAGTAAAGCACCTGTGATTGCCCACTTTGGCCCTGTTCGGACGTGGCCAGGGGGCAGTAAAAGCAGGTGGTTGAACCACGGTTTTACCACCCCTGGACTGCCTACATAAAGACAAAGGCAGTACCACCACCGAAAATAATCCATTAAAGATAATGGGGCCACATCGCAGCTGCCCTGCATGGTGGTTTGGCCGTTTAGGGTTAAAACAGGAGGTGAGGAGGCATTATATTGCTTCCCAGACATCTGTCAATCACCCTCTAAAAAGCAATCAATGGTGGGAGGGATGACAAAGGATGCTTAACATGGTAATGAGCCCTTAGAGTATGTGGAACTAAACTGGTGCCAGTGGGAAGCAGACACCAGAACCTCCCAGTTGACCGACAGATTAGGGGTCTTGACCAGCCTGTCCACACTGTGTGTGTATAGAGTGTGAAAGGAAGAATATGCTAAATGTAAGAAGTCATAGCAGCAGCTGTACGGAGATTTTACTGCTGTGTTTTCAATCACCCTGCTCCTTCACCTTATTTTCCTTGAGTGATCAGCAATAAATTTACAAAGTATAAAAACGATACTCAATTGGTACTAAGGGGTCCAAAGTGTGCCAAAAAATATCTCCCACACCATTACACTACCAGCCTGAACCGTTGATACAATACAGGATGGATCCATGCTTTCATATTGTTTATGCCAAATTCTGACCCTACTATCTAAATGTCGCAGCTGAAATCGAGACTCATCAGACCAGGCAACGTTTTTCCAATCTTCTATTGTCCAATTTTGGTGTTCTTAGCTGACAGGAGTGGCATCTGGTTCTGCTGCTGTATGTTGCCCATCTGCCTCATGGTTCAATGTGTTGTGCATTCAGAGATGGTATTCTGGATACCTTAGGTGTAACGAGTGGTTATTTCAGTTACTGTTGCCTTTCTATCATCTTGAACCAGTCTGCCCACTCTCCTCTGACCTCTGACATCAACAAAGCATTTTGGTCCACTGGATATTTTCTCTTTTTTCGGACCATTCTCTGTAGACCTTAGAGATGGTTTTGCTTTAATATCCCAGTAGATCAGCAGTTTTTGAAATACTCAGACCAACCCGTTTGGCACCAACAACCATGCCACGTTCAAAGTTAGTTAAATCCTCTCTTTCCCATTCTGATGCTCAATTTGAACTTTATCAAGTCGTCTTCACCATGTCTAGATGCCTAAATGCATTGAGTTGCTGCCATGTTTTTGGCTGATTAGCAATTGCTGTTACCAAGCAATTGAACAGGTGTATCTAATAAAATGGCCAGTGAGTATGGGAATTCCCTTCACTTTGGGGAGATTTCCTCTCACTTCTTGACTCGTCTCCAAGACAGGAATTGAAGGGAAAATCTTCCATGGCTAGGCGTTTTTGTGTGTGAGCTGTGTGTGCACAGTCTATGTTATGCTATGGGGATACAGCAGTAGTACAAACGCTTAATTCGTCAGGCATGTGCATGCAGGTGTATGGCCCCAAAACACAGACAGTGTGCATTAGGAACCCACCTTAGCCACACCTGAACACCTGTATAATTAGGACCAGTGGCTGTGTTTGTACAGCCGCTGCATCCTTATAGAGTTACCAGGTGGCTCCAAACGCACAAACAAACTGCTCAATCACACTAAACCCGTGTGTGAACGAGCCGTTAATTAAAAAAAAAAACAATTGACGCCCTTATTTTTTTTAATTGTTTCTTTTTTACATTTTTTTTAATTTTATTTATTTACTATTTATTTATTTATTCACAACACTGTTGATTGGGGGGACCCAGACCCCTGATGTCTCACTTTTGAGACAGAGAAAGGGACTGAGGCCATAGATTCCTCAATCCCTTTTTCTGCAGCCTCAGCTGCACTGGACCACGAATGGAAAGCGCTCTGTACAGAGGCTCCTGTTCATTTACAACTGAAAACGGTAAAATTGTATACTCACCTTTCCGTAATTTTCCTTTCCTGACGCATCTTCATGGCAGCACACAATGGGTTGTGACTCCGCCCCCACAACCTGACAGGATTGGTTACCTATAAATTTGAAGAGGGAACACCCCGCACCATTCTCTGTATATATCATCATTAAACAGCAGGGTGGGATCTGTGTGCTGCCATGAAGATGCGTCAGGAAAGGAAAATTACGGAAAGGTGAGTATACAATTTTCTGTTTTCCTGACGCATTCATGGCAGCACACAATGGGAAATAACTCGCCAGTCGGGAGGGTTTAATGCAATAGTATTTATTTCCTAGTGAGCGGAAGAATTGGCCCTGATGATGGATCTACCAAAGTCGGCTGTAGACAAAAGAGCAGCGTCCACTCTATAGTGGGATATAAACGTATGCCTGGAAGACCAGGTTGCTGCCCTGCAGACGGATTCTGATGAGACACCACAATATGCTGCCCAGGATGTTGCCCACTGCCCTGGTCGAGTGCGATCTGATGCCCTCCGGAACTGTAAGTTTGTTGAACGGAGTAGGCCTTCTCGATAGTTTTGACTAGCCAGGAGGCGATGGTACGAGAAAGTAGCTGCTTGGCCGCGTCTGGCTCCGTGTGGAATGATCAGGAGAGCCTCTGTCTTTCGAAGGTGAGTGGTTAGCCGAAGGTAGCTGGATATAGTAGTCTTAATGTCCAAGGCGTGGGGTTCGCCGTTCTCTGTCCGTAAGGTGTGGAAGGACGATATCCTGGTTGTAGTGGAAGGCCGAAGCAAACCTTTGGTAGGAAACGGTCTGAAGGCCTTAGTACCACTCTGTCGGATAGGAAGGACTAAGTAGGGCTCCTTGGCCATCAGAGCCTGGATCTCTGACACCCTTCTGGCTGAAGAAATAGCGATGAGGAAGGATAATTTCAGAGTCAAGTCCCACAGGGAAATGGAGTCAAATGGAAAAAAGGGTGGTAAGGAGAGGGCTTCTAGAACCACCGAAGGTCCCATGTAGGAAAGGATGGTCTTCTGGGGGGTCTGATCTTCAGACAAGCTCTCATGAATTGAATAACCAGAGGGTGAATGGCCCATCTAGTGCCTGTGTTTGGCGGACAGGGCGGATATCTGTACCTTGAGGGTACTTGAATTAAGTCCCTTATCAACGCCCGACTGCAGAACTCCAGAATTTGGGATGGAGCTGGAGAGACAGGATCCCAGCCTTTTAATTGTGCCATCAGAAAGAAATCTTTCCCAAACCCTAGTGTAGGGTGGTATTTTGTGGAATTTTTCCTGGCTTGCATCAGTGTCGTTATCACCTCTTGGGAGCAACCTTGTTCTCCTCAGCCTAATCCTCTCAACCTCCATGCTGTTAGGTGCAGTCTGTCCGGGGCCGGATGGAGGAACTGGCCTTGATATAGGAGATCTGCTGAGAACGGGCAGGTGGATTGGAGGCCGGGTGTTGAGCTGCAAGAGGGTCGTGAACCACGGCCTCCTCGTCAGAATGGCACCACCATGATTACTGTGACTGAGGATCTCCGGAGCCTGGCTAGGAACCTCGCTATTAGAGGAGTTGGGGGAAAGATGTACCCCAGGTTGAAGTCCCACGGTGTACTAGGCAGTCCGTCCCCTCGGCTGACCGAAAGGGAGCTCTGGAGAGGAACCTCGGGCCATTTGGCATTCGCTGGTGTTGCTGCCAAGTCGACCTCTGGGATGCCCCATGCCTTCGGTTAGGAGGGAGAATGCCCGGTGGTTCAGAGACCACTCCGTTGTTCGAGAGTGCGATTCCCGGCTCAGATAGTCGGCTAGCACATTCTGCGCTGCCGGGACATATACTGCATTCAGGTCCAGAAGGTGTACCTGAGCCCACTCCACTATGGGGCGAACTTCTTCCGACAGCGTGCGACTCCGGGTACCCCCCTGTCTTCGAATATAGGCCACCGCGACCTTGTTGTCTATCCGGAGAAGGACACTCTTCCCTCGTAGTAGAGGTGCGAAGGCCAAGAGGGCTTGGAAGGCTGCTCGTAGCTCCAATACGTAGGAGACTACACCCTGGCTGGAAAGTGGCAACGACCCTGGACCGCATGGTCCTGATAATGAGCCCCCCAACCTCTCTGACTGGCGTCCGTAGTCACTATTTCCGGACTTGGAGGGACTATAGGCCTGAATCTTCTGAGGTTGGGGTGGTGAGTCCACCACCAAAGTGAGTGCTTCACCCAGTCGGAAATACGGATGGACTGGGACATTGAGGTCCCGTTTCCACTGTCTGAGGAATGCGTTTCTGCAACGTTCTCATGTGCCACTGGGACCCACTGCACCATGGGTATGGTTGATGCCATGGAGCCCAGCATGCTCAGGCAGGTTCTGGCTGACGGACGTCCTGGACGACATTAGGTTTTTGTACTTTCTGCACCAAAGGTACCACCTTCTCTAACGGGAGCTGTACCCTGTTCCGCTTGGTATCCAGTTCTGCGCCCCAGGAATATCATGACCTGTGAAGGTTGCAGGCTGCTCTTTCCGCCAGTTGATCAAACCAGCCAAAGTTCTGGAGGGTAGATATTAGGGTCTCCCGCTGGAGGAGCAGAGTCTCCGATCTTCTGCCAATAGGAGAATGTCGTCTAGATAGTGGTGCACGCCGTAGCCCCTTTTCCCTGAGGAGTGCAATGAGGGGAAGGAGAACCTTCGTGAACGTTCTGGGTGCCGAGAGATGCCAAATGGTAGACATCGGAACTGGAAGTGGCACTTGTTGATGGAGAAACTGAGACATTTTTGGAAGGCTGGATGGATTGGCACATGAGATAGGCGTCCGATAAATCTACAGACAGCATCCAGTCTCCAGATTCACTGCCAGAAGGATTGGACTGGAGGCTCTCCATCTTGAAGGCCTCTATTCTGATGCTTGCGTTGAGCCGCTTGAGGTCCAGAACGGGCCGAAGATCCCCCGACTTCTTTCGCACCAAGAATAGAGGGGAATAAAATCCCCTGCCCCTTAGGTGCGGAGGAACCTCTATGACTGCCCTCCTTCTGAATTAACTCCGAGACGTACTGCAGGAGCAGTTTCCTCTTGTCCGGGGAAGAAGGAACCTTGGTAGGACGAAAGAAATTTCCTGGGAATGACATAAAATTCCACTTGTGGCCATATCTGATCGTGGAGAGTGTCCACGGGTCCCTTATGTGCTCTGCCCAAATTCGTGCAAAACTCCTGAGCCTGGCGCCCACCTGAGCTGGGTGGGCAGGCGAGCTTTCAAAAGGACTTCTGCTGGTCTCCGTCGGTGAAGGCCTTGGATTTCTGGACTCTCGCAAAGGAAGGACGAGTCGACCTCCAATCCCTTCTGAAATCCTTGCCCGGGTTCTGCCCCCAGCGGTAGGATCTAGTATCCCTGTACCTGTCCGGCAGATTGCGCCTGAAGGCAGGGCCCTTCTGAGGCTTGGGCTTTCTGTCGGAGGGAATAAGTCCAGACTTCCCTCCTGTGACTTTAGAAATTGCTGAGTCCAGTTTCGCACCGAACAGATTCGTGCCGTCATAGGGTATTTTACACCAATTAGATTTGGAAGCAGAGTCAGCGACCCAGGGTTTCAGCCATAAGGCCCTGCGGGCCATTACTGAGGCCAACATAGATCTAGCGGCGGAGCGAATAATGTCCACTGAGGCCCCTGCCATGAAGTCGCCTGCTAGCCTGATTTCTTGTAGGGAGGAGAGCACTTCGTTCTGGTCGGTCCCTTCTAGGAGGGCTTTCTCCGCATTGGCCGCCCATGCAGAAATGGCCTTAGCCACGGCCGCTGTGGTGATGGCTGGCCTGCAGGCCCCCCCTGCCGAGGAGTAGGCTTTTTTCAGTTCCAAGTCGATCTTACGATCGAGGACATCACGGAAGGTGACCGCATCCTCTATCGGCAAGGTGACATGCCTAGCGAGTCGCATGAGGGATGAGTCCACAATAGGAGCATTAATGAAGGAGGTGACCTTGGACTCCTTTAGAGGGTACAGCTTTGCCAGCTTATTGGACAGGCTGGGCCGCTTGTCCGGCTTTTCCCATTCGTCCTTAATAAGATCCTCCAGTTCCTCAATGAATGGAAACAGCTCAGGATCTTTTCTTAATTCAGGGAAGTATTTCCCAAGTTTTTGGGGTTCTTCTATGGTTTCCTCCCAGCCGATAGCCTCCTTAACAGAGCGGGCAAAGGGCTCTACTAAGCTGAAATCAAATCCTGATGTTGGCTCGCGTTCCCCGAAGTCAGAGTGGGTCTCTGCTAGTTGGGCATACGAGCCGTGCGCGGATGAAGGACCCGGAATAGGGTTAGTAGGCATGGCCGTGGTCTCCATGATTGATTCCCGTACCGACTCTCTTAAGATATCCGTGGCCATTCTGGCGTCAGCTTCCTTCTCTCTGGTTGCCTCGGCAAAACAGGAGCGACAGGCTAATTTTCCTGGCAATGCAGCAGCACCGCACACCCAGCAAAGCATTTGCTGCAGGGACGGGTCTGAAAATGCTCGCGGTGAACTGATGGTGACCGTCTGCGGTGAGACCGGCTTCGACGGGAGCGGCTGCGATGTGATCGGCTATGCCTCCGATAATGGCGAGAGGGTGATCTTGACCGACTTCTGCGAGAGCGTTTGCTGGATGCACGGCTGGGACCTCCTTCTTTGCCGTGGACTTGCATCTCTAGGCCTGATGGGGACCTGCAAAAACAATGCAGTGTTTAGTGGCCGGCACTCTTTTGTCTCTTCACTACTTACCAACTTGGACGGCCTCCTTACCTTGTTTGCTGGTGGTGGTCTGCTAGGGCAGTGGGCTCCATTAAAAAGGATGCAAGGACAGCAGCAGGTGTCTGAAAAGAGAAATGGAGATGTTAGGCTTAGGAGAGGAGAAAGGAGCAGAAGGGCCTGGAAGGAGAGAAGCCCCCAAGTACCTGGAGAGCTTTCCTGAAATTTTTTAGGCAGAGCAGCAGCCTAGAGGGAGGAAAAACAGATTTCCCTATTTTTAAAATTGGCGCCGTAGTCGCGGCGCTGATGACGCGGCCGCGCATGCGCAGTAGCGTCCCGCGCCGACCGCCGCCATCTTGGGTGAGGGCGAAAGGTAATCGCTGACGCCATCAGCCTGCTGCGCGCATGCGCAGAGCGACCAGGAGACGCGGTGGCGGCGGTGAGAGGGACAGCAGAGCCCAGCAAAGCCCAGGTAAACTATTGGGCAAACTGGGGACTAGAATAAACAAATAAGACCACCAATAATGAGCCAGAGCAGCACAGCAGCCTCTAGGAAGCATAGAATATAGCAAAAAGGAAAGGGGAGCCATGCCATATTAAGCTTATTTAAAGCTTGTAAAACAGCCAGATAAATTGCCAGGATGAGACCTTGGACAGACCCCTGAGACCACCAGAGCGGGGTTCCCACCATATAGCTCTATTAGAGACTGTACAGGAGGGACTTCCAATTAGGAGAGGCCTGAACCTGCTGGGGCGATTGCGGTAAGAGGCAAATCTTCTTGTAACGTCCAGTCTTGTCAGGTGAGGATAAAAAAGAGAATGGTGCGGGGTGTTCCCTCTTCAAATTTATAGGTAACCAATCCTGTCAGGTTGTGGGGGCGGAGTCACAACCCATTGTGTGCTGCCATGAATGCGTCAGGAAAACTGATTTGGGGCCAGATTCTCGTATAACTGCGGCGGCGTAACGTATCTCCTTTACGTTACACCGCCGCAAGTTTTACGGGCAAGTGCTTGATTCACAAAGCACTTGCCTGTAAACTTGCGGCGGTGTATCGTAAAGTCCACCGGCGCAAGCCCGCCTAATTCAAATGATCCATGTAGGGGGCGTGGATCATTTAAATTAGGCGCGTTCCCGCGCCGATCGTACTGTGCATGCTCCGTCTCGAATTTTCTTGCCGTGCATTGCGCCAAATTACGTCGCAAGTATGTCATTGGTTTCGACGTTAACGTAAATGGCGTCCAGCGCCATTCACGGACGACTCACGCAAACGACGTAAAATTTTCAAATTGCGACGCGGGAACGACGGCCATACTTAACATTGAGTACGCAACCTAGGGGGCATGTTTATCTTTACGCCGCTTAACTCTTACGGAAACAACGTAAAATCACTACTACGGGCAATCGTACGTATGTGAATCGGCGTAACTAGTCATTTGCATATTCTACGCCGACCGCAATGGAAGCGCCACCTAGCGGTCAGCGTAGATATTGCACCCTAAGATACAACGGCGCTGGCCGTCGTATCTTAGGCATGTTTAAGTGTATCTCAGTTTGAGAATACACTTAAACATACGACGGCCTTAGATTCGGACTTACGTCGGAGTATCTGCTGATACTATGTGAATCTGGCCCATAGTGTCTAACCCTTTCCTACACTGTTCAAAAGAAAAAATATATATTTTAGATACAATTCCACTCAAGGGGCTATCAGAGTGTACGCCTATTTGAACACTTGAGATTGATGACCCTGGGTATAGTAGTATTATAATGCCACCCCTAGGGTCATCTATTAAAAACAGAAACTGAGTCGAATATAAGCCGTGTCCATCTGAAGATTGCGTTTCTATTTTCATAGGGCATGTACCTTTAGCAAACCCATACCTATATGTACAACAAAACATTTCCCTGAAAAGTCTTGTTTACATGACTTCAGGGCTTACGGATCCGAAACCAGTATTACACTCAACTATTGGTGTCACTCAAATACATTGACTGTTGTATTAATAAAATAAAATCTCCACCTGACCTTTCATATGTCAGATTTCAAAATAAAATATAACAGGATTTTTCTGAAAGAAATACTCAGTAATAGAGGGCCAAGTGGCTTCTGTCAATCTGCCATATTTTTAAGTCCTTATTAGAATGCCAAGTTCTCTTCTACCCTTTATATATTATTGATTTTTGTTCAAAAGTAGCACTGTACAGTAAACTACTGAAAACTGTTCTAAAGGTTAAATCTAATATTATAAATTTATAACCACCGCAGGAGTCCTTTCATGTCAGGTCTGCCCTGAAAACAGTTTATGCTCTTTCAGGCTTAGTTAATAAGTTAGTTAAAAGAACTGTTATGATATCTAATTGACTACAACCCATAGCAGCCATTCACCCGTCAGTGTAGTAAACTCATATCAGTGAAAGAAGAACTCCAGGCAGGCAATGACACACTTGTTTAGAGGGAGAGAGCGTGGTCCCCTTTGATATGCAATTGTAATATTAAATAAAACGGATACCAGGACCTAAATATGTCTTTCAAAATTACTTTCCCAAAATAAATATAGGCTTTCAAACTTATCAGTCCTAGATATATATATATATTGATGGTGTGACATTGGACTGTCACAGTCAAGATTCAGGTTTGGAGACCAGTAGCTATAGAGCTAGAGAGACTCTGATCAACCAGCAGGATGTATATACAAACATACCCTGGCAGATGATGTGGGCTCATCTGAGGTGCGGGGTCTAAATACTAGCAGGTATTCACCAGAACTCCTGATGGTGGGGATGGGTTTTGCTGCATGTTTGTACCAGGTTCTGATCCTCAGGATTGTCCCACCAGGAGGTGAGCAGGCCGGAAGACCTGTAGCAGATATAGCGGGTAGGGATCAAGCAGGAGCATACTCAGTAAACAAGCCAAAGGTCGGTAACAATTGGTTGCAGATTGGGATCAAGCAGAAGCGTAGTCAAGGGACAAGCCAAAGGTTGGTAAAGAGTGGTAGCAAATATATGAACAGCAGCAGGATTGACAATAGTGATGTATTGGCTAGAGCAAGCACAATAATCTGGAAAATAGTACGTGCAAAGGCGTGGCTTAAACCAGGAAGTTCATGGGAAGTGCATAAAGTTCAAGGTTTATGAGAAACATGACAAAGGTTGTCCGATCAATCAGGCAGGGAGCTCAGCGTCATATCCAGAGGTTGTCTTTTTGGGAAATAGGCGTATGAGTGCTGCCAGCATTGCTGCAGAGGTTGAAGAGGTAGTGGGTCAGCCTGTCAGTGCTCAGACCATACACCGCACACTGCATCAAATTGGTCTGCATGGCTGTCCTTCCAGAAGGAAGCCTCTTCTAAAGATGCTGCGCAAGAAAGCCTGCAAACAGTTTGCTGAAGACAAGCAGACTAAGGACATGGATTACTGGAACCATATCCTGTGGTATGATGAGACCAAGATAAACTTATTTGGTTCAAATGGTGTCAATTGTGTGTGGCAGCAACCAGGTGAGCAGTACAAAGACAAGTGTGTTTTGCCTACAGTCAAGCATGGTGGTGGGAGAGTCATGGTCTGGTGCTGCATGAGTGCTGCTGGCACTGGGAAGCTATAGTTCATCGAGGGAACCATGAATGCCAACATGTACTGTGACATACTGAAGCAGAGCATGATCTCCTCCCTTCGGAGACAGGGCCGCATGGCAGTATTCCAACGGAACGACCCTAAACACACCTAAGATGACCATTGACCATCGCCTTGCTAAAGAAGCTAAGGGTAAAGGTGATGGACTGGCCAAGCATATCTCCAGACCTAAACATTAGGGATGAGCTTCGTATTCGAGTCGAACTCAAGTTCGTCTCGAACATCGTATTGTTCGAACGTTTTGGGCCGTTCGTGCCAAATTCGAGTGGCGTGTCACGGCCCATAATTCACTGCGGCATCGCAGTGCATTGCTGGCTGATGATTGGCCAAGCATGCACTATGACCCGCATGCTTGGCCAATCACAGCGCACAAAAAACAGAGAGCCATAATTGGCCAAAGCCAGGGTGGCTTTGGCCAATTATGGCTCAGGGGGTTTAGTAAACGGCTACACGCCCCAAACTATATAATGCTGCCTGGAAGTTGGCCTTGTGTAGTGTGTTGGTGGTTTACAGAGAGAGACAGAGAGAGAGTGTCATTTTTTGGAGTTAGAAATTAAAAAAAGTCCCATGCACTTTGGTGCTATTGAGGGGTGGCAGGCAGTTCATTCTCCAATTAATAGGCTGTTCTTCAGCAAGGCACATACTCTGATGCATCGCATAGATGTGAAGTTGAACCTTTAAAACCCAGTCAGGAGGCCGAGGGGCACCAAAAAACCCAAATTTTCAAAAAATCATTTGTCATTGGGACAGAAATTGAGGTGCAATTGTGTGTATGTTTTTCATCGAGGAAACTGTCGAGGAACTCAACGAGAAAAAAAGGGGAACAAGTTCTCTTTTTCCTCGACGGGAGTCTCAATTTCCTCGTTGTGTTCCTCGCCGGGCTGGTTTTCGACGAGAAACACGTTTGTGTGTATGCTAAGAAACCCACGCATGATCAGAAAAAAGTATGAGATGGGAGCGCACCTTTGGTAAAAATAGCGTTTGTAATGGACATTTGTCACGCTGTAACAGTCTGAAAAGTGCAAATTATCTCTTACCAAACTTTTACTTAACACGCAGTAACATGAGATTAGCAAAAGCAGCCCCAAGGGTTGTGCCAGTGGAATCGAACTTCCCCTGCCGTTGTATGTGTTGTACGTCACCGCGTTTGAGAACAAGGAGATTTGGTCTTGACAGTGTGTACGCAAAGCAAGCTTGTCAAGTTTCTCGACAAGCCTAACAAGGAACTCGTTGAGGAAAACGATGTTTCAGTTACGACGAGTTCCTCGGTCGTGTGTACGAGGCCTGAGTATAACAAGCCAACTTTACTGCATATACAGACTGATTTCACTGTTGTTGGTTTAGTAACACTTTTAGTAAGATTGCCCTGCGTTTGGCTATGTTGCCCATCTACACAATCCTGTACTCTCCATTTTGGTCTTAACCTTCCCATGTCAGCTGTTTGGTCATCAAACTGGAGACTGGTTACAAAATAGTCTGTCTTAGCTTTATGTCCGTCGTCAAATTACAAGGAGACACGCCAGACAGGTAGAGCGCCCTAGACATGATATTGTGAAATTATGCTAAAACCCTAATCAGTGAAGGAAACAAGTACATTGTATATCTCCTCTCCCCTCCTCTCTCACAGCATTTGTTTAATGATGAATTCTAACTGGTTGATAGGGGTTACTGCACTTTGCTCTCTGCCTTATTAAATAAGTCTGTGTATGTATGGAATTTGTTTTCTGCATAACTGAACACAGCCTCAGATACTCGTAATTGTAGCTGAAATCTGAAGAATGTTCATGATTATGCCTAATTAAAAAAGGACAAGTAACCTTCTGGGATTTTTAATAAAGTAAATATACCAATAAAGTTTTTACAATACAATGGTAGAACAACAGTACAGCATAATCTCTGGCAATTAATGACCACACAAAGACAGAAAAATAGCTGCAGTAATTAGGAGTCACATTTTCTGACAATTATGTTATACCAAACTTTCAGTAAAACTGTAATATTATAGTAAAATAATAAAGTTGTAAAGTAAAACATTTACAATAATAATGTAATAATAATAAAAATGTTACACTAAAATGGTCCAAATTAGAGATAATTCTGCACCAAGTATATGTGAATGATGCCGCAGATTCACAGAGTCTCCCTCTCCACATTTATAGGAAAACTCAGCTTCTATTAAGTGGAATGTGAACTTACTATTATTATTATTATTATTATGCAGGATTTATATAGTGCCAACAGTTTGTGCAGTGCTTTACAAAATAAAGGCAGACAGTACAGTTACAATACAATTCAATAAAAGTGGAATCAGAGGGCCCCGTATATTATAAGAGGGAGGGTCAAGTAATACATTTTTTTTTTAAATAATTGTGGGGGATTAGCTGATGGATAAAGTTAAAGTTTATTAGCTAGAATAAGGATAGGCTTCTCTAAAGAGATGAGTTTTCAGAGATCACCTAAAGGTGGACAGAGTAGGAGATAGTCTGAGAGATTGGGGTAAGGCACTCAAGAGGATGGGAGAGACTCGGGGGAAGTCCTGGAGGCAAGTATGGGAGGAGGTGATGAGGGAGCTAAAGAGCAGGAGGTCTTGTGAGGGCTGAATGATTTGGTTGGTATTTGGAGACCAGGTTAGTGATGCAGTTGGTGGCATCCAATGGAGGGTATTGGCAGAGAGGGGTAGTTGGTAAGGTAGCATTTATGATAGACTGAAGAGGGGATAACCTATGTAAAGGTATGAGGAGAAAGTTACAGTAGTGGAGGTAAAAGATAACTAAAGAGTGAATTAGAAGCTTTGTTGTGTCATTGATTAAAGCGGAGGTCCACACAAAAAGTGAACCTCTGCTTTTTGGAACCCTCCCCCCCTCCGGTGTCACATTTGGCACCTTTAGGAGGCAGGGGGTGCAGATACAGGTATAATACAGGTATTTGCACCCACTTTCGGGCATAGACCCCCACAGAATTTGCAGGGGTCTACATCACTTGCGCAGCGCGACTTGCACATGTGCAGTAGAGAATCGGGAAATTAAGCCGCAGTGCTTCACTTCCTGATTCCCTCACCGAGGATGGCGGCAGGGAAGCCGAGAGCCAAGCGATTGCTCAGCTTCGGCTGCCGACATCTCGGGGACCCAGGACAGGTAAGTGTCCATTTCTTAAAAGTCAGCAGCTGCAGTATTTGTAGCTGCTGGCTTTTAATATTTCTTTTTTTTAGGCGGACCTCCGCTTTAAGAAGGAGAACTTCCTGTTGAAGGGCAACAATATTCAACCACTGCCTTCTAATACAGCATCGACGTTGTCAGCCCTCAATATGACTCCCACAGTTAGACTACATAGTTTGCCTGTAAGTCTCTGCACTGTCAGCACACGTCATCCTTCCATCCCTGCTAAGCCCTCCTTCAGAAATTCCTTCAATGAATGGCTGACAGAGGCTCCGGAAAGGTGGGCAGGACAAATTTTATATGAACAGAACGTACATCAAGCAAAATATGAGAAGGCAAAACATTTCTTTTGAGAAATCAATGTTCATGTGAATTACTAAGTAAAAAAAAAGCCATGCGTATTCCTCTGTATATTGCCCGTATGTTCTTTGCACTGTTGAAGTATAGGAGATGGGACCAGAGGTGTCATTTATCGTCATTCTCCCTCTACTGCAGTGAGCAGTTGCAGCACAGGCTTTTGTAACTTGAAGTCCTAGATCAGATAACAACTTCACCAAAATTTACAAATGTTTGTGTGTTCCCATGACAATTAAAATGTATCCAAAATTGGTCATGTGACCCCCCTAAACAACAACAAAAAAATGATTATATGTATATTTTTAACAATGTGCAAGTCATTTGTGAATGTTTTATAGCTCTGGGACTCAACCTGCAGTCCTTTGACACTTTTTGTGTTGCCCTTAGGGCTCCTGCAGCCACTACTGTATCCTCAGCCTCAGACTCATGTCTGTATAACGTACTCACTGACCACCTCTTGTAGTATGTCCATGGTCTCTGACCACGTCCTGTAGGGTGTCTGCAGTCTCTGACCATCTCTTGTGTCATGCACATAGCCTATTTTATATTAAAGGTTCTCCAAAGGCAATGCAATGATTGGTACACGGGGGTCCTCGTCCACCTTGTTGCTGCCTCTATGCATTTCAATGGGAAAACCTGCTTCCTCAAGAGGACTTCAAGATCTGAGAATCTAAAGTAATGATCATAAATGTAAACAACAATGTTGGTACATGGTATAACAAAGTTACTATACATCCATATATGCTGATATATCAATAAATCAACAGTTTATCATCAAAATCTGTTCCACTCCTCAAGCCGCGTAAACACAACCGTTTTTCATGACGAAAAAAAATGCAATTTTTTAAATTGGTCATTAAAAATGATTGTGTGTAGGCTCCAGAGCATTTATTTTACATGAAAAATGGGCATTAAAAATTTAGAACATGCTCTAATTTTTCTTGTCGTTTTTCACGTCATGAAAAACGATCGTGTGTAGGCTTTGACGACGTGAAAAAAACACACATGCTCAGAAGCAAGTTATGAGACGGGAACACTTGTTCTGGTAAAACTAGCGTTTGTAATGGAGATAGCACATTTGTCACGCTGTAACAGACAGAAAAGCACGAAGACTGAAAAGCGCGAATCGTCTCTCACCAAACTTTGACTAACACGAAATCAGCAAAAGCAGCCCAAAGGGTGGCGCCATCCGAATAAAACTTACCCTTTATAGTGCCGTCGTACGTGTTGTACGACCCCTTTTTTTTTTAGCAATTTTTTTCACGATCGTGTGTATGCAAGGCAGGCTTGACAAGAATCACGTAGAGAAAAACTTATTTTTTTTCCATGACATTAAAAACGGTCGTGTGTACGCGGCATAATGCCCTGTACACACGATCGGTTCGTCTGATGAAACGGACTGATGGACCGTTTTCATCGGACGAACCGATCGTGTGTGGGCCCCATCAGTTGTTTTCCCATCGGTGAAAAAAAATAGAACCTGTTTTAAAATTTTCGTATGGTTAAAAAACCGATAGAAAAAAATTATCGTCTGTGGGGAAATTCATTGGTCAAAAATCCATGCATGCTCGGAATCAAGTCGACGCATGCTCAGAAGCATTGAACTTCATTTTTCTCTGCACGTTGATGTGTTTTACGCCACTGCGTTGGACACGATCAGATTTTTAACCGATGGTGTGTAGGCAAGACTGATGAAAGTCAGCTTCATCAGATATCTGATGAAAAAATCCATCGGTTCGTTTTCATCAGACGAACCGATCGTGTGTACAGGGCATTTGAGTTACTAATTCCACCTAAACAGACTCTCTCCAGTGGAAGAATGAAAGAGAAGTGGGGCATCCACCACTACAGAACCCCCGTAGGGGGTGAGCACAGGGGATCTGCACAAGACCAACTGGAAAAAGGGAGAGCAGAGGGGGACTGAACATTAGTGTCATCAGATTTAGTTGTACATAGATACTACTTTGCAGAGCTTGACTTCTACTAGGGTCCATGCCAATATTATAATGCAGGTGTGATTAATGTATAGAGTTTTATATAATTGTAATCTTTATGTAGCTATGTATTTTAACTTCATATATGTCAGTAAAATTTGGTAAATATATTTAGTCTGTTGTCCCTATGACCCAGAAAAAGTCCAGTGTCCACTATTTTTCTGCCATCCCTTCCTGGCAGCACAGCTTACATAAAAGAAATTGGGAAAGCGCTGCTTATTGTATAATGGGAGAAGAGCTTTAGCCTGGTTCTGATATGCTCAGCTATTCTACACTAAGAAAAGGGAGTTGCCACACACCCAGGTCCTATTTTGTTTTATAAATTTGTTCCTTATAAAATGTTATCAAGGTTGTTTTGTGGTCTGTTGAAAGTACTACTTAGTAATTTTTTTTTTTTAGTTGTTCCAACTCCTAAGCTTTGTACAAGTATCTTATAGCTTAATCTCTGGGGGCAGGTGAATTCACTGATGGAAAACTGTTTTGCTAGCCAAAAGATGTGTATTGTTCAGCTAGTTTTGTGATCCAGGCACCACTGCCAGACCACACAGCCACGTCCTGTGATCCCTAAAACCTCTGCAGACTACACCACAGTACAGCAATACTGCCTAATCTAGGACCCACCTAGTCTGTGAGTGGACATTGATTTTCTTCTCAATAATCCCTCACTTGGCTAGCACTGTGCAGTTCAGTAAAGTCTGATTGGCTTCGAGAATTTTCTCTCATTGAGTGTCGTGTACAAGGTAAGCCTGATAATACGGATTCAAGGACTCAAGGAAAGCTCCTTTAGCCCTACTTCTCCTGTGGATCAAAGGAGTGAACTTCATTCTGCATTCCTGTGATCCATATTCAGTCAACAGAGGGCCGGCAGCTAGCTTAGCCTCTGAGCTGAGAGCTTGAGCCAGCCACTCCCGACCCTCTACAGCCCAGCACCCCAATGAGCGCTGGAGGGGGTGGAGTAGAGCCGGCGGCTGGCAGTCACTGGCTCTTCTCGCTGAAGACCAAGAACTGATTGATCAGTGGTCTTTGATCAATCAGTTGGAACGATGCTGCATCCACCGTGCTCTTTAAAACACCATTAAAACGTGCTCTTCTCTTTTAAGCTGGTTCTATATAAAAATACATTAGGGGCCAATTTATAATAGAAAATATAAGGCAGATATTGCATTTCCTTAGTATTCCTCAGTTCCACAGACATTTTGCACCCTGTGGTATTGAGCCTGCGGCACTGCCCAAAGCTCTGTCTGGGGAGAGCCATTCTTGTCACTTTGACAGGTCACGTGATCAGGCTCTCCTCCTAGATTTTTTTGCTCCCTTTTAAACCCAAAACAGGCAGCCGGCTTCCAAGGACTAAGATATTGGAACAGGACCTGGGCAAGAGGTATTGCTAACCTCCTGCAGCATTTTTTACTGACAAAACATGAAACATTTACTGACAGAGCACATTTTTTTACTGGCAACCGAAAAAATTACAGAACTCCTATTAGGAATGAAAACAACCAATATTTAAACAGTATAAACCCAATATGGAAACACTAATGCCCTGTACACACGATCAGTTCATCTGATGAAAACGGTCTGATGGATTTTTTCATCAGATATTCGATGAAGCTGACTGATGATCATTAATGCCTACACACCATCGGTTAAAAATCCGATCGTGTCCAATGCGGTGACATAAAACACAACGATATGCTGAGAAAAATGAAGATCAATGCTTCCGAGCATGCGTCGACTTGATTCTGAGCATGCATGGATTTTTAACCGATGGACGTACCCACAGACGATCGTTTTTTTCTATAGTTTTTTTTAACCATCAGATAATTTTAAAACAAGTTCCTAGTTTTTTGACTGATGGATAAAAAAACGATGGGGCCCACACACGATCGGTTCGTCTGATGAAAACGGACCGTTTTCATCAGATAACTGATCGTGTGTACGGGGCATAACAATACCCATAACAAATAATTTGGCTACTCACCCTCCATAGCCCATAAGGTCCCTCAGTGGCACCAGCATCTTCTTTCAGGTGGCAATCATTGGCCATCTTGATAGGCTGGTGCAGGATGACGTCACTCCCACGCATGTGCACGAGGGAGTGTGCTGGAATGTAAACTAATCTGCACATAGGCAGCTCATTGTACATTCTATGGGGAATGCAAACAGACAGGTAAAGCCCTGTCACACGATCGGAATGTCAGTCTGACTTTTTCCATCGGAAATTCCGACCGTGTGTATGCCCCATCAGACTTTTTTCCAAGGAATTCCATTGGAGTTTAGATAGAGAACATGTTCTCTTTTACTCCGATGGAATTCCGTCGGAATTCCGATGTTACCTTTACCGGGCAAAAGCCTGATTGTGTGTACGGGGCATAAGTGTATTGTAGTGCAGAAGCGACAATGCAGAGGAGACAATGCATGCCTCTTCTGCAAAAAAAAAGGCTGTCTGTTCAAAATGTTTAATTTTTTGCCTTCAGTCACACTTTTCTACCTAAGGACACCAGACCAATAGAAAGTAAACATTTATATAACAATTCACTTTACATCTATATTATTGCATAGAGTGTATAATCTTCTGCTTTCTTTCAATGTATAACAAAACAAATATAAAGAAAGTTCTTCAATTTGGAAAACTACTCTTTTAAGTAATAAACATTTTCTCTGGGGATCCTAAAAGATCATTTTGAATTAAAGACTATTTGGAGCATTAGCAATTGGATTTTTGTTACCTTGTTTGTTTTAGCTAATTGGAAATGTGTCACCGTTATTTTCAGGGATGTAAATGACAATACTGTAGTTAATACGGCATTAAATCACTTTGTTTTTCTTTCTGTTTTCAGAACTCGAAGGGAAAAACTCTAGGTCTGTTGTTTGCTCCGACGTCCCATCAGAAAACTCCTGAGATAGTTTCAAAGACATTATCTAAACCTTTAGCTGACAAACTGCCAAAGGAGTCAGAAGCAGCGGCTGAAAAGAAGACCTTACTGGCAGCACTGAAAACGTACCTTGCACAAAAGTCTGTGCTACACGGTGCTGATAATCCAGACCCAAATGGAAGAGTAAAAGTTCCTCCGATGTACTCTAATAAATACCATGCCCCTCAACTCAGTCAACATGATGAAGTGCTTCCAAAAGATGATAAAGAGAATACTTATCAAATCCAGTCTTACCTTCAGAGACCGCAAGCCCGCGTATTGACAAGGCCAAATCTTGGAACTCTGATTTATAAATCCAGTTCTCGCCAAGAAAACCCAAAGGAGCCGCTGAGTGCTGTGGATGGTAATACATGCTTATTTTCAGACATTTGTTTCATTTATAGCACAGTTTTAATAGCAATGGACTATAGCAATGTTTTCTGTTATGTCTGCTTTTACTGTCTTACTTTATTGGACTATATATAAAGCAATGGTAGTGTATAATGAAAAAATATGAAGCTGATATTTATCAATCGGTCTACCCGTGGGCACCCTTACACAGGCGCTGATACATTGGGGTTGATTTACTAAAGGTAAATTGCCTGTTTACTTTAAATGGGAATTTGCCCCAGATCTTAGTAAATGATTTTGCTCTATCTTTTATATTAATGAGAACCAATGAGTGGGACTTAATGTGGAACTAAAGTCTACATACTTAGCTGCCCAACAGTCCTGCTCTGGTCTTGGGCCCCTTCATTGGCCAGCAGGGGATGACATTATTCCTGCGCATGCACAGGAGGCTGTCATCCTGGCATTTAGGCCTCGTACACATGATAGGTTAACCAGGGGACAACGGTCTGATGGACCGTTTTCATTGGTCCAAACCGATCGTGTGTAGGCCCCATAGGTTATTTAACCTTAGGTTAAAAAAAAGCCAACTTGCTTTAACCACTTAACGCCCGCCGCTCGCCTATTTACGTCCACAGAATGGCATGTACAGGCAGATGGGGGTATATATATGTCCCTGCCTTCTAGTGGGTGGGGGGTCCGATCGGGACCCCCTCTGCTGCGTGCGGCGGGCGGCTTACCTCGGGGAGCGATCCGGGACGACGGCGCGGCTATTCGTTTATAGCCGCTCCGTCGAGATCGCTCCCCGGAGCTGAAGAACGGGGACAGCCGTATGTAAACAGGGCTTCCCCGTGCTTCACTGTGGCGGCGTATCGATCGAGTGATCCCTTTTATAGGGAGACTCGATCGATGACATCAGTCCTACAGCCACACCCCCCTACAGTTGTAAACCCACACTAGGTGAACCCTAACTCCTACAGCGCCCCCTGTGGTTAACTCCCAAACTGCAACTGTCATTTTCACAATAAACAATGCAATTTAAATGCATTTTGTGCTGTGAAAATGACAATGGTCCCAAAAATGTGTCAAAATTGTCCGAAGTGTCCGCCATAATGTCGCAGTCACGAAAAAAACGCTGATCGCCGCCAATAGTAGTAAAAAAAAAATAATTAATAAAAATGCAATAAAACTATCCCCTATTTTGTAAACGCTATAAATTTTGCGCAAACCAATCGATAAACACTTATTGCGATCGAGGTATGCTCAGAATCAAGTCGACCCATGCTTGGAAGCATTGAACTTCGTTTTTTTCAGCACGTCGTTGTGTTTTACGTCACCGCATTCTGACACGATCGTTTTTTTTAACTGATGGTGTGTAGGCACGACGGACCATCAGTCAGCTTCATAGGTTAACCTAGGACAACGGTCCTTCAGACCGTTGTCCTCTGGTTAACCTATTGTGTGTATGAGGCCTTAGAGTTTACAGTGCTTGAGGGGAGATTTTTTTTCAGATTTGTCTTTTCTGCAATCAAAGCCTGCCTGCTCGCAGTTTTTTACAGCAGGATTTTTGTTCTGCTTCAAACTTTGGTCAACAAAGATTACCTCCAATTCCTGTTAAAGCGGTACTAAACTCATTGATTTACAAGTTTCAGAAATTTGGGAAGGTGCTGGGAAGGTAACTGTCCCATTTACTTGAAATTTCATCGTGCCAGATTCGGGCCTTTGCTTCCCTTTATCTAGCTCTTGGGGCACCGTGCTATTTAGTGACACCAATGATGGAACAACATTCTTTCTACAGATACCAATGATGGGGCACCATTCCTCCCACAGGCACCAATGATGGGACATCATTCCTCCCAAAAACTCCAATGATGGGGCACAATTCCTCCCACAGACAACGATGATGGGGCATCATTCCTCCCACAAACTCCAATGATGGGGCACAATTCCTCCCACAGACACCAATAATGGGGCATTATTCCTCCTACCAACTCCAATGATGGGGCACCATTCCTCCCACAGACACCAATGATGAGACACCATTCCTCCCACAGGCACCAGAGATGGGACACCATTACTCCCACAGACACCAGTGATGGGACACCATTACTCCCACAGACACCAATGATGGGGGCACTATTCCTCCCACTGACACCAATGATAGTGCACCATTCCTCCCACAGACACCAATGATGGGACACCATTACTCCCATAGACACCAGTGATGGGACACCATTACTCCCACAGACACCAGTGATGGGACACCATTACTCCCACAGACACCAATGATGGGGGCACTATTCCTCCCACTGAAACCAATGATAGTGCACCATTTCTCCCACAGACACCAATGATGGGACACCATTACTCCCATAGACACCAGTGATGGGACACCATTACTCCCACAGACACCAATGATAGGGGCACTATTCCTCCCACTGATACCAACAATAGATCACTAATCCTTCCACTAAAACCAATGATGGGGCACTTTCTAATCCCTCTGGTCACAGTCTGCCCCCATAAAGCCTCAAGGACAGTAAATTGTCCCTTTGTGCAGAAAGTTTGGAGACCCCTGCTGTAAAGGATAGAAGGGTTTAGTTCCACTTTAAGCAAATCCTTGTGTGCAACCCACTTACAGAATACATTGTTTAACTGCAATGATTGCAATATATACAGTAGGTTCTAAAACTGAAGACTTGCAATTGTGCTATTCACAGTCCAATGGGATTGAAAATATTTGTAAACTAGCATAAGGCTTGTGGACCTTTCATTAACTTTACAAGTCTGTATGGATAAATTCTTCACATGTTACAAATTTTAGCAACAGTCAAATTTTTCTAAAAGTCATCCAAAAAATCATTACAAAAACGTCAAGGTACTTTGACTAGATTAGATGATGCCATTAGCTTGCTGCGGGCAATTGAAAGCTTTACCTATTACCGCTTTTTCGCAGTGATCAGACTGAATATTTTAGCCCAATAGTAAATCACAATGTGAGAGGCTGCAGCAGGGGCTAATCTGTGTCAGACAGTGGTGTCATCTCTGAACCAGCATCTTGGTGTAGAAAGTATCTGCTGATTTTGCATGATGCCTCAACACAAATAGTGCATTTATTCTATAAAAAAAAGTGGGTGAAGGCATTATAAGAGATACGACTGTAAGGTCTCGTATACACGACCGAGAAACTCGACAGAATCCATCAAGAAACTTGGTGGGAGAGCTTTTTTGCCGAGAAAAACGGTCATGTGTACGTTTTTCATCGAGGAAACTGACGAGGAACTCGACGAGAAAAAAAGAGAACAACTTCTCTATTTCCTCGACGGGAGTCTCAATTTCCTTGTCGTGTTCCTTGTCAGGCTGGTTTCCGACGAGAAACTCGAGCGTGTGTATGCTAAGAAACCCGCGCATGCTCAGAATAAAGTATGAGACAGGAGTAAAAGTAGCATTTGTAATGGAGATAACACATTTTTCACGCTGTAACAGACTGAAAAGTGCAAATCGTCTCTTAACAAACTTTTACTTAACACGCAGTAACATGAGATTAGCAAAAGCAGCCCCCAGGGTTGTGCCAGTGGAATCGGACTTCCCCTGTGTTGTACGTCACCGCGTTTGAGAACGAGGAGATTTTGTCTTGACAGTGTGTACTCAAAGCAAGCTTGTCAAGTTCCTCAACAAGCCTAACAAGGAACTCGTCAAGAAAAACGATGTGTCATTTCCGACGAGTTCCTCGGTTGTGTGTACGAGGCCTCAGTGTTACACCAACACATTACTTTCTGCGCATGCTCCTAAATTATTTCTAATATGAAGTCCTCTTTAAAGCCGTATTTCAGGTAGGGCTTTTTTTTTTTGCATAGTTACATTTAAATATGCATATACTATTTTCTTGTGAAAAAAAATATGCATATACTATACCAGTTGGATCCTTGTGGAAGCTGACAATCACCGTAGTAGGTACTGCTATCTCAGTGATCACTGCTCCCACGCCGAGTGGCTGCCCTGTTGTGTAATGAATACAGGAGGTTGGAAGAGGTGAATAAGTGAGGAGATGACAGTGACCAATCAGAGAACACTTCACAATGCAAGGCAGTCCGTGAATAATGGCAGTACCAGGTGAGAGACCCCCTGTGTTTACTCTGCAGCAGGGCAGCCACTCTTCATGGGACTTAAAATATAACAGTGGTCACTATAGTAGCATTGACTACTGCAGTGGTTATCTGCTCGCACAGGGGTCCTACAGGTATGGCATATTCATACATACATACATTGGCCCAAGCTGGACTGTACCAGGAATTCCCTTTTAAAGCGGAGTTCCACCTGCTACAAATACTGCTGCTGCTGAATTTTAAAACATACCTGTTCAGGGGGCCTGCGATTACCTCACTTGAAGCCGACACATCCCTCGGCTCCGGGTGGAGGCGCCGACATCTTCAGTAAGGGAATCAGGAAGTGAAGCTGTGCGGCTTCACAGCCTGTTTCATACTGCGCATTGCGCGAGTCACACTGTGCGTTCTGAATGATCCTTGCTGTCTTCTGGGGCCTGGGACCAAAAGACAAGGGGGGGGCAGAGGAGGGGCCGGACAAGGCGTAGTTCGCCATAAATTCTGTGTCGCTTTTTCGCCGAAAGTGGGAGCAAATGCCTGGATTAGACAGGTATTTGCTCCACCCTCCCCCCTGAAGGGTGCGAAATGTGACACCGGAAGGGGGGAGGAACCGGATCAGCAGAAGCTGTTAAATTTCTGGGTGAAACTATGCTTTACTATGCTAAACTAAAGTAAAATATGCTATAACTAGCCTTGGCAAAATCGATCATTTGTGCAAGTATAAAAGTATGAAAATATGCTTTATATACTGTAACTGTTCTTTGATCTCAGTCCACCAATGAAAAAAAGTATATTATATATATATCATATGTTAATACTCTTTTACTTTATTTTTTGCAAAGAAACTTTTATCCAGAATGTGGTAAAGGAGCTGGGCAAACATAAACTGAACATGGATCATCTTAGCCCAAAAGAACTGGATGAGTTGGCAGACGTGATCGCTGATACTCTGCAGATTGTGGATGGTGAACAAGTTGGTGCCATGAAACTGGAGAAGGAAAGAGGAGCACAGGAGCTGAAAAGAGTGGAGTCGTACGACTCCTGGGAACATGATGAACTTAACAGAGGGGTCAATGATACTTTCCAAGGTATACAAATAATACAGAACATACATAGCATTAGGCAGAGAATTGTATGAAGAATGTCAAGTGGATTATGCTTCCACAAATGCTTTTAATAGTTTGAGAGTTAGACTTGATGTACTCAGATATTTAAAGTGATTGTAAAGTCTTGTTTTTTTAATCTGTAAAAATAACAAACGTTATACTTATGTGCTCTTTTGCAGTGGTTTTGCACAGAGCATCCTAGATCCCCCTCTTCTCTGGTCCCTTTTCAACACTCCTAGCCCTTCCCTCATTTTTAGTGCCCCCGCAGCAAGCATCTTGCTATGGGGGCACCCAAGCCGAATCACAGCTCCCTGCATCCCTTCAGACACAGAGACGTGGCCTGGCCCCACCCCCTCTCTTACCTGGTTGGCTGACTGACTTTGATTGACAGCAGTGGGAGCCAATAATGCCGCTGCTGTGTCTCAACCAATCAGGAGGGAGAGTCTCGGACAGCCGAGGCACTCATGGACATCGCTGGACAGAGAAGTATTAAGGGGTGAAATAAATTATGCAATACTATACAATCTAATATAAACCATATAACTATTGCATATATATATTAACTTGTCTATCCCTATAATTAGCTAGTCTATTGAGATTCTGCTAGGCACAATGATATAAATTTAGTTATGAAAACACACACTGCTGCTAGTAAAACAATATCTTATTTATTTCCCAAGAAAATAGGAATATTCTAACATCACACACTAAACAGCAGAATAAACAGAGCATATAACAACAAAACATCAAAGATACTTATCACATCCTCTAGACATGGTCTCATCAGCTGTGCTCAAGATGGTAAAAAAGAGGGCTCTTTGGTTGAAACAGACCTTTTTAAAAACCTCAATCACACCTCATCCAAACCCCCCGCCCCCCCATTGCCAGCCCAACTCAGTTTTTGGATGAATCAAAGTGTTCACGGGGCAGTCCTCCTCAACAAATTATATTACTATCCTACTTGCACTCTGTGCCTTGCAGACTCCTGAACCCTGCACTCTGTATGTAGCGTACTCCTGAACTCTGCACTATGTACATAGCGCACCCCGAAACGCTGAACTCTGTGAATTGGGCACCCTGAAACTGCTGGTATTTATTGCCCCTTTAAGATCCTCTGACTGTAAGTGCAATTTGGCCACACCCACCGCCAATGCAGTTTGGTGGGGGGAAAACGTGGTTCAGTTCCTGCACCCTGGATACATTTATATTGTAAAACAGATACAACTGGCCCGTTGAGGCCAACCATAAGGCTGACGTGCCTGTGATGAAACTGAGTTGACACCCTTGCTTTAGTGGCTCAGTGGGATCTGTACACCCTGATCTATGCCTTTTCCTCCCTTTCTGCAATCCTGAAGTGACCCCAACTTCTTGTTTCAACATCTCTATATGGCTCAGACAGATCATCATCCAAACATGTAGTTCCACCCTTTCCTGTCAAGACACATTCGACTAGATTTTTAAGTATTTTGTTTTTCAGCATCAAGCAACTATTTCCAAGTTTTTCAGAGCTGCCACCTGGTCTTCTGTTCACAGATTCTTTACCAGCTGGACGTTTCAGTTGATGCCAGCTTCAGATAAAAGGTCCTTCAGGGGTGTCTTTGAGCTGCAACTAGTCTTTAGTTTCTTTCTTTTGTTTTTTTCTTGGTCCTGTTAGCTATTGTTTGCTGTGTTACCCACCCTTCAGTTTCACTGCTTTTGGACATGCTGAAGCTTAAAGATTCCCCTAATAGGCGAGTAAGAAATTATGATTTTTGCTCTCATCGTAAAAAAAAATTGTGTGTCCTGTGGTCCCACCCCTCTGTATTTATGATCATGCTCTTGGTACTGCTTTTCTCCTGAGGCCTCCTGGTAGTAAGAGGGATAATCCTGGGCTGACCTACAGGTTTTTTTGTCCTTGCCTGTGTCCAATTGGTCACGTAGGTTAATTTTAGCCCGAAAGGTTAAATAAAGGCTTTCTGTGCCCCTCAATGAACTCCAAAAAAGGATTTTATGGTGACTTAAAAATCATGTTTTAGCTATAAAACATTTGAGCCTGGCAGTATAATCTGTAGTCACTTTAGCAGAATGTAAGTTAGTACTACCTTCTGTACAGAAAAGTCTACATAAATAACCTTTGTGTGTAGTGTATCACTTGACGTCTGTGACCTGCAGTCAATAGTTTCCATTTGGGATTTCCAGGAGATTCTCCTTAAATACCTGTTAAGCAGTAAATTTGCAGAAATAGTTTGTTCTGTTTAACAGTATGCATGGAGAGTAAGTTCTATTTACATAATCTCTTTCTAAAAGAATCGATTTAATGATTTCCTGAGCTGCTTTTATTCCTGTACATTACCTTCTCAAAGTCAATATGCTGTTGTTACAAAATTTAAAGGATACATATTGAATCTGTTCTATTAATAATTTACAGCTAGATTGTGATGTTGTAAATATATTAGTATGTTATATTATTCCAAAAGAGAAACAGCTTCTTTCAATACATATGAATGCAAACAAGCATTAATGCTATCTGTACAGCAGAACTGATGGTTGGGGGCGAGGGGTAAAGTTCTACTTTAAAGTCCAACTATGGACTTGATCTCCTATTCCCCCACTAAACTAAGCTTGATTTAGATTAACACAATTTTATATATTGCACAGGGCGTATAGGACCCCACAATTTTAGTTTAATATTGGCTAAACAACCGACACGACTTGCTTCAGATGTGGCAATTCGGGGTCATTGATACATTTAATATGGAGATGCCCGAAACATCAGAGGTATTGGGCAGAGGTTGTGGGTACACTAAATGGGCTCTTAAGCCTCGTACACACGGCCCGAGAATCCCGTCGTAAAAATAAAAACAAAGTTTTTCTCGACGGGATTCTTGTCAAGCTTGACGAGATTCTTGTCTAGCTTTCCTTACAAAATCTCATCGTTCTCAAACGTGGTGACGTACATCGGCACTATAAAGGGGAAGTTCGATTCCACTGGTGCCACCCTTGAGGCTGCTTTTGCTAATCTCGTGTTACCGCGCGTTAGTAAAAGTTTTGGTGAGAGACGATTCGTGATTTTCAGTCTGTTACAGCGTGACGAATGTGCTATTTGTATTATGAATGCTCGTTTTACCAGAAGGTGCGCTCCCGTCTCATACTTGATTCTGACCATGAGTGGGTTTATAAGACTCGGAAAAGCATACACACAAACGTTTTTCTCGTCGTAAACCAGCCCGATGAGACTCCCGATGAGAAAATAGAGACCAGGTTCTCTTTTTTTCTCTTCAAGATTCACAACAGTTTTCTCGACGAGAAACCATACACACAAACGGTTTTCTTGGCAAAAAGCTCTCCCAGCAGGTTTCTTGTCGTGAAAAACGAGCGTGTGTACGATGGCTTAAGATTTGAATCTTTCAGTGGATCCCTTATTTTGTCTACTGGGCTATCTTGGTGGTTTACTGTTGCACAAGTGCTCTTTGTGTCTAGGAGACAAATTGTCATTAGGTGGACCTCTCATCACCCTCCGACAATATCTGATTGGATATTTGATCTGAATAGATCCATCTCCTATGAGAGGCATGTTTTGTTTATGAAGAATTTATCTAAGAGGTTTGATACTATTTGGATGCCATGGCTTGACCACATGGATACGAGTTAGGAGTTACCTTTGCCAGAAATTAGATGCATGGAAAAAGACAGGCTAAACGGATTGTGTATTGACTTGACAGTGAAAGAAATGGGAAAAGGGGTAGGTTAAAATTACCCCCTCTCCTTTTTTTTTTTGCTTTGTGTATGTTTTTTTTGTGTTTTGATTTCAATGTTATGTTTGTGTATATGTTGTTGTAATATAAAAAAATAAATAAAGATAAAATCTAATTTAAAAAAAAAAAGTTGGTAAAACCATTGCTATATCATTGATTACGTTTGGGTAACTAACCATCCCAATGAACCTATTTTTTTTTTCTATTGCAGATCAAGGTACAAGCACAAAACCATCACAGCCTGAGATACAGGTATTTTTTTGATGCATATTGTCTTTAAAATTAAAATATGGTCTGGAAATATATGAATGCAATATACTGTACTTAAAGTGGTTTTAAAGGCAATTTTTTTTTTACCCTATTGCATTCTCTGCATTAAGGCAAAAACCCTTCTTCATGCAGCTACCCCCTACCCCCTTATACTTTCCTGCAATGTGCATGAGAGCAGAGGCTCTCTTGTCTCTCTCTCTCTCCTCATTGGCTCAGACACAGTAGCACAAGTTATTGGCTCCTGCTGCTGGCAATTACTACAAGAAATGAGGGAGCAGGGGGCAGGGCTGAGCTCAATATGTGTGCCCCATAGCAAGTGGTTTGCTATGAAGGCACTCATTAGGGGGAGGAGCCAGGAGCACTGGCGGGGGGACCCGAGAAGAGGAGGAACGGGGCTGGTAAACTGCACAGAGCAGGGAAGTATGCCATTTTTGTTATTTTCATTTAAAAAATCAAGTATTTACAATCACTTTTTTTTTTAATTGACAATTTTTATTAAGTTTTGAAAGTTTCAATACAAAAATATAAAACACCAATATGAGAGGGGGTAGTGGAATAAAACAAATAAAGAGGGGGGAGAGGAATGGAAAATAATAAAGGATCAACAGACTTCTGTAGGTGGCTTAAATGCATCCTGCAATTGTAAAACATATAGCTTAGCCGGTTGACAAGAGGAGGTTGAGTCACGGCTCTAGAAGAGTGCAAGCCCAACACAATAGTAACACCTATAAGCCTATAGGCAGGTCTCAGTCAACCGTTAGACATACTATGAGGAAGAAAATTATCCTGTAAATGCGGAGTCTGTATTTATAAAAGCTAAAAAAGAAGAGACAAAGTAGAAAAGAAAGATAGAGGAGGAGAAGTGTATAGGAGAGTAAATCCAACCAGCTGGAGTCGTTACTTGAGGATCCTACGTAGATCCGATCCCTACGGCGGAGCAGTTAAGGGGGTTCCACCCGAAGGTACCAGCCCTCCCATATTGCTGTGTGCCTAGCCATGCAATCTTCCAGGTGGGCCTACAATCACTTTAAAGTGAATCTGAACTCAAAAAGTAAAAATCTGTTATGTTATAGTGAACCTTTTAAAAAATAATTTTGCCTAAGCAGCAGCCTGAAAAATGTACCCGCTGTCTTGAAGTCTGCCTGATAAACAGCAGTGCTCTACCTGGTAGTTGAGGGTGTCTATGCAGTCTTGAGCCTACAGCCGAATAATGACCGCATAATTATTGCTTACACTCTGGTGTGCACAGTGATTTGTAATGTGTAATATGCAATGTTTTCGTAAGTAGGTGCCCTTCGATGGGTGTGGGGCGGGCTCAGAATATTTTGGGGGGGCTTTCTAAGTGCTTAAGTATAACTTTATTTTATTTTTTGTTTTACTAAAACTTTATTTTTATCACATAGAGCAGCATCCTTCACCCGATGGCTGTACAGCCATTTGATCGCTCTAACAAGTATCAAAGAAACAGGCAGAAAAGGAAAATTTCCACAGGGGGGTCACACTCAGAAATAAAAAGCATCAGAAAATGTAGCTCCTCCCCATTCCAAAACACGCTGCCAAAAACAAAGACATTTTTTTTGTTCTAATTTCATTTATATGTTTAGCTTTTTCTCAAAATAAATCAAATCTACTTTTTTCTTTTGTAACAGGATAGAGAGTCAGGCCCAAAAAGTGAAAACCTGCAAGACTTTACTGTTAATTCTGTGTCACGTGAATTCTTAAAAGAACCTTATGACAATGGACTAAAAAGCTTTGGAGACTTCCATTACAACTCAGATGATGATGACGATGATGATGATGAAAATAAAGCAGGCATTGAGAATGTAAAAAGTGAGACATACACTAAAGAGTTGATGGCTCAGAAGAAATCAGCTGAGTCTGATTCAGATTCCAGAGCGGAGATCGAGTATCAGCACTTGGTGCAGGAAAGTTTTTCACAAGATGACAGATCCTTTCAAAAAAAGCCACAGAAAATGAAACAAGAAATTCAGCTACAAGTAGCATCTACCAGCAGTGATAAATACGGATACATTGTGACACAAAAGATGTGAGTCATTTACTTTGTATTTTTTCAAATAATGTTATATGTGTTTGAAAATTATGGGGTCAAACCCAACTTCCAACCTTGACCTGTATGCTCGGCAGCCTACCGGTCAGAAGAACTGAAGCTTGGCGTACTTCTTCTTGATGCCAAAGAACACTGGTTTCTGGCAATTTTTATTTATTTTTTTGAAACCATAAAGTTGGAAAAGGAGGCCAGGTAGTTGCAACACCAACGTAGCCTGGAGAAGGTGAGAGGCCTACTCTGCTACCCTGGTTGCCACAACCAATGCCTAAAAATTCTTAACCCACCTATGTTGTTTGGTACTGCTGTCCCTCTGTACTATAGAGAAACTCATACATGGAGGCACATAAGGGAAGAAGTTAGTACGGCTGGTAGCAAACCCTTCGTCGGGGGGAAGAAAACTGCATGTGTGTTAAAGCAGAACTAAAGTTCCACTTTGAAAAATTGAGGCAGGCGGGCTCTTTTTTGTAAAAGAGTCATGAAAAGTCACTTCTGCAATAAAAGAAACCTACCGGCCTGCCCATAGGCTTCTTTGGAAAGTACACTGAAGCCTCGTACACACGACCGAGAAACTCGACGGGCGAAACACATCGTTTTGCTCGTCGAGTTCCTTGTTAGGCTGTCGAGGATCTCGGCGAGCCAAATTTCTCCATTGCCGTCGAGGAAAAAGAAGACATGCTCTCTTTTTGGCTCGACGAGATCCTCGACAGTTTCCTCGTCGAAAAGTGTACACACGACCGGTTTCCTCGGCATAAAAAAAAACAGCAAGTTTCTTGCTGGTTTTTGCCGAGAAACTCGGTTGTGTGTACGAGGCCTGAGCTGCACAAGCGTAGCTCAGATTACATTTCGGCACACTGTCCGTGTGTCGGGATGACTGCACTTGTCATCCTGCGTGAGACTATAAAGATGACCGCAGCCCAGCACCTGAATGAAGCTTGGTAGAAGATGCCGGTGAAGGAAGTTGGACAATTGAAGTATAGGTAAATATTGCAGAGTTTAGCTTCGCTTTAAGAGCAAAAGTGTAGTTATACTTGTAGCAGACCATGCAGCTACTGTTAAGCCCTGTACACACGATCGGTTTGTCTGATGAAAACAGCCCGATGCACTGTTTTTATCAGACAAACCGATCGTGTGTGGGTCATATCGGTTTAATTTCCATTGGTGAAAAAAAATTTACCCCTGTGTTAAACTATGGGAGTCCTGGTTGTTTGTGCTGTGTCTGCAGGAGCCGAGAGCTGGGAGGACCCTGCCTGGCTGCACTATCCCTGGGGAGAACCGACTCTTTTGAGAGCGTCCTGCTCTCACTGTCCCTGGGGTGAGCAGACTAAGGTGAGAGCATCTGCTGCACCGCTGAATCTATATATCAAGAGTTCTAACTTTACTAGCTGCAAGCTTGTTCTGGGTCAGTGATTGAAAAAATAATGAAGACTCCTGTCTTAACTCCTGGTTTTTAACTCAAGCACTTTTGTTCAAAGAATCCACTTCTGTTCAGAGAATCCACATGTGAAGCCACCATCAGCTGGGAGCCATTTCATAATGCGTTTTTATAATATAAATCCGGTCACTTACTATTTTACAATCCGCCGCCGCTCCGCATAGTTATTCAAAAAAGATAGTTTATAAAACTTTGTCCACACCGTTGTCATTTTGCTTGTGGGCATTGTGAAGCCCACAAGCACTTACTTCCTGGAAGTCTTGGATGGGGAGTGATAATTGGGTAGCGCACTGCATCCTGGGAAATTATGACACACATTTCCCAGGAGCATTAGAGGGAGATGATCTCAGAATCCTAGGTGATTCCAAAGGCAGATTTCATGGGACCGCATAGCAACAACAGGCATTTCCAGATGAGTAAAAAAACATTTTTTTTACTTTTATTCTTTTTTAGGTCTAATGAGCACAATAATGAAAAAAAAATTGGGGTGGAAACTCCACTTTAAGGCTCAGAAGTTTGGGGGCCTGGCATTCAGAGGCAGCATAGAGGTTCATCCAAATTTAATAACATTTGGGAATTAATTTTGGTAGAATGTATACAGATCAGGACAGTAGTATATAGTAGTATAGTAGTAAATAGTATTCATACCCCTTGAAATTTTCCACATTTTGTCACGTTACTACCAAAATCGTGAATGTATTTTATTGGGATTTTATGTGATAGACCAACACAAAGTGGCACATAATTGTGAAGTGGAAGGAAAATGATAAATGGTTTTCAAACTTTTTTACAAATAAATATGTGAAAAGTGTGGCGTGCATTTGTATTATGCCCCCTTTACTCTAATACCCCTAACAAAAATCTAGTGGAACCAATTGCCTTCAGAAGTCACCTAATTAGTAAATAGAGTCCACCTGTGTGTAATTTATCTCATTACAAATACAGCTGTTCTGCGAAGCCCTCAGAGGTTTGTTAGCGGCCCTTAGTGAACAAACAGCATCCCGAAGGCCAAGGAATACATCAGACAGGTCAGGCAAAAAGTTGTGGTTAAAAGCAGGGTTAGGTTTTAGAAAAATATCCCAAGCTTTAAACATCTCACAACATCATCCGAAAATGAAAACAATATTTCACAACTGCAAACCTAACAATATATGTCTGTCCACATAAACTGACAGGCTGGGCAAGGAGAGCATAAAGCCGTGTACACACGGTCGTTCCAAACCGATGAGAATGGACCGAGGTTCGGTTTCATCGGTCCAAACCGACGGTGTGTATAGCCCATCGGTCTGTTGTCCTTCGGTCCAAAATTTTAAAACATGCTTCAAAATCGAACCGATGGCCCGCCGCCCGATCGGTCCAAACCTATGGTTAGTACAGAAAGCATCGGTTCAAAACCCGCGCATGCTCAGAATCAAGTCGACGCATGCTTGGAAGCATTGAACTTTGTTTTATTCAGCACGTCGTATGTTTGACGTCACCGTGTTCTGACCCGATCGGTTTTTGGAACGATGGTGTGTATGCACATCAGGCCACTTCAGCGGTGAACCGATGGAAATGGCCCGTTGGACCATTCTCATCGGTTTGGAACGACCGTGTGTACGCGGCCTTAATCAGGGAAGCAACAAAGAGGCCCATGGTAACTCTGGAGGAGCTGCAGAGATCCACTGCTCAGGTGGAAGAATATGTCCACAGGACAACTATTAGTTGTGTACTCCACAAATCTGGTCTTTATGGAAGAGTGGCAAGAAGAAAGCCATTGTTGAAGAAATCCATAAGAAGTCTCGTTTGCAGTTTGCGTGAAGCCACGTGGGAGACATGTGGAAGAAGACGCTCTGGTCAGACAAGACTAAAATTTGGGGGCTGAATACAAATGCACACCACACTTTTATCAGGTTTTTATTTGTAAAAGAATTTGAAAACCAACTATCATTTTCCTTCCACTTCACAATTACGTGCCACTTTGTGTTGGTCTATCTTACAGGGATCCTCAAACTACGGCCCTCCAGCTGTTGCTGAACTGCACATCCCATGAGGCATTGTAACACACTGACATTCACAGACATGACTGGGCATGAAGGGAATTGTAGTTCCTGAACAACTGGAGGGCCGTAGTTTGAAGACCCATGGTCTATCACATAAAATCCCAATAAAATACATTTACATTTTTGGTTGTAACATGACAAAATATGGGAAATTTCAAGGGGTATGAATACATTTCAAGGCACTGTAATAAGCTTTTGATGAGGAGATGCCATAAATGGGCATTGTGACAGAATCACTTTAAACCTACCTAAAATTGCGAATAGATCTATTATTTAATAAATGTATTATTTGCTATTAATATGTTTTTTATTATTATTTATTATTATTACTATCTGGTATTATACATTGGTATGTTGATGCCTTTATTACCAGCCCTTAGGCTTCATAATCAGCCAGTTAATCCCTCAGTAATTAATTTAAACTGCAGAAGAAATCCTGGCCATTTAGCTGCACTGTCAGAAATGTCTAGCATATCTTTTTTTTACTAACTGTCTGCCTTTATACTTTTATATTTAGTCACTGAAAATGTTCTGCAATGACAGCTGATTTGTGCAGGGAATCGCTGTAGCTGTTAGCTGTCATTACAGTGCATTTTACTGACTAAATACAAGAATAAACACAGACTGACACATTAGTAAATAGATATTTTAGAAACTTTTGACAGTGGATTTTTTTGAGCAAGATTTCTCTGCTGTTTACACGCGTGCTAAAGGGATTTAAATAGGTGCGCTCCCCACCCCGGACTCTCATGGGGCCCTGGTGGGAGCGCACAGGGCCTTGGACCTTCACAGGGTGGATGCAACGCGGAAACAGCAGTTGTCTCTGTCGGCCAGGTTGCTCGAACATAGTGGGAAGAACGGTAAGATGTTGGCATTTCTGTCACGCACGGAGTATGTGGATCGGACGATTCCCCACATCCGGCTGCTGGACGGCTCTGTCACGTCGGACCCCTTAGCCATAAATCATGCTTTTAGAACCTTTTACGAGGACCTGTACACTGCCCCTCCCCCCCCCAGACGAGAGGGAGACCATGGGATTCCTTGAATCCCTTCAGTTCCCAGTCCTGGAAGAATCGCATATTACAATACTAGATAAACCCCTTACGGTAGAAGAGGTCACTGAGGCTATTTATTCACTTCCTCCCAATAAGGCCCCCGGGTTGGATGGCTTGCCCGCCGAGTGGTACAAAAATTATGCGGAAGAGATGGCACAAAGGTTACACTCCCTGTTTGGGCGTGCTCTGCAGGAGGGTGAGCTTCCCTCTTCTATGAGGGAGGCCCTAATTGTGGTGCTCCCTAAGCCCGACAGGGATAAGTTGTTGTGCGGGTCGTACCGCCCCATATCTCTATTAAACAGTGATGTTAAAGTGCTCGCCAAAATTCTGGCCCTAAGACTACAGAAGGTTATTCTGCACCTCATTCATAGGGACCAGGCGGGGTTCATGCCTGGAAGGAGTACGTACGACAACATCCGGCGACTATACTTGCACATCCATGGGGCGGAGGCCCTCAAGCGGGGTGGCCTGGTGCTGTCTCTGGACGTGTTAAAAGCCTTTGACACAGTCAATTGGTCATTTTTATGGGAGGTCATGCATCGCATGGGCTTTAGCACTCAATTTATAAAGTGGGTCCGATTGTTGTATACCAGCCCCAGAGCCAGGGTCAGCACTAATAAGGATGTTTCTGAAGTATTTCCTTTGCAGAGGGGTACCAGGCAGGGCTGCCCGCTCTCGCCACTCCTGTTCGCGTTGGCCATTGAGCCCTTGGCTCTGGCGGTGCGGCAGACGGCGGAGGTGGGTGGCATCTGTTTTGGTTCCCTTTCTGAAAAGATTTCCTTATATGCAGATGACGCCCTAATTTACCTGGATGGCTCTGAGCGGTCCTTTGTCTCTCTGATGGGAGTGGTGGAGGAGTTCGGGAGGGTCTCTGGGTTGAGGGTGGGCTGGGAAAAGTCGGTGGCATTTCCTATAGGTCCTGCACTTGATTACTCATACCTCTCTAGGTCTAAATTGTCCATTCACCCTACTTTCAAATATCTGGGGATACATATTAATGCAGACCTGTCTTCCTTTGAAGCTCTCAATATTGCCCCCATTGTGACACATATGGAGACCAGGCTTAAGACCTGGGCTTCTCTACCGCTAAATCTCATGGGCCGTGTAAATATTTTTAAGATGATATACCTACCCAAATTTTTATATGTATTCCGGGCATCCCCAATTTTTTTGTTAAAAAAGCTATTTAAGAAACTTAATGCGATTCTGTTTGGCTTTCTTTGGCAGGGGTCGAACCCACGTATTGCTAGGGCCTCTCTCCAGGCTGCGAAGCTGGATGGGGGTCTGGCATGTCCTAACCTGAGACAGTACTTTATAGCGTCTCAGCTTACGTATGTCTACGACTGGTTTTTGGAGGCCTCCCCGTCCTGTTCCACCGCTCTATTGACCGCTCAGATGGGCTCCAGGGACATGTTGGTTGATGACCTACTCAGGTCAAGGGCCGGTAAATGCTCTCGTAACTCCCCGATAGAGGTTAGCTGGTCGGCTTGGCACGAGGGTAACGGGGTGCTTACAAACCTGAACGGGGTGTCCCCCAGGGCCCCCCTGTGGCAAAATGCTAATTTCCCCGAGCTCCTGGGTCATCCGGACTCGGGGTGGTGGACACGGATGGGTGTTACGCGTGTATCTCACATTTTTGTTCATGGCCAATTTATTTCTTTTGAGGAACTGAGGGCACGTGCTGTTATATTACAGCAGAGCTGTCTGTTCAGATACATGTCTCTCCGCCATGCGGTGCGGACTCAATTTGGGGGTCTGACCCTGGAGCTCACGGAATCGCCTCTAGAGGCGCTCATGTCATATTCAGGTATCGAGAAACTGGTTACAACGTTCTACACTCGCCTCCAGGCGGCGGGGGTTAAACCCTTTCAGATCGCCAGACGGAAGTGGGAGGTGGACATTCCGGGGCTGTCTGAGGAGGGGTGGGAGGAGGCCTCGGAGGCGTGCTTCCTTGATCTTGTGGGATTAAGTGATCAGTATGTACAGTTCAAATTTATCCATCAGCTACACTATACTCCTGCCAGATTGACCCGCATGGGTCTGATGTCTAGTGCTTCCTGTCCCAGGTGTGACTCCACTGAGGCTGATTACCTACACATGTTCTGGTCATGCCCTGCTGTTGTACCGTACTGGAGGGAATTGTTCTCTTTTTTTAAGGACAATCTACATGTATCGGTTTCGCTTACCCCGGAAACTGGATTGCTGGGGGTGCTTAATGACTCTGTACCTACAACTCATGCTCGAATTCTGATAAGAATTGTATTGTTCTATGCCAGAAAGTTGATATTGTTGCATTGGAAGAGCACTTCTGCACCGGACATCCAAATGCTATACCGAATGGTTAACAAAGTTTTACCCATGTTTAAGTGTATATATAAGGGCAGGGCTTGTCACAAAAAGTTCAGCAAGATCTGGCAACCCTGGCTGGATATAGCGGACTCCTTCTGGAAGGACACCCCGCTATCCCAGTCATAAATGGCTGCGGGTGGGGGGGGGGCGTGGGGGGCTCTGATGGTCGCTGGGGGGAGAGAGAGGAGCGGTGTGTGGTCTGGATGTGGGGGAAGGGGAGGGGAGGGTAGGGATGTCTGTATGGGATGTAGGGGTGTGTGGGTGTGTATGGAGGTGTGTGATTGGAGGGGTATGCATGGTTGGGGGTTCTATCCGTTATCTCCAGTGTTTGTTGGTTTCTTATGACCGTGGGGCAAATTTGGCCCTATTAGGGTGCCCCGTAGAATATTGTCCCTCCGTTGAGGGGATGGGGTGTTTAAATCTCAGGAAGGGGTAATGGCTTATTGTGTAAGAATGTTTGACCTGTGAGTCATCCTATGGCGATACTGTAGCGACAATTGTACATTACTATTTGTTGAATGTGAATATTGAAAATCAATAAAACATTTTCAAAAAAAAAAAAAGGGATTTAAATAGGTATTAAACCCAAAAGCAAGCATTTATGATATTTCATCTTACCAATTCTTAGATGTGATGACTGCATTTGTTTTCTTTTTTCGACTTTCTTTCCTTTATTTTTACCTGGTGATCCAGCCAGTAAGTCTGTTGTTTTTCAAAAGAACAAGCTGTCCTGCAAATGTATCAGTTAAGAATGTTGAGACAAATATCTCAAAAGAAAAGAAAAACTGTTGCTGTTAGGCCCCTTTCACATTGAGGAGTTTTTCAGGCGGTACAGCGCTAAAAATAGCGCTGCTATCGCGCCTGAAAAACTCCTTCACTGCAGACTCAATGTGAAAGACCGAGGGCTTTCACACAGAGGCGATGCGCTGGCGGGAGACAAAAAAATCTCCTGTTAGCAGCATCTTTGGAGCGGTGAGAGGAGCGGCATGTATACCGCTCCTTCACCGCTCCTTCCCATTGAAAACAATGGGAAACCGCGGCAATACCGCCCGCAATGCGCCTCTATAGAGGCGCATTGCGGGCGGTATTAACTCTTTATCGGCCGCTAGCGGGGGTTAATACCGCACCGCTAGCGGCTGATACCCGCGGCAATTCCGGGGTTATAGTGCCGCTATTTTTATACCGCCACCGCAGCTCCCGCCCCAGTCTGAAAGGGGCCTAACTGCTTGTGTAACTACAGTGTAAGCTGGAGTTTGGCTTCAATGTGTAAACCACTGTCTTCTACTGGTAAGCGCCACTTTATACACAGGACTTTGTGTAGGCCAGTCAAGTTCCTCCACCCCAAACGCGCTCATCCATGTCTTTATGGACCTTGCTTTTTGCACTGGTGCGCAGTCATGTTGGAACAGGAAGGGGCCATCCCCAAACTGTTCTCACAAAGTTGGGATTATGTGATACTAAAGTCAATTTTTTTTTTTGTTAAAAATAACAAACATGTTATACTTACTTGCTCTGTGTAGTGATTTTGCATAGAGCAGCCCTGATCCTCCTCTTCTCAGGTCCCTCGCCGGCGCTCCTGGTTCCTCTCTCCTGTTAAGTAACCCCACAGCAAGCAGCTTGCTATAGAGGCACCTGAGCCGAGCCACAGCTCCCTGTGTCAATTCAGCCCCGGCCCCGTCTTCTTTCTTTCCTTATTGTCTGACTGACTTTGATCGACAGTGGCAGGAGCCAATGGCGCTGTGCTGCTGTCTCAGCCAATGAGGAGGGGAGTCCCAGGCAGCCGAAAGACTCCTACAGCATCACTGGATCTAGATGGGGATCTGGTAATTATTAGGGGGGCTGCTGCACACAGAAGTCTTTTTATCATAAAAAAATCTTCTGCCTTTACAACTTCTTAGGCCCCTTTCACAGTGGGGCGTTTTTCGAGCGTTATTCAAGCGTATTTCGAGCGTTATTTGAGCGTTATTCTAGCGTTATTTGAGCGTTATTCGAGCGTTATTCGAGCGAAGCCTTATCTGCAATCCCAATGTGCTGGTAAAGCACCGCTAAGACCCTAACGTTTTAGGGTGTTTTTGCAGTGCCTCAGTGTGAAAGGGTAAGGCGTTTTTACAGTGCTTTCAATTTATTTCAATAGAGAGGGGCGTTTTTGGAGCCTTTTTTTCAGCGCCCAAAAGCTGCTCCAAAGATGCTGCTTGCAGGACTTTTCTCAACACCCCGCCAGTGCAATGCCTCAGTGTGAAAGGGTAAGGCGTTTTTACAGCGCTTTTAATTCATTTCAATGGAGAGGGGCATTTTTGGAGCATTTTTTTAGCGCCCAAAAGCTGCTCCAAAGATGCTGCTTGCAGGGCTCAGTGTGAAAGGGTCCATTGAGATGCACGGAGAGCGTTTTATGAGCGTTTTATGAGCGCTATTTTTAACGCTAAATCGCTGTAAAAACGCTTCAGCGTGAAAGGGTCTAAGAGTTCCCATCACTGGAACTAAGGGGCCAAGCCCAACCCCTGAAAAACAACCCCACACCATAACTCCCCCTCCACCAAATGATTTATATTGTAAAGTTCAGGGAACCAGCTAGATCGCAGGACACAGGCTTTTCAGTCAAAAGTAGGTTTATTAAACTTAAATAGCTTCACAGCAGCAAAAACAAAATACATAACAGTGTCACCAACTTGTAGAGCTCAGAACTGCTGTCACAGTTAAACAGTCCTTAATTTGTATAGCAGGTAACTTTTCCTGCTAGTAGGTTTCCAGGCAGGACACTGCTGTGCGCTTCCACAGCTATTCACTATCCACCGTCCATTATTCACCATCCACCATCCTCAGTCTCCACTATACTCCTCCACACCCAACAACTTCCTGTTTTGTTTTAAACCCACTTCCTCTGACAGATGAGTTAACCCTTTTGTTTCCTTAAAGCGGTAGTAAACCCGCACATAAAAGAAAAAAAAAACTCTGCAAGGCAAAGGAATAATAAGCTAGTATGCAGTGTATGATCTCATTATGAAATAGTTACCTCAAAACGAAGCCCCCATATCGGAGCCCTGAGTATTGGAGCCCGGTCCACGCCGAGGGAGCTGACATCTTACCCTTGGCGTGTCTTTCGGGTTCGCGGCTCCGGTGTTGTGAGTGGCTAGAACCGCGATGACGTCTCTCCCGCTCCTTTCGCGTGGGAGTTTTCTTCCCGGCAAGGGACGGCAGCGCCTGCCGGACCTTCAGCCGGGAATTCAGAGCGCAATGCGCCGCTGACTTCAGCGGCTGCATGCAAAGGGTATATCTCTTAAACCGTACAAGTTTAGGAGTTATTAATTTTACCTACAGGTAAGCCTTATTATAGGCTTACCTGTATGTAAAAGTGTCAAATTTGGGTATACAACCACTTTAACGGGACCGCAATTTAAACAGAAGTGAAATATAGCATCCAGGACCAGCCACAGTGTTCTCTAAAATATATATAGTATGTTCCTGTACGGAAGTTAGGTTGTGCACAGGTTTATCAGCACAGTGATTACCTGTGTTGAATGGATGTCACATGTTAATAGAAAAATTCTATTTAATGTATTCTTAATATTCAGAGCAGACTCATCCATCCATCCATGCTTTATTTTATTGAGAAATCCCATTGAAAAACATTACCTTAGAATTTCTAGCTGCAACCATCTTGAGTAAGGGCACATGATTAGTGTAGCATGTACTTTCTGAAATCTATGTGCCCTTAGCTCAGGCATGCAGACAAGAGGGTGTGTTTAGCTGAGAAAGTCCCTTCTCCAAATGAAAGAAAAAAATTGCCCATGAAGACTCCTGTAGCTGGATTCTTAAAGACCGCCGCATCTTTAAGGCGGCGTAGCGTATTGTATTTATGCTATGCCGCCTTAAGTTAGATAGGCAAGTACTGTATTCACAAAGTACTTGCCTCCTAACTTACGGCGACGTAGCGTAAATGGGGCCGGCGTAAGCGTGCCTAATTAAAATTAGGCTGAGGGGGCATGTTTTATGTTAATGGGGGGTGACCTGACGTGATTGACGTTTTTTTACGAACGGCGCATGCGCCGTCCGTGTACATATCCCAGTGTGCATTGCGGCAAAGTACACCGCAAGGACGTATTGGTTTCGACGTGGACGTAAATTACATCCAGCCCTATTCACGGACGACTTACGCAAACGACGTAAATTTTTCAAATTTCGACGCGGGAACGACGGCCATACTTAACATTACTAGTCCAGCTATTTGATGGAATAACTTTACGCCTGAACATGCCTTACGTAAACGGCGTATCTTTACTGCGATGGGTGGACGTACGTTCGTGAATCGGTGTATCTATGCATTTACATATTCTACGCCGAACTCAACAGAAGCGCCACCTAGCGGCCAGCCTAAATATTGCACCCTAAGATATGACGGCACAAGCCGTTGTATCTTAGATAGGTTTAAGTGTATCTCAGTTTGAGAATACACTTAAACTTAAGACGGTGCAGATTCCGAGTTAGGTCGGCATATCTACTGAATCTCTGAATCCACCTACTGGTATACATGACATATTTTGGCCTAGGCCAGAAACCAGGAAGTAACTGGAAAAACAAACAAACAAAAAAGCCTAAAATATGTAAGTACAATATACTGTACTTTCCTATGTATTTGCTATGTATGGCAGCATACTTGACTAGCATGACATTTCCAACACTATACCTTCATACCTACCTCGCCCCTTAGTGTTAAACCCTTCCCTGCCAGTAACATTTACACAGTAATCAGAGTATTTTTATAGCACTAATCGCTGTATAAATGCAGATGATCCCAAAAATGTGTCAAAAGTGTCCTATGTATCCTCCATAATGTCGCAGTACCAATAAAAATCGCAGATCGCCGCTACTAGTAAAATCGCCATTACTAGTAAAAAAATTATAATAATAAAAATGCCATAAATCTATCACCTATTTTGTAGATGCTATAACTTTTGCCAAATCAATCAATATACGCTTATTGTGATTTGTATTACCAAAAATTTGTATAAGAATACATATCAGCCTAAACTAAGAAAAAAATCGGGGACCTTTATTATAGCAAAAAGTACAAAATATTGGGCCAGATCCACGTAGCGTGGCGCATTGTTGCGTCCGGCGTAGCGTATCTCTGATACACTAACTTACAGTGTATTTTCCTCATCCTGAAAGAATTTGGCCCGTAAGTTATGGCGGCGTAGTGTAACTTTGGCGGCGTAAGGGCGCGCAATTCAAATAGATGTGATGGGGGCGTGTTTTATGTTAATACGTCTTGACCCGACGTAAATGACGTTTTTTTTAACGGTGCATGCGCCGTCAGTGGGGGTATCCCAGTGCGCATGCTCTAAATGAACTAGCAACAAGCCAATGCTTACGACATGAACGTCATTCTACGCAAAGCCCTATTCGCGAACGACTTACACAAACGACATAACATTTTCAAAATTCGACGCGGGAACGACGTCCATACTTAACATTGAGTACGCCTCATATAGCAGGGGTAACTTTACGCCGAAAAAAGCCTTACGGAAACGACATTAAAAAAATGCGCCGGCCGGACGTACGTTCGTGGATTGCCGTATCTAGCTAATTTGCATACTCAACGTGGAATTCGACAGAAGCTCCACCTAGCAGCCAGCGTAAATATGCACCTTAGATCCGACGGCGTACTAAGATGTACGCCAGTCGGATCTAGCCCAGCTTTAGGCGTATCTTGTTTTGTGGATACAAAACAAAGATACGCCGGAGCAAAATAGAAGTTACGTGGCGTATCAATAGATACACCGTCGTAACTTCTTTGTGGATCTGCCCCATTGTGTTTTTTTCAAAATAGTTCTATTTTTGTTTATAGCACAAAAAATAAAAACCACAGAGATGATAAAATACCACCAAAAGAAAGCTCTATTTGTGGGAAAAAAAGGACGTAAATTTTGTTTGAGTACAGCGTCGCACGACCGCGCAATTGTCAGTTAAAGCAACTCAGTGCCAAATCGCAAAAAAATGGCCCCTTCATTGAGCAGCCAAATCTTCCGGGGGTGAAGTGGTTAAAATCATTACTGTAGTACTAGGAATCTTTAGTATCATGTAAAAAAAAAAAAAAAAGACACATATAAAGCAAAATCAAAGAAAGATGTGTTTTTTTTTCACCTACTTTTTTGAGGAAAAGTGACTTTTCTGCAAGTCCATATAGAGCTGTGTTCAAAGTTTATTATTCACTAGATGGACTGATCACACCCATGAGATGCAGGATTGAAATCCATTATTATAGTCTATGGGGTTGAAACGCCTGCTTTTCTCTGCCAAGCCTTCTCAGGTTAAATGAAATGAGCCACTTTTCCATTCAGTCAGAGGTAAGAATTTCTATCAGGGATGTATCTCAAGCTGTAATGTTTAAATTGACCTCACAACACCGGGAAGGGGTACGGCAATTTCGCAAGGTAATTTTAGCACAGTTTCTCAGCATCTTGCCTAAAATAATTGAACAACTCTTCATCTTCAGCCTGTAAAATAATCAGGGGACCAAGTATAGCTTGCAGCGGGGTGATTTGCCACTTTGAGTTATTTTTGTGCTTTCTGAACCCTCAGAAGATGGCTCTTGATTCCACCATTGAGGGAGTCAAATTGATTCTTGCACTCTGCTTTCTAAATACTCCAGATTTCCATAAGGAATACAGGTATAACAGATGTAGAAAAGCAAAAATACAACTGGTCATCCTTAAAATTATTCCTGTTTTCTTTCAAAGCAGGAGCCAGTTAAAGAGGGGGTTCACCCGAAAAACAAATTTTTAACATTAGATTGAGGCTAATTGTGGGAAGCACAATCGGGTGTTTTTTTTTTTTAAATCAATGCGGTACATACCGTCTTAGAGATAGATGTTCTCCCGCCGCTTCCGGGTATGGTCTTCGGGACTGGGCGTTCCTATTTGATTGACAGCCTTCCGACCGTCGCATACAGCGCATCACGAGTTGCCGAAAGTTCACTGACGTTCGGCTTCTTTCGGCAACTCGTGACGCGCTTTATGCGACGGTCGGAAGGCTGTCAATCAAATAGGAACGCCCAGTCCCGAAGACCATACCCGGAAGCGGCGGGAGAACATCTATCTCTAAAACGGTATGTACCGCATTGATTTAAAAAAAAAACACCGATTGTGCTTCCCACAATTAGCCTCAATCTAATGTTAAAAATGTTTTTTCGGGTGAACCCCCGCTTTAATGTAGACAATTGTTTCAAAGCAAAACTCAAGCCAAATTTGTGTTTTGGTTTTGGGTGATGTGGATTGAGGTATACCCTAAGACCAGCCAAAACAGCTATGACAGCAAATTTCTAGTAGATCCCCCGCATACTGCTGCATACAGCCATTTATGTCTTTGGGGCAGCTGGATGTAGCAGCCATATACAGTACATGAGCCCTAAACGTATGTATGATATATGTTTACAATTACTAAAACACATTGCCAAAGAGTTCACATATACCGAGTAAGACAGGTATAATGTTAAAGCGGTGTTGCGGCCGAAATTATACTTTTAAAATAAAAATACCCCTATAATACACAGGCTTAAAAGAGTTGTAAAGGAAAAAAAATTCATAATAAGCATCCTTTACCTGCAGACATTCCTCTTTTCACTTCCTCATTGTTCGTTTTTTGCTGTGAAGTTGCTCTATTTCTTCTCTGTTCTGTTCACTTCCTCCTTGTCTGATTTCACTGACCACCGTGAAGGAAGGCTTTACTGCGGTGGTCAGTAACGTGCTCACACCCTCCTGGGAACTACATCTGTGCGGCAGGACCCTCTCTACGTGTTAGAGACTTCAAGGAGGTGTGAATTACTGGGCGTGCCGCAATTCATACTGGGAAATGTAGTTCTTACATGAACGAGCGATGCAAACCAGGAAGTGAATGAGAGAACAGAAACTAGAATGCCGGAGGTGATATAAATGAAGGAATTTAATAGGTATTTACTCATTTTTTAACAGAATCATTACACTATTCTGTCTGTCTACCTTGCAGACATTAATTTTAGGGAAAAGATTTTTTTCCTTTACAACTCCTTTAATGTATTCTAGTAAAGTTAGTCTGTCAACTAAGGTCCGTTTTGTTAGTTTATAGCAGTAGTTTGTTATTTTATAAACTTACAGCAGGCCGTGGCCAACTTAAGTGTGGGCATCTGAAGCCAGACTGTATTTTTTCTTGGATCTCATCCTTGCATGATCTCGCACATGCTCAGTGCAGCACAAGCAGTGTAATAGGTTTCAGGTCAGGTTTCCATAGCAACGGCAGTGTCAGAGGAAGTTGCCGCCCCTTCCCAGAGGCATTGCAAACAGGAAATGATTTGATGGGCCACGGCCAGGGAGGAGGAAGTTAAAAACGAATACAGCAGATAAACAGCATGTGCTGAGAAAAAAAATATATATATATCCTATTCAGTTTAGTGAGGGATGCTGAATAGTTGTAAAAGTGGTTGGAACTCCACTTTAAGGCTGGCCAAGTCTACCTGAATTTAAGACAATATTACAATTATGCCATAGGTCCTAAATTCTATAGAATTTTTGGGATCAGTTCCAATTCCTGTATATAACCTTTTCACAAGGGATAATCTGAATAACCACTGATTGATTTCCAGTGACCTACAGTAGGGGAGGTTGGACTCATTTATTAGCTATGGGTTTGTGAACCATAAAACATGGTTCCTTGTCAGAATATTCTAATATAATGTGGGCAATATTCTTTGTCTAGTATGATAGATAGATAGATAGATAGATAGATAGATAGATAGATAGATAGATATATAGATAGATAGATAGATAGATAGATAGATAGATAGATAGATAGATAGATAGATAGATAGATAGATAACATCTGACAATCCTAAATGAGATGCATGAGGTCTGCATGAGGTCTGCCTTACATTACACGTTACACATTACACGTTGGGTTTGGCCATACCTTCTATTTTGTACAGTTGAACAGGAGTTATTTATGTTTGATGTATAATATACAACTAAATTAAAAGATAAGTGTGGGAATGAAATAAACAAACATACAGTGCATACTAGCTCATTGTGCATTTTGCCTTACAGGTTTAATAAAAATAAATAAAAAATCTGCGGGTTTACTACAGCTTTAAAGAAAGCTGATTACTTAGTTCTCGGGTCCACTCTGTGAACAGAATGGTGACTGGTAGTCACTGCTCTGTGCTCGGTCCCTGCAGCACTCACCGGTCTGCTGGGCTGTGAAAGGGGTAAGAGTGTCCTGTTCAGGCTTAGTGGCATGCCAAGAGGCTGAGTCAGCTGCCAGTCAGGCATCTGGGCAGATCCTGACATTATTGTCTGGATCCCTGCAGAGCCTGGACTGGCTCTGTGAAGTCAGTCGACTGAGGGCTTTAGCCCGCTGTTAGCTGAATCCGGGTCACAGTAGTGCAGAACTAAGTGCACTCATTTGACCCCTTCTCCTGTATTGTATTGTTAACTGTCATAGACATAGTAGGTAGTAGGATCTATAGTCTTAATTGCCTCCAGTGGAGTTTTACCCAGGTTAGTGTTTAGCACATGGGAATAGAAAGTGAATAATACAGCTTTGGAGACCTTGCAACTAAATTGATATTTTTTAGTCCCTGAATTGTGTCTACACGCCATGGCACAGTTGTAGAAAGCTACAGAAAAATCTATGGTGTAAAACCATGCTTCTCCTGTAATTGCACCGATTAGTACATTGTTCCCTCCTGGTAAATGCCTGCGTGAGTTACAATACCATGGCATTTCCATAATGCAGCATCTGGAATCACACTAAGCTCTGCTGATATAGAGTTGATATGTTTAAATTATATAGTGAAAATTCTGCGCTTAGGTGCAACAAAAAAAAAACAGCCAACACTAAGGGTCATGATATCAATCCAAAAACAATTGTGCAAAAAAAGTGCAGTGCTATAAACAAGAACCTATATAGTATTAATAATTAAAATAAAATGGAAAAAAAAATACATCTATCAATACTTAATCAACAGTGATAAAAATCAAACTAGTGTCCATAATTGACGCACAATTCAAAGTCCAACTAAAAAACATGCAAAAAAGCAGCATATGGTGATACTTCATAGAACAGAACAATAAGGATCTTCAACTAAGGATCTTCCGCCTGTGAGGAAATGAAGGAAAAAAAAGACACCACCACATTCACATAAGTGTGTAAATACACCTTACCGAATATGTATGTAAGGTGTATATACACACTTATGTGAATGTGTTGGTGTCTTTTTTTCCCTTCATTTCCTCACAGGCGGAAGATCCTTAGTTGAAGATTCCATTGTTCTGTTCTATGAAGTATCACCATATGCTGCTTTTTTGCATGTTTTTTAGTTGGACTTTGAATTGTGCGTCAATTATGGACACTAGTTTGATTTTTATCACTGTTGATTAAGTATTAATAGATGTATTTTTTTTCCATTTTATTTTAATTATTAATACTATATAGGTTCTTGTTTATAGCACTGCACTTTTTTTGCACAGTTGTTTTTGGATTGATATCATGACCCTAAGGCCTCGTACACACGATCGGTTAACCAGAGGACACCGGTCTGATGGGCTGTTTTCATCGGTCAAAACCAATCGTGTGTGGGCCCCATAGGTTATTTAACCATTGGTTAGAAAAAAGCCAACTTGCTTTAAATTTAACTGATGGATTCCTAACCGATAGGTCAAAACCGATCGTTAGTAGGCACAACCATCAGTTAAAAATCCACGCATGCTCAGAATCAAGTCGACGCATGCTTGGAAGCATTGAACTTCATTTTTTTCAGCACGTCGTTGTGTTTTACGTCACTACGTTCTGACACGATCGGTTATTTAACCGATGGTGTGTGGGCTCGATGGACCATCAGTCGGCTTTATCGGCTAACCGATGACAACAGTCCTTCAGACCGTTCTCATCGGATGGACTGATCGTGTGTACGAGGCTTTAGTGTTGGCTGTTTTTCACTATATAATTTAAACATATCAACTCTAAATCAGCAGAGCTTAGTGTGATTCCAGATGCTGCATTATGGAAATGCCATGGTATTGTAACTCACGCAGGCATTTACCAGGAGGGAACAATGTACTAATCGGTGCAATTACAGGAGAAGCATGGTTTTAGACCATAGATTTTTCTGTAGCTTTCTACAACTGTGCCATGGCTTGTAGACACAATTCAAGGACTAAAAAGGACTAAAAAGGAAAAAAAATATCAATTTAGTTGCAAGGTCTCCAAAGCTGTATTATTCACTTTCTATTCCCATGTGCTAAACACTTTGTTTGTTTATTTCATTCCCCCAATCAAGGAAAGGTCAAATAACGCTAATAGTGCAAACGACATGAAGGCATCCAGTGATCTTCATCCGTTTCACATACATACATCACTCTGAAAAGGAACCACATAAGGGAAGAGAAAACTCCTCATAGTGTAGTAAGCCCAAGCAATATTTATAAAAAATTGTTAGAATGCACCACCGCTGATGCCATCATGTAAGTTCCAACCCGGAAGTGTCTTTGCCGAGAACACGGAGGATCGGATGCTCATATTTGGACACTTGTGACATTGCCTATACGATTATATTGCTTTGTAAGTGCATTTGAACTATTTTTAATAAATATTGCTTGGACTTAAAGCGGTTGTAAACCGCATATATAATTTTTTTTTTTTTTTTACCTGCAAGGCAAAATGCATAATCAGCTAGTATGCACCGCATAATAGCTGATTATGAAATACTTACCTAAAAACGAGGTGAACAACACTTACCTGGTTCACGCCGAGCGAGATGTCATCTTGCTCCGGCGTGTCTTCCGGGTATCGCCGCTCCAGCGCTGTGATTGGCTGGAGCGGCGCCGCTCCAGCGCTGTGATTGGCTGGAGCGGCGATGACGTCACTCCCGCGCATGCGCGCGGGAGATTTAAAAATCGGCAAGGTCCGGCGGCTGCCGGATCTTCCGCCGTGGATCCCCCCTGCGCATGCGCCGCCCGCATTGCGAGGGGAATATCTCCTAAACCGTACAGGTTTAGGAGATATTCTTTTTACCTACAGGTAAGCCTTGTTATAGGCTTACCTGTAGGTAAAAGTGCAAATTTAAGGTTTACAACCGCTTTAAATGAGGAGTTTTTTTCTTCCCTTATGTGTTTCCAATTCTGACTGTATTTATGTAAAACCGATGAAGATCACTGGATACCTTGATGTTGTTTGCACCATTAGCGTTATTTGACCTTTCTTTGATTGGGGGCCATACATATTCGGTAAGGTGTATGTACACACCTATGTAAACGTGGAGGTCTTTTTTGTTCCTTTCATCACGGGTGGAAGATCTTTGGATCTTTGTTCTATGAAGTTTCATCATACCCTGCTTCTGTTCCCAGGTGAGATGGAGTCTCTGTCCCCAGCGGTGATGGAGTCCCTTTCCCCAGGAGTGATGGGGGTGCCTGTCCCCAGGGGTCATGGAGTCCCTGTCACCAGGGGAGAAATTGTCCTTGTCCCCAGGGGAGACGGGTCCCTGTACCTAGTAGTGATAGGGTCCCTGCACACCCCCCACCACTGTAGTGTCCTCTGTATCCCATAGTGTCCTCTGTCCCCCCCTCCCCCCATAGTGTCCTCTGCCCCCTCCACCCCACACACACAAATTGTGTAGGTATAACTCTCCTACCTTACACAGGTGTACAGCGAGAAGAGCAGAGATCGATATCACAGAGCTGGATGGGGGCGGGAACTGCTGGGTTAACTTTTCACATTAACAGGCTGGTGTTTGGTTGCTAGAATCACCTGGCAACCAATCACCTGCTGTGTAGTGTAAAAAGTTAGCTCCAGTGGATCCCATCCCCATCCAGCCCCGTAATACCGCCACTCGCCGCTGTCCAATGAAGAGGACAGTGGCGAAAATGTCTGCAGGTTGGGTGTCCGTGAATTAATCATGGGCACTGACGGACCAGACATCTAGCTGTGGCAGCCCTGGCGCGGGCTGTGGGTTGCCGACCCTTGGTTTAAATGTGCTTAAAAGAAGATCCCTGTATTTGATGGTATTGACATATCTAATTATTCTAGATGTTTTGTGCAACTTGGAGACCTAGTCCATTCAAACGTAAAGTGATATTAAACCCAAAAATGTAACATATTGCATCTTACCAATCATTATATATGGTGGATGCAATCATTTTTTTTTAGGCTTTTTTCCCTCTGTGTTTCTGGTCAGCAAGTGGTTAAGTGCACACTGGAGGACAGAAAGTTATTTTTCACTGGCCTTCCTTTTGCACACTTTTTTTTTAAATCAGAAAAGTTTTTATTGCTCACATAACATACATAAACAGAAAGTCAGTATGACATAGCTTCCACGACATATGTAGTACACTTCACATAAGTCTCTCCATCCAGCAACTAGCACGCACACTTTTTTTTTAAATCTCTTTATTGTTTTAATCAAAAGACAAAGGAAGAACAGAACCAGTAGCATGACTCATGCAGGAGTGGTCCTACCTGAACACAAAAAAAGAAAACATTCCAAAATCAAAGAAATGTGCTAAGTGGTATATGAGTGTGTGCATGTGAGTGCCAAGTCTGTATCAAAATAAATGAGGCAGGCGTTCCAGGCCCCCCATTAATTAGGACACAATCAAGGTGACAAACTTAAACCAGGTTCCCTCCCAGCATCCAACCCAGTCTGAGGCCTCGTACACACGACCGAGTTACTCGTCGGGCGAAACACATCGTCCTAGATTCACAAAAGAGATAAAACGGCATCTCCAGATACGCCGTCGTATCTCTGCCTTGCGCTGTCGTATCTATGCGACTGATTCATAGAATCGTCGAGTATGCAAATTAGCTAGATGCGCGAATTCCCGAACGTACGCGCGGCCGATGCAGTACAGTTACGACGTTTACGTTAGGCTTTTCCCGGCGTAAAGCTGCCCCTGGGTCTATGAGGCGCAGTCAATGTTAAGTATGGCTGTCGTTCCCGCGTAGAAAATTTATAAAATTACGTTGTTTGCGTAAGTCGTCTGTGAATGGTGCTGGACGTAATTTATGTCCACGTCAAAACCAATGACGTCCTTGCAACGTCATTTAGAGCAATGCACGCTGGGATATTTTAGGGATGGCGCATGCGCAGTTCGTTCGGCGCGGGGACGCGCATCATTTAAATGATACACGCCCCCTACCCCCCGAATTTGAATTCCGCCGGGTGATTTACGTTACGCCGCTGCAACTTTACACGCAAGTGCTTTGTGAATAAAGCACTTGCCTGAAAAACTTGCGGCGGCGTAACGTAAATGAGATACGTTACGCCCGCACAGAGATATGCCGATCTCTGTGAATCTGGGCCATCGTTTTCCTCGTCGAGTTCCTTGTTAGGCTTGTCAAGGAACTCGACAAGCTTGCTTTGCGTACACACTGTCAAGACAAAATCTCCTCGTTCTCAAACGCGGTGACATACAACACATACAACGGCAGGGGCAGTTCGATTTTACTTTCTTAACTCTTGGGGCTTGTTTTGCTCATGTGTTTGCGTGTTAAGTAAAAGTTTGTTAAAAAAAAATTGCACTTTTCAGTCTGTTACAGCTTGAAAAATGTGTTATCTCCATTACAAATGCTACTTTTACTCCCGTCTCATACTTTATTCTGAGCAAGCGCAGGTTTCTTAGCATACACACGCTCGAGTTTCTCGTCGGAAACCAGCCCGACCAGGAACTCGACAAGCCAATTTGAGACTCCTGTCGAGGAAATAGAGAACTTGCTCTCTTTTTGGCTCATTTTGTCTCTTTTTGGCTCGTCGAGTTTCTCGACAGTTTCCTCGATGAAAATGTACACACGACCGGTTTCCTCTGCAAAAAATATCTCCCACCAGTTTCTTGCTGGTTTTTGCAGAGAAACTCGGTCGTGTGTACGAGGCCTCAATGGTTAGCAGGCAATATGCAGTGGTGTCACCTTCCAGCCATTTTGTCCAAATTTTATTAAACTTCCGAGAACAACCCTTATTGGCATAAGTAGCTTTGTAATGAGGTAGCTGTAAGTTCACTAGTTGTTTCCAGTAAGCAACTGTCGGGGCCAAGGATTTCTTCTAGTAAAGCAAGATCGCTTTTCTGGCGTAAAAGAGCAGAAGGCCAATTAATGTCCTGCCAGTTTTCGTGTTCATAAGACCCTCAACCAGTCCTAGCAGACAAATTTGCGGGGAAGAGGAGAAAGAGGTCTATGCAACTTCATTGTTGGTTTTAGTTTCTCCAAAAGGCTGGATCACTGGCCACATCCAAAAAGTATGAAAGAACTTTTATATGCTTTTTAGATACACTTTATGAAAATTGTGATCCATGACATCAAGGGTAGCACCGGTTTGTCATTATTATTATGATCCTTGGCTGTTTGATACTTTTCTTACTGCCAAACCACTGCTAAAACTAGTGTTCATTCCTCCGAAATATCTGTTATCGCCTCAAATGAAAAAAACAAATAGTTATTTCGAAAGCAAAATTGTATACCTTGTTATCCCAATATTCCGATTTCTCTGTATATTTTATTCTGAAGTTTATTTGGTATAGACTGGACGTGTTTAATATGATCTAAAGAGCATGTTTTTTTCTTGTTATAACTGTGCCCTCTGTGTGGATATTGGCTAATCTAATTTCTAATTTGTATAAGGCTATGATATCACCCGGATCAGTTTAGCTTGTCACCTCTTATTTCTTGCTAAGTCCGCACAGCCAACATGGAAATCATGGTGTGTTTTGATGTGAATTCTATATGACATATCTAGATCCTCTCTTCGGTAATAGCCCTGGAGAGTTAATTCCCTTCCATTCTGCTCCATTACTACATTACGGAGGTGGAGGTCTTTCTAAGTTTTAGTAATCGTCACTGACCTTTGCAGGTGAGATCTTGAAATTGATTCTACAAAGTGTCACCTATATTGGAATTGGCTTCTACATGCATCTAAGCCAAGGCATGCATACATTACAACCACTAGGGAAAATAAAAAGAGCGAGGGATTTTATCTCTGCAAAAAATGGAAACAAGAAAAAAGAGAGAGAAACAGCCGGCATAGGAGAATAAAGGTGACAATCCTAAATGAGTCTTATAAATAGCAGACAGTTATTAGATAGGTGCTAAGGAAACCTAATGATTCAGAAGGTGAATGTAGCCCAGAATGCAGACGTGACTTTAACTGCTTCCCAAAACAACCCTAATTGAACCCTATTGTTTTGGGACAACCTCATATGATGTCTTCCCGGGGAATTGCCTTGTGCGGCCGCTGTGGGCCGTGCTCCAACGCGATCTGTCCCCCGTTGCATCCACTGGACACAACTGATGATCCGCTACCAGTGTGCCAGTGTCATGTGATCACCGTGACCAATCACAGCAGACCACATGACAGTTGTAAACAGTGAATGGCTTCCTTTCATGCCATTCATTGTATACAATTTTGCTGCTAGCTGTGATTGGTCACAGTGATCACATGGTGCAAACAGGGCCAATCACAGCCCATTTGTACCATGTGATTAGCTGTGACCAATCACAGATAATCACAACAATAGACAGCTGTCATTCAGTCAAAATATTTGCTTATAGCAGTGAAATTCACTGCTATAAGCAAACATATGTATGTACAAATTAAATAAAAAATCCTGATCAACTCCTCAGAGTGGTACAGTGTTACTATGGTAAAACTGTATTGCTCTGGGCATAGTATGGTAAAAAAAAAATGAAATTATGATTATTATTATAATTTTTTTTTACATACTGTCACCAGCCAGTGTCCCTTATCATCACCACACCAGTTATTTGATGGCTCTGTACTGCACTGGGGTGACAGTATAATTTTCCAAAAAAAGTGACAAAAAATTACAACTTCAAAAAACATGGCAGCGTTACATAGTTACATAGTAGGTGAGGTTGAAGAAAGACCATCAAGTCCAACCTGTGTATGTGCTTTTTATGTTAGTATTACATTGTATACCCCTGTATGTTGTGGTCGTTTAGTTGCCTATCTACTGTTTTTTTTTAATTATCGATGCTCTCCGCTGAAACCACCACCTGTGGAAGAGAATTCCACATCCTTACCTCTCTTACAGTAAAGAACCCTATACGCAGTTTAAAGTTAAACCGCTTCTCTACTAATTTTAGTGAATGTCTGCGTGTTTTTTAAATTCCCTTTCGCAGAAAAGTTTTATCCCTATTGTGAGGTCACCAGAACGGTATTTGTATATTGAAATCATATCCCCTCTCAAGCGTCTCTTCTCCAGAGAGAATAAGTTCAGTGCTCATAACCTTTCCTCATAAGTAAGGACCTCCAGTCCCTTTATTAGTTTTGTTGCCCTTCTCTGGACTCTCTCTAGTTCCAGCACATCCTTCCTGAGGACTGGTGCCCAGAACTGGACGGCATACTCCAGGTGCGGCCGGACCAGAGTCTTGTAGAGTAGGAGAATTATAATTTAATCTCTGGTGTTAATCCTTTTTTCCCCTTTTTAATGCATGCCAATATTCTGTTTGCTTTACTTGCAGCAGCTTGGCTTTGCTTACCGCCGCTAAGCCTATCATCTACTAGGACCTCCAGGTCCTTCTCCATCCTAGATTCCCCCAGAGGTTCTCCCCCTAGTGAGTAGATTGCATTCATATGTTTGCCACCCAAATGCATTATTTTACATTTCTCTACATTAAAGCTCATTTGATATGTAGTTGGCCACAAAATTAATTTGTTCAGATCTTGTAAGGTTTCCACATCCTGCAGAATTTTTTTTGCCCTGCTTAGCTTTGTATCATGCAAATTGGCCTGGGAAGAAAGGAGGTAAAAGTGCCCAGTATTGAGGTTTAAAGTGTATGTTAGGGCAGAAAAAACCTAGGCAGTACATCTCTTCAATGCCTGCATATTTCCCTGTGTTTTATTCATTTAGAGACCCTGCAAGTACAGAAAAAATAGCTGTTGATCTGCCAGAAATACACTCTGCTCCTGATAGTGCAGAATATTTGTGGACTTAATGGTATTGGCCCTGCCCAGTTGTCTTGTGCTAAACCAGGGGTGGCCAACCAGTGGCCCGCGGAGCCCTCTGATGTGGCCCGCGACCTCCTGCTCTGGAATGGTCGGTTGGCAAGCCCAGATCGCAAGTTGCCGACCCGCCATACCACAGCATCAGTGTTGTAAATGAAGCTGGTGGTAGAGGATGAAAGTGGCTGTGGAGCTGAGCCCTATAAGCCAATGCTTCCTCTGCAGCGCTGGCTTTTGCCACAGGCGGAGTCTATGGTAAAATTCAGCTAACCCGCAGGATAGACACAGGTGCACTATGTTGCACCCGCAGTGTGGGTAAACCGCAGCACATCAGTGTGAAAGCAGTCTTAGGCCCCTTTCACAAGATCAGCCTGACCAGATGGGACCCTCAATTCACCTCTATGGAGCGACAGATGTCCATTTACGCCCACTTACCTCCAATCCGAAAAACAGTAGGGAATTCGTCCCCTTCCATCAGGGCGGATCAGAGGGCCTATAGAGCAGCCGTGACCTGTCATCTTCCCGCTCCGCTCTTTGTGGCCCACGACTGGTTACCAAGTTGCTTAAGTGGCCCTCACTCTTCAAAAGGTTGGGCACCCCTGTGCTAAACCCTCACTCTCCTCATCTATTTAACATAGACAATTAATTATTTTGTGGTCCAAGACAAAAACTAGAAGGGCTAATTCGACTCATTGTGATAACATAGGATGTGGCAACGCTGAATCTCTGACGTGATCAAACGTATTACAAACCACAAAAAAGGCCAAATAACAAATGATATATATGATGCGGTCTATTGCTAGCATTATTGGAAAGTTGTGCCTACTATAACTTTTATCTTTAAAGTTTTTATACCTGTTGATACCATTGTTGCTTTTTAACATCCTTTAACCACTTCCCGAATGCCCCACTTACTTTAACTGTGTCAAAGTGGAAAGACCTTAATGCTTTCTCAACCACGATGTGACTGCACAAAGTTGAAGAAATAAACCGTTTGGAGAACCTTGTTCTAAGCCCCACTGTCTCCCCCTTTTTATCACTCCTCACCCTTCTACTTTTTTCTAATTACCATTTCTCCTTTACCCCTACCACCATTTTACTTTTCCTGCAAAGAATAGAGGGCCAGATCCACAAAAGGGATACGACGGCGTATCTACTGATACGCCGTCGTATCCCTGTTCCTAACTATGGAACTGATCCACAGAATCAGTTAGGTAGAAGATCCGGCATGTGTAAGGGACTTTTGTGTCGAAATGCCGCCTCGGGTATGCGAATTAGCACTTACGGAGATCCACGAAGCTTTTCAGCTTCGTTTTTTCTCCGTAAGTTTTAGTTTGCAAACGCAAAATTAGGGCTGCTTTTACAAAGTAAACTGTTTACACCTTGTAAAAACAGACCTTTCTGTCCAGCGACGCGATTTTTTTTTTAATTTTAAATTTTTTTTTTCGCACCGTATCTTTTTTTTCCCCCCGACACAACTTTATTGACCCGTCGCAATCCACAAAGCTCAGCGTAACGTAATTTCGCGCTATGCACGTCGGGAAAATGACGTCACGAGCATGCGCAGTACGGCCGGCGCGGGAGCGCGCCTAATTTAAATGGGAATCGCCCCCATGAAAATAGGAACGCCTTGCGCCGGCGGAATTTAAGTTACACAGCCCAAAATTTCTAGGCAAGTGCTTTGTGGATCGGGCACTTAGGTAGAAATTTTAAGGCAGTGTAACTTAAATGTAAAAAATTAAGTTACGCCGGATCTTTGTGGATTACCCCCAGAATTCCTACAATGTTTAACCACAACAATGGAATATCTTCTCGTTTTAACCCTAAACAGTTTCTGTTTTCTTTACATATGATGAAGGATTGTACCTACGTAACATTGTATGCCTGAACCATGTTTAAAGACCACACATTCACATTCTGTATGTTCAGACCTTATGGTTGGATTGTATGAACCTAAAAACCTACTTAAATTAATAAATTAATAATTAAAAACAAAATCTGTATCTAATTGCCTATTTTACTTACCTTAATCCACGGTCACGTGATGCCACAGTCTTCTATTTTTTCTTACTGCTTGGTGTCCATCTTTAGAAAACTTCCTTGGATGGCCACTGGCAGGGTCCTCTCAGGAGAGAGAGGAGGATCGATGTCATCACAGGGGGACAGTAGGGGACTGGTGGTCTTGGGGCACCAATGCAGTGCTGGATTAGTGGTCCCCCACACTGGAACCGACAGCCGTGAGGTACCTGGATGGGGGACTTAGGTGATTATTTTTGGCCTAACAAAGTAAGGTGGCAAGAAATACTGTCAACAGAGGTTAGAAGGAGGTAGGAGGGAGGGGTAGTAATAATTTAGTTTTTTCATGGAGTGGAGTGGAGCTTACAATTGCTCCTAATTACTTTAACATGTTGAGTAAAGATGTTCTTAAGTTCCTCGGTTTGATTTTGCCATGGTGAGGTAAGATGATCTTGAAGGGATAGTTCACCTTTACCACAAAGCTAGATAGGGGCTATTGGTAGATAAAAACAAGCAGTGCAGCTCTAACTAAAGTTAAACAAAGCCCTTATATACATACGTCCCAACATTTTGAGATAGGAATGAGGGACACCTACTAACAAACGTATGTAGGCATAGGACACACCCCCTGCCACACCCCCTTAAAGGAGAATTAACCAATTGTTAATTAAATCCACAAGTGCTTTTTTTCTTTTTTTTTACCACTACTATTCCTTTATATTGGCTTTAAAAATGTACAAATGCAGCAATTTAGAAATTGGTTGAGAGGTTTGGCACTAGGAAACACTTTTTGAAAGATAAAAAGCGCATTTTATATACAACTATATAGATTAGACCAAACTGAGGGATAAATGAGGAGGAAAGAGGGACAGAGGGACATTGCTCCAAATCAGGGACAGTCTTTCGAAATCAGGGACAGTTGGGAGCTATGCTTATATATACTTTATGAAGCCTGACTGGAATACTCCCAGGACATTGCTAAGTGAGGCCTAGTCATTACTGCTCACCTCCACCATCACAGGAGTGAGCTCTCAAATGTTGAGCTCCGAGCTACTGCATCAGGGGAGAGAAAGAATATGTGAGGGGGTTTGAATCAGGTAAAGAGCTTGCTCCTGTGATGGTGGAGGTGGGCAGTGATGACTAGGCCTCACTTAGCAACATCCTGGGAGTATTTAGCAATGTCCAGGGAGTATTCCAGTCAGGCTTCATAAGGTACGGTATGTAAATAGCCTACATCTATAGCAAGGGTATTGTTCATCTTTAACCACTTGCTTACTGGGCTCCTGCCCAGGTGAAATTTCAGCTTACGGCACTGCGTCGCTTTAACTAGCAATTGCGCGGTCGTGCGACGTGGCTCCCAAACAAAATTGACGTCCTTTTTTCCCCACAAATAGAGCTTTCTTTTGGTGGTATTTGATCGCCTGTGCGGTTTTTATTTTTTGCGCTATAAACAAAAAAGAGCGACAATTTTGAAAAAAATACAATATTTTTTACTTGTTGCTATAATAAATATCTCAATTTAAAAAAAAATAAAAAATTTTTTTTCTCAGTTTAGGCCGATACGTATTCTTCTACATATTTTTGGTAAAAAAAAAAAAAAATCGCAATAAGCGACTGGTTTGCGCAAAAGTTATAGCGCCAACAAAATAGGGGACAGAATTATTATTTTTTATTATTTTTTTTTTTTACTAGAAATGGCGGCGATCTGCGATTTTTATTGGGACTGCGACGTTATGGCAGACACATTGGACACTTTTGACACATTTTTGGCGCCATTCACATTTATACTGCGATCAGTGCTATAAATATGCACTAATTACAGTATAAATGTGACTGGCATTGAAGGGGTTAACACTAGGGGGTGAGGAAGGGGTTAAATGTATCCCTGCATTGTGTTCTAACTGTAGGTGGAGGGGGGGTGACTGGGGGGGGTGACCGATCTATGTCCCTATATACAAGGGACACACATCGGTCTCCTCTCCAGAGACAGCACCGCTGTCTTTATGTAAAACGGCAATGAGAGATGATCTCATATGTTTACATATAAGACCATCTCTCATTGGCCGCACAGATCGCATCGCAAACGGCCACTCTGATTGGCCGTTCGCGGCGATCTGTAATTGGCTGTGTCCAAGGGACACGGCCAACACGGAGTTTCCCCGCTGCACGCTCTGGAGCGCGTGCGGGGAACGCCCAAAGGGGCGGACGTCAATTGACGTCCTGTTGGATTTTGGGATCCGCGCTGTAGCCGTCATTTGACTATAGCGCTGGTCCCAGGAGGTTAATCAGAGCTGCACAGTTTGTTTAAATCTACAAACATCCCTTACATGCAAACCTGGTTTAAAGAAGCACGGAGGTCAGTGTGAAACCCATGCATCACCTCCTGGATTTGGACACTCTGGGGTTAATTTACTGAAGGCAAATCCACTTTGCACTACAAGTGCACTGCAAGTACACTTGGAAGTGCAGTTGCTTTAGATCTGAGAGGAAGATCTGACATGAGGGGAAGCTCTGCTGATCTTAACATTCAATCATATACAAGCAACAATGCTGTTTTTTTTATTTTCCTTGCCTGTCCCTCTCAGATATACAGTAACTGCACTTCCAAGTGCACTTGCAGTGCACTTGTAGTGCAAAGTGGATTTGTCTTTAGTAAATAAGCCCCTCTATCTTCGTTGGCTGTCATTTGCTATTTTTGGAATAAAATTGTTGGAACGTTCCTGTGGTGTGCATCCGTTCTTTTCTTCCTATTGATCATCGGTGGCGAGCCGTGGCTTGCAATCAGCGCATAAGGGGCCGGATTCAGAGAGCTTTGTCTATCTTTAGGCGGGCATAGCGTATCTCAGATACACTACGCCGCCGTAAGTTTGAGCAGCAAGTTGTGTATTCACATACAACCTGCGCTTAAACTTACGGCGGCGCAGTGTAACTGGACCGGCGTAAGCCCGCCTAATTCAAACTAGGCTGGTTGGGGGCGTGTACTATGTAAAATAGTAGTGACCCCACGTTTTTGACGTTTTCAACGAACTGCGCATGCGCCGTCTGTGGACATATCCCAGTGCGCATGCTCCAAATGACATTGGCAAATCATCATGCTTTCGACGTGAACGTAAATTACGTCCAGCCCTATTCGCGAACGACTTACGCAAACGACGTACAAATTTCAAATTTCGTGGCGGGAACGACGGCCATACTTACCATTAGCTACGCCTCATATAGCAGGGGTAACTATACGCCGAAAAAAGCCGAACGCAAACGACGTAAAAAAAAAACGCCGGGCGGTCTTTCGTTTCTGAATCGGCAAAAATACAAATTTGCATATTCCTCGCGTAAACAAACGGAAGTGCCACCTAGCGGCCAGCCAGAAAATGCAGCCTAAGATACGACGGTGTAAGACACTTACACCTGTCAGGTCTTAGGGATATCTATGCGTAACTGATTCTATAAATCAGGCGCATAGATACGACCTCCCGCACTCAGAGATACGACGGCGTATCAGGAGATACGCCATCGTATCTCTTTTCTGAATCCGGCCCACGGACTGTAGTAATTGCTCACCTGGAGCGGCGTCTTCCTTGTTTAAATCTTACCTGCATAGGCAGGTTTTTTTGTAAAGGTGAACTGTCCCTTTAAGTTCCTTGGTTTGGTTTTGATTGGTTTGCCTTATTTAGCCTTATTTGGACAAAAGCTTGTTAGCGTAAAGGAGGGTGGCAACAAGTGACATTATTTATTTTGTATAAATTGCCTGTTAGCACTAAGCCTTTCAATTTAAACATAATTTTTACACTGACTTTAGAGTCAGAATTCACTAGAACATAATGCATTGCAGTCTTGGCTTTCTTTCCTTTTGATCAGCTATTGTTTACATGGTAATTACACGTGGGCAGTTCCTTACAGGGTATGCCGCAGAGCAGATCACAACGCATGTCACAGAATCAGAATTCACCATTTATAGATGTAAAGCTGCTGAGACTGTAGATGAATAGGCTCTATTTTTTATTTTTATTTTTTTAGATAATTCCATACATCTATTCCACACAGATAACATGTGACGTCAATCCGCAAACTGTGAATGCCTTTTAAAGCTCCTTTTGCGCTTACTGCTGGGATTTGACCCTCTACTGCTGTGTTGCGCTTAGTAATCACTTCCTCACCTACTGTGTTTATAAATAAACCCCTTATTTCTGCAAAAAGCACATAATAAATATAATATTCCCTTTCTTTTTTCAATCAATGGTTGTAATGTGTTTTTCTTTTTTTTAACCCTGCAAATGCCAGAGGTACACGTGAGCGCACACGAACACACAGCCATTCCATGCTTTAATGTATTCTTGTCATGTCATTGTCGGCCCGACAGGGGAGGTGGTGGAACAATGATGTGCTAATAAGGAAACGCCAGGCAGGAGACAGTGACACCGTGACAGTATGGAAAGGATAGATTTAATTAACACATATGTGGAGGCAATGTGAAATCAGTGGTGATACAACTTATCCTCTGATATAGAATGAATCATAGATTTTGAATGGAGGACAACGCTTGGCATAAATCATTTGTTATGTATAACAATCCATTAAAGAGTAATAGCCAGATTCACATAGAGATACGACGGCGTATCAGTAGATACGCCGTCGTAACTCCGAATCTGCACCGTCGTATATTTAAGTGTATTCTCAAATTGAGATACACTTAAATGTAGCTAAGATACGACCGCCGGCACCGTTGTATCATAGCTGTCTGTTTACGCTGGCCGCTAGGGGCGTGTACACTGATTTACGCCTAGAATGCCTAAATCAGCAAGATACGCCTATTCACGAACGTACGCTTGCCCGTCACAGTAAAGATACGCTGTTTACGTAAGGCGTTTTCAGGCGTAAAGATAATCCACCAAAAAGATGGCGCAGCCAATGTTAAGTATGGATGTCGGAACCGCGTCGAATTTACAAAAATTTACGTCGTTTGCGTAAGTCGTCCGTGAATGGGGCTGGCCGTAATTTACGTACACATCAAAAGCAATGAGTCTTTGTGGCGTAATTTGGAGCATGCGCACTGGGTTACGTCCACGGACGGCGCATGCGCCGTTCTTTAAAAACCTCATTTACATGGGGTCATGCTTTATTTACATAAAACACGCCCACCTCTTCACAATTTGGATTAGGCGCGCTTACGCCGGCACATTTACGCTACGCCGCCGTAACTTAGGACGCAAGTGCTTTGTGAATACAGCACTTGCCTCTCTAACTTACGGTGGCGTAGCATATATGAGATACGCTACGGCTGCCTAACGTTAGGCACGTGTACCTGAATCTGGCTATAACTCCACTTTTGTTGAGAAAAGAACATTCCCCTCTGGGTGATCTATACAAGTATTTTAACAAACTTTGTTGCAGAATCTGACCTTTTATTATTCTGAAGAAGTCCCTGTGTGTTTGTCTGTGTCTATTTCGGAAAGTCTAATGGGAGTGGTTTCATAATCATCAATCAGCTGTGCACCTGCAGGGCACTAATGAGGAAAGTTGCTGGGACTGCATCCCTTTAGACATGATTTCCTACAGAGAGTATCTCACCAAAAATGAAATTTTTGTTGCAGGGGATGCCTGAAATCTGACTTATATCTTAGTGCAGACTTCTGGCGAAATCAGTGAGCCAATCACACAAGGAGGAAATTATGTTTCTGGGGGGGTGTTCTACTGCACGTTTATTCATTTCCATGGACGTTTTTACAGCCACTTTTTTTAGCATTTTTTACAGCTTAAAAACGCCTGTCCATGATTTTTTTTTTTAGCTGGAGCTCAAAAAACGCAGCGTTAGCGTTTTTGGGAGTTTTTGAGCGTTTTTAAGCGTTTTTTAACGTCTGGCGTTTTTACAGCTCTAACTCTGGAGCTTCAGAACGCACTGGTCCTGGTTTTTTTTTGCAGCTTAAAAACGGCTCAGCCATCTACAGCTCAAAAACGTCATGGTGGGCATGAGGCCATAGACTAACATGGAGAGACGTTTTTAAGCTGCAAAAAACGCTCAGAAAAGTGGCTGTAAAAACGTCCATGGAAATGAAGCCTAAATATTATAAAACACTGCACTTATTTGTAAAACTTGGATTTATTACTTAATAATAAAAAAAAGAGAGAGAGAAGAATTGAAAATGTGAGTTAGAGAGCGTAGAATAGAGTTATGCCTTGTACACACGAGCGGAATTTTCCGCCGGAAAAAGTCAGATGGAAGCTTTCCATCGGATATTCCGTCCATGTGTATGCCCCATCAGACTTTTTCCGTTGGAAATTCCAACAGAATTAGATAGAGAACATGCTCCGATTCCATTCATCTGGATTCAATTTCGACTGACTAAAAACCATGCATGCTCAGAATCAAGTCGACGCATGCTCGGAAGCATTGAACTTCGTTTTTCTCACCTTGTCGTAGTGTTGTACGCCACCGCGTTCTTGACGGTCAGAATTTGGTGTGGCTGTGTGTATGCAAGACAGCTTGAGTGGAATTCCGTCGGAACTCCATTGGAAAAAAACATCTGAGTTTATTCTGACGGGAAAACCGGTCTTGTGTACAGGGCATCAGAAGATGATAGTAGTAGTTGTGAAGGAATTAGGTCCAGGAGGAAGATGGTTAGATAGGCCTTAGAAAGTTTGGAATTGCTGGTGTCCTTATGCGCTCATCTAAAACAGTGAATAGTACCACCGTGCAGAATTGTATTTTTTTTTATTTGCCAGCTGATATATTTCTTTAAATGCTACATTTCTTTAGCCACTTCAATACTGGGCACTTTCACCCCCTTCTTGCCCAGGCCAATTTTCAGCTTGTAACACTGTTGTATTTTGAATGACAATTGTGCGACCATTCAACTCTGTACCCATATGAAAGCTTTATCATTTTTTTCAAACAAATAGAGCTTTCTTTTGGTGGTATTTAATCACCACTGGGTTTTTTATTTTTTGCTAAATAAACCAAAAAAAATAAAAATTTAAAAATAAAAAGTGTTTTTCTACATTATATTATATGTTATAATATGATGTTATACTTTTTTGCAAATATTTACTCTTTCTTCATGAATGTAGGCCAAACTGTATTCTACTACATTTCTTTGGTCAAAATACCCCAAATCAATGTTTATTATTTAGTCTGTAGGAAAAACTATGGTATATGTATCTGAAAATTGGTAAGTCCTGATGTACTGACGACTCATTTTCTTGAGGCCCAAAAATGCCAGGACAGTAGAAATATCCCCCCGAATTACCCCTTTTTATAAAGTAGACAGTCCAATGTATTTAGTAAGAGGCACAGCGAGTTTTTTTAAATTGTAATTTTTTGTCACAATTTTTGGGAAAATTGGGAAATTAAAAAAAAAGAAATTCACAATATATATATATATATTTTTTTACATACTGTCACCAGTGCAGTACAACATTATCGTATAACTGGTGTGGTGGTGATCAGGGACACTGACTGGTGACAATATGTAACAAAAAAATGCAATCACCTTTTCCACTTTTTGGTACATGTCTTTCTTTTTTTTTTTTTCTTTATGATTTTTTCTAACACACTGTGACCAGAGCAATACAACCATTACCATGTAACATTGTACTACTCTGGGGAAGTTATTAGGATTTTTTTTTTTTTTTGTACTGCATGTACACTTGGAAGTGCAGTTGCTTTAGATCTGAGGGGAAGATCTGAAATGAGGGGAAGCTCTGCTGATTTTATCATTAAATCATATACAGGCAACAATGCTGTTTTTCCCGGTATAAGCAACCATTTTTTTCTGAATGAAATTGATTCATTCAGTGGGTATTGTTGTGGTTTGCTGTGATTGGTCACAGCTAATCAAATGATGCAGATGGGTTGTGAATGGCCCTGTTTGTGTGCCAAGTGATTACTGTGACCGATCACAGCTAGCAATGCAATTGTACACAATGAATGGCATGAATCAAAACCTTTCATTATTTACAATTGTCATGTGACCTGCTGTGATTGGTCACAATGATCACATGGTACCGGCAGCGGGCCATTACACTGATCAGTCATCAGCTGTGTCCGGTGGACGCAGCCACTGTGGTGCATTTTTCCAAGAGGACATCGTGTGATGTCCACGAATGTCCCACCCAGCCGTCATTTGACAATCGGCTGGGCGGGAAGTGGTTAAACTCTAATAATGCTAAATAAAAAAGACTGCATAGTATTTTCCTGACCTGCCGCTGTAGTTGCCTCCCTGCTCTTAACCTGGCTCTGCAGCAGCAGGTTTAATGGCTTCTTCTGTCTGTCTGGAGTGTACTGTGTCATTTCTTTAAGATCACATGGAAAGTAAAGGTAGTTCTGTATACCAGAAAGCAGTCGGATATCACCTGATTCCTAAATTACAGTAGTAATTGACAAGGAAAAGCCCACCCAGGCAATCCATTTCCTTCCCCAAACTGATTTTCCCATGATACAGTGGTGGCGACTTTGTGGTAAAAAAAAAAATTGGGCTGGATACAATCCCCTGTCTATGAGTATATGTCAAATCTATTGGCAAAAAAAAATCTATAGCTGTAAACATATATGATGAAATGATAAGGGGGAATGTTATATATCTGTGTGGGTGTTGTGATACATCAGTATCAAGGCATACACACATATACAATGTGTGTGTGTATATATATATATATATATATATATATATATATATATATATATATATATATATATATATATATATATATATATATATACATATATATATATATATATATATATATATACATGAACACACACACACATATATATATATATATATATAATCCTTTCAGTTGGGGGGCATTAGACTTCCTAAGGATTTCATTTACACTGTATTGTTTGTCTTATTGCTGAACCATTCAGGTGATTCATCATGTTGGCTGGAGCACCTGATCCCTATTCCCCAGATATCACACTCTCTATGTGATAGGAATATAGCAAGCAATGGCTTTTATATCCTTGACAGGCCAAGGTGATAATTCTTATGGGATTTAAGCCTTTCGCCTATTGACGAGTTCCATTTTTTTGCTAATGTTTTTCTCCTCTACTTTCTCCTAACAGCCCCCTCACTGTGGAGAAGGGTCTGGAATTATTAAATGAAGTCGCCTTGCTCCTGAAACAGCAAATGAATGTGTTTAGTGATGTCAGGTAGGTTTCTTTATCTACTCTATATTGATTTAAAGAGTCGGTTTAGGTACAGAAGCCATAATCCTTTCAGTAACATAACATTGTTGGATGCTGGCCTGTTAAAAATCGAGTATACAATGTATTTTCTGTGCTGTCTGTGTTGTGAAAATTTACAAACTGAACATGTGCAAATGTTACAGAAGGAGAGGATATGTATTTCATGAGAGGAGAATTCTATTTGATGAATAATGCTCTGTCATATTCAAACTGCTTTCATTCTGCTGGAAACTAGCACCATTTTCCAAAGTTTTCATTTAATTTCATTCAGTCTGTTAAAATATGACTTTCGTTAATAGTCAAAAGTTTGACATTATGTGCAGTAGTCAGGTATGTATTTTAGGTGGTGTTTGTCCTTAAAGTGGAGTTCCAGCTTTTTAAAAAAAAAAAACCCTGTGATGTTCACAATTAATGCGACACATAATGGTATGTGTATGAAATATAGGTTTTAGAAAGCATTATCTTTTCAATAAAGCTCACTTTGCTGCAGGGGCAGACTGACCATTCGAGCACTCGTGCACTGCCTGAGGGCCCCATGCCGCTAGGGGGCCCCATCAGGGTTGCCAGCCTCAGTGAAACCAGGGACAGTATGCAAAAATCTGTGTTTTTTTTTTTAAATCCCAAGATTATAGCTGCCCAGCCTCTCCAGTACCCTTTCAGTGTGTGTATGTGTACTGTGTGTGTATACTGTGTGTGTATATTGTGTGTCTGTGTTTTTATACTGTGTATGTATACTGTATGTGTGTGCATACTGTGTGGCCCCAAAATCTATTGCCCGGGGGCCCCATAATCTCCTATTGCCCGGGGGCCCCATGAGTTGTCACTCCGCCCCTGCTTTGCTGTCCCCAGTGAGCGTGCTCCCATCTTTAGCCTTGGTTCACACAGATGCAAATTTACAGCGGGTTTGATGAATTTAGGAACACACAGATTCACAGGTCATGTAAAAAGCATAGTATTCCATGGCTTTGGTTCACATGTATGTTTTAGGAATTTGGTGTGAGAAAAAAAAGGGTCCTGTGTGTGTTGACAGGTGAAATGCGAATTCCTATAGTGCAGTGCAAATTTTATCTTCATAGGCTTCCATTGAACTTGCAGTAAACTCGCAGCACACAGTTCACATCTCTGCAAATTCTTTACTGTGTGCCTCCTGAAATCCGCTGTGAAAATCACGCCTGTCTACCCCTGAAGCCCACTCGTTCCTCCTTCTGAGGATACATCGCTCCTGGCTACCCAGCATGCGGCTTCCCCATCTCACGCATGCACATATAGTACAAAGCGTGGCACACTCATTGTGATGCTACAAGTGACGGATGGCCATTGACTCCTGGGATTGATGACACTCATATCCCAGAAGCCAATGGGTTGGTGGACATGACGTACCTCGCCGCGACGAGGTACAGCAGAAGCGGCACAATCAGGCTAAATAAAACATATTTACATTGATGTAAAAAAGTGTCAATATAGACATTACAAAGTGATCACAAGTCTGGGGGGGATTGAGTTTAAAAAATGCTTGGAACTCTGCTTTAAAAAATATTTCCAATACAATTCTTGCCCACTGTATGGCTTATCAATGTGCATGCCAGACATCAGCATTCTTACTCGGAGAGCATCCCAGAAGCATGTTAACATTGGGTCCTCCACATGACAAGCTAGGCTGGAGTTTAGGTCCTGATGGATGTCAACGGGGGTCCAGCTACAACCTTCATGCCCTTGCAGTAAACCAGGGAGATAACACAACTAAAAAAAATAAGCAATGCAAATAGAGCAGCTTCTCTGTGTCTATTGCTATCCATATCAATATCAGGCAAATTTGTGTGAGGGGGACTGCTACTTTGCCTAGGGCCCCATCCTGCCTTAATCCATCTCTGGCTATAACATATTTTGGATGATTAGATCTCCCACAATTGTTTCTTATATTTGGTGTAGACTCAAAGCAAGATCTTATTCCCTCTCCAGCTTCAACTATGGACTGTCCAAGAGGGAATTTAGTGGCTTGTAGTATTTCTCTTGTATCTTGAAGTTTATATTGGCTGTGCTCCCAAATTCAGTTTTCTGTGAAATTGCTAATTCCAGAGTAATTAAATGGACAGATCCCTTGTACAAACCCTCGTATGAACACAAGCGCTCCATCATTTCTGGTGGGCTTAGATAGGGCTGTACTTTTTTTTCTTTTTTAACATAATTAAAGTTGTCTACAAATCATGAAAATTCTATACATGCAAGCTCAAAGAGTTTGTTAACTACAATGTATTTTTTAAGGTGAGAAATGTACTACAGCGCTAACTACTAATTAAATTTGAAAGAAAAAAAAACAACTAAAATACCCAAATGATATCGCTGCACATACACACAGGTGTACAAAACCAGAATGATACAAAAAAAAGGAAAAAATTGTGATGCGCTGAAATCAACTTTTGCTGATAATATGTGTACAATATGTGCAGAATTGATACCAAATATACACACTCAGGAGGGTATCAATAAGAAAAGAAACCATAATAAAAAACAAATAAATTGTGAGATGATCCATAAGTGCAAAAAAACAACCTCAAGTGTAGCAAATGTCCAGTTCTGAGTAGTAGTACTTATAATACGAAAGGGTTCCACACCCACTTGCTATCACAGGCTGACGTGTTGTTGAGCTTTCAAACAAAACACAGGCAGACACCTTGAAACTTCAGATTAATAAGTGTGGACTGGTGCTTAATTGCTTCCAAATGGCCCAGCATATGAGGACGCCTTGCTGCTTCAGGGTGATATAACTCAAAAGGAAAAAAGGAAAGAGATATGGTGCAATACTGTGGATCACAGATTAAGCATGGACAACAGCAAAAAAAGCAGATGCACTCACAAATCCCCTCTTCAGATACAGCCTTTGAACATAGCCTTACAAGCCGCTCAGTATAGTGATCTCCTCACACGGATGAACATCCGTTGATCACCTCACTAGGCTCTTCCCTTTTTTAAGATATCTCTTTCTTTAAGTATTACAATTTTATTTTTCATATTTTAATTTGCAGTTATCTTGAATTCTGCTTATAATTGCTTATATATACCTGATTGAGCCTGCCAGTCCCCCTTCTTGCTTGTTGTGAACTGACCTCGCCAAGTACGGAATCCAGCCCATGCTCAGTTTGCTTGGGATCAGGAACAAGGGGGGATAGGAACAAGGCAGCAGGGTAAAGGTACTAGGCAGAGAGCACGATCAAAGAGCAGGGACAGGATATTGGCTAGCAGTATCTGGCAGCAAGCAAAACACTGGAGCATGGTGTAAAAGCAGAAAATGGGCTAAATACCCTCCTAGCAGCCAGCACCAGGTGCAGCTCATTACTGGAATCTGCTGGCTGCTTAGAGACATCTGCTGGTGAACACTGGAACTACAAATTTCCGCCCTGTGTGGAAAAGTTACCCCAGCAGGTGATCCAGATCCTGACACCCCATTTCTCCCCCTGACAACAACAATGGTGCATTTTTACTTATACAGTCCACATTTGTTACTCTTTTTTTTTTTTTTAACTCCTACTGACGACAGTCTGGACCCCTAACAGTCTGGAAGGAATTTAATCATCCCTTTGTTTCAAAAGTTTGAGGAGCTCTTCTTTAATTGTTAATGATACTATTAAAAGCCACTTGTAGCTCACAGTAAAGTAACTAAAAAGAACTACATTATAAATTTAGAGTGTGACCTTGGGGTTCATGTCTTGTGTTCTTATGACTCATATTAAAAAGATTCAATGCATTTATAGAAAAAGAAAAACCGCTAAAACTGTGTTTTCTCTAGAAACCATTTAAATGAACATGTAATAGCTTAGAAACAAGGGACCAAATAATCCCGAAGATCCTAAAGGTTTATTTTTATAACCTATTCTCTAGAAATCTCATTTATAACACCAAACTGCTTCTGATGATAGTAGAAGGTATTAGGGAACATATATAAGTCTAACAAATGGCGAGCTATACATTCATATGAGACTGATTCCCTTTATTATTACACCACAAATTATATTATACACAGTAATCGTGTTTGCAGCCTCAATAATCTGCCCAAACTGACAGATAATACTTTTTAGCCTATGGCTACACAAGGAATAGCAATGTCACCATATTGCACTAATAATGCTAGCTTGAAAACTTCCTCACATCCTGAAGGCAAGCTAGATAAAATTAATGATGTAATATTAGAAAACAGGGGGAAAATAGTTCACGTTAAAAGAAATCACACCAGGAGTCCTAGGCGCAATACAAAAGGACTGGGAGAGTTTTCTGACTGTTAAGAACATAGGGCTGATTAAAAAAAAAAAGCAGACAAAATAACTGTATTGCCAGCAACAACCAGTCATATTCCAACTTTTAAACACGACGGTACCTGCATAAACAAAAGGTAATTTCTAATGGAAGCTATAAAAAAAAAAAAACACAGACAATTTTTTTCCTCCATGTTTAGGTATGTTTCATAGCATTTCACACATTTTTGTTGTTAAACCGGAGTCAATGGCATGCATAAGTCTCTTTGTTTATCAAAAGACAGCAGGATAACTTGCCGTAATTGACACTGCTGTAAACATTCTTAAGCTGATCTCTGGGTCTACAAAATGACTCTTGCTTCAGTGACTGTGGATAAAAGGAAATTTGGGGACAGTATAGCACCTACCCACCACCTTCAGTAACTGTAGGGCAAGGATCCATGAAGGGGACAATATGATAGCTAAGAGGTTAGCACTGCCTTGCTGCTCCCACTAAGTTCAACTCTGACCAAAAGTTTTGAGAATGACACAAATATAAATTTTCACAAAGTCTGCTGCTTTTTATGATGGCAATTTGCATATACTCCAGAATGTTTTGAAGAGTAATTAGATGAATTGCAATTAATTGCAAAGTCCCTCTTTGGCATAAAAATTAACTTAATCCCCCCAAACACATTTCCAATGCATTTCAGCCCTGCCACAAAAGGACCATCTGACATCATGTCAGTGATTTTCTTGCTAACACAGGTGTCAGTGTTGACGAGGACAAGGCTAGAAATCACTCTAATGCTGAATTAGAATAACAGACTGAAAGGTTTAAAATGAGGGTGGTGCTTGGAATAATTGTTCTTCCTCTGTTAACCATGGTTAGCTGCAAGGAAACACATGCTGTCATCATTGCTTTGCACAAAAAAAAGGATTCACAGGCAACGATATTGCTGCTACTAAGATTGCACCTAAATCAACTATTTATTGGATCATGAAAACCTTCAAGGAGAGAGGTTCAGTTGTTGTGAAGAAAGCTTCAGGGCACACAAAAAACTCAAGCATGTGCCAGGACCGTCTCTTAAGCCCCATACACACTATCAGTTTTCCTGATGGTTTTCTCTTCAGGTTTACCAAAACCATCTAATATGAGGTCAAACCTTAAGCGTTTCAATTTGAATGCAATCAGGCAGGTCCTTGTACTACATGGTTTTGGTAAACCTGAAGAGAAACCCAGCAGGAAAACTGATAGTGTGTATGGGGCTTTACAGTTGATTCAGCTGCGGGATCAAGGCACCACCAGTGCAGTGCTTATGCAGGAATGGCAGCAGGCAGGTGTGAGTACATCTACACGGACAGTGAGGGGAAGACATTTGGAGGATGGCCTGGTGTCAAAAAGGGCAGCAAAGAAGCCACTTCTCTCCAGGAATAACCATCAGGGACAGACTGATATTTTGAAAAAGATACAGGGATTGGACAGCTGAAAACTGGGGTAAAGTCATTTTCTCTGATGAATCCACTTTCCGATTGCTTGGGGCATCCGGAAAAAACCTTGTCTGGAGAAGAAACCATGAGCATCAGTCCTGTGTCATACCAACAGTAAAGCATCCTGAGACCATTCATGTGTGTGGTTGCTTCTCAGCCAAGGAAGTGGACTCACTCACAATTTTGCTTACCATAAAGAATGGTACTAAAACATCCCCTGAGAGCAACTTCTCCCAACAATCCAAGAACAGTTTGGTTACGAACAATGCCTCTAACAGCATGTTGGAGTACCGTGCCATAAGACAAAAGTGATAACTAAGTGGCTTGTGGAACAAAACATCAACATTTTGGGTCTATGTCCATGTAAATGTTAAATGTTTTTACTACTTGTTTGGATATTAAAGGGGTTGTAAACCCTGGTGGTTTTTCACCTTAATGCATTATACTTATCTCCACTGTGCAGTTCGTTTTGCACAGAGTGGCCCGATCCACGTCTTCTGGGGTCCCACGGCGGCTGTCTCTGGTCCCCCCCGCAAGAACTCATCACATTCATGCAAGAGAGCTCGCATGGTGATGAGTCCTTGCAGGCACGCTCCCGTGATACAGCGATACAAGGTACAAGGTAAGTAAACCATGCCTTTGGCTGCTGTGAGGCGATCCCGAGTCTGGCTCGGGGTTACCGCTTTTGGTGCTGAAATTCCACCCCGAGCCAGACTCTGAAATACCGCCAGTAGGGTTAATAGAGTTTAAAAAAGTGCAGAAACTTTTGTCAGGGGTTCACTCCAATTGTAGCGCTTTAAGGACACCACCACTCGCTTTTCTCCATTTCAGGGCTGGTTTTGCCCACTTTTATTTAAAAGAAAGTTCAAAACAAACATCAGATTCCCTCACAGGGGTATTCAGCATTACAGTCCTGCTTCAGAAAAAACAGCATTCAGCCTTCCTGGTTAAAACACAGCACTCCTGCTTAGGCCTTACACCTTGGATCATTTTTCTGTACGTATGTATTCGGCCCCGTACACACGTCCGAGGAACTCGACGGGCAAAACTCATCGTTTTGCTCGTCGAGTTCTGTGTGAAGCCGCCGAGGATCTCGGCGAGCCAACTTTCCTCATAGAACAACGAGGAAATAGAGAACATGTTCTCTATTTGGCTCGACGAGGAACTCGTCGGCTTCCTCGGCCGAAAGTGTACACACGCCGGGTTTCTCGGCAGAATTCAGCTCCGACCGAGTTTCTGGCTGAATTCTGCCGAGAAACTCGGTCGTGTGTACGGGGCCTCACAGATAACCACCTCGCTGCAAAAATGTGTTGGGAATAATTACTGGCTCCCCATCATAAGTTGACTTTACTGTATTATGATAGTTTGCCATGTGTTCAGCACTATAATATGATTGATGGATTGTAGACATACAGGCTGGATAAATACTGTACGAAAAACGTCTCTTTGAGGAAATATCTCCATCTGTATATGCAAATTGTACCTTTAAATGTGTATATTTTGTGGCTTTAATTATGATTTTGGGAATGTGGTACATTATATCATCTGATATCTAATACTTCCTCTGAATGTGTGTACATGCCTTTTTTTAACATGAAATTTGTATTGATGTACTGTTTTCCCAGCAGGGAATTTTTTTTGCCATAATGTGCATCTCAGGCATCTCGGCAAAAACCAGCAAGAAACTTGCTGTGATTTTTTTTTTGCCGAGGAAACCGGTCGTGTGTACACTTTTCGACGAGGAAACTGTCGAGGATCCCGTTGAGCCAAAAAGAGAGCATGTCTTCTTTTTCCTCGACGGGAATGGAGAAACTTGCCTTGTCGAGTTCCTCGACAGCCTAACAAGGAACTCGACAAGGAAAATGATGTGTTTCGCCCGTCGAGTTCATCGGTCGTGTGTACAAAGCTTTAGTGATTTTCAATGCGCTGCACTGCATTTAACTGCAGCATGTTCCATTTTCACCCAGCAAACACCAAACTGTTGGAAAGGATGGCTTTCAGCTTGTCATTGCACCGGGCCTGCCTTGAACAATGTAGAGAGCTATGAATGTGCCCTAAAGGAGTCAGTCTTGTATTATTTAGCCATTACTTACAGTAATCTATGTAACATAGCTTCCCACTCCTCAACACAGATTTCAATGTTGAGCTACCATTCCCCGTATGTGTAATCACAAGTAACTGATGAATTGATTCAAACTGATAAATTCTATGTTATAGAAATTCTGGTTCCCCTTGATATGTTTTGTTAATGGCTATGTAGCTGTCAAATACTGCTCATTATTTCTTATTACATCATTAAAGGCCATTAAAACAACATTAGCATGTTCATGTAATTATGCCTTATACTTAAAGTGGATGCAGCTAGGATCTGATCACCTAATTATGGGTCACTGTGTGGCCGGCAGTGATTGATCACAAATGAGAATTAGAGTCATGTAGGTATTGGCACTAGTGCATACAGCTATTAAAACTAAATATACCCTTTAAAGTGCTTTCAGTGTCCTATGATTTTTTTCAGCATGATGGTCCAATGGCCTTTAAATCACAATTAAATGAATTCCCTTCACCAAACTTGTAATGCCCATAAATGTGCCATAGTGCAAAGGAATTAAATTGTAATTTGTCTTGTATAAATTTTGGATAGGATCCTTTCAGGATGATAAAGTGCAGCCTATAAACGTAATCATGGACTTAAATTCTGTTTGCCGTGATTGATTGAAATTGACGTCCTGCATCTGTCCTCACTAGACAGGAATATGCTATTTCAAGGCTGAAACAGAAGCATGCAGAAAGAGCACCTATTTTTAGAAATCGACAAAAGCTTTGAATAATATATATGAATGTCAGGCCATACTCAGCTGAATTCAGTCTGTTAATCTTTCTATTGCTTTAAGTTTGATAATGATTTATTTTTTTAATGCACTGGATTCACAGGGAATGAAATAGGTAAATGTTTTAAATGCACGTGAATTATAAAATGATTTGCATACATGATAAGCCAATGAGATTGTGGAATATATACAATTAACTTGATTACACTAGTTTTATTCCCCAGTGTATTTTACTTTTCAGATTTGTTTAGCTTGGCACTTTTACCTCCTTCCTGCCCAGGACAATTTTCAGCGCTGTTGCAATTTGAATGACAATTGCGCGGTCATGCAACACTGTACCCAAACATTTTTTTTTATAATTTTGTTCACACAACTAGAGATTTCTTATGGTGGTATTTATTCATCACTGTTTTTTTTTATTTTTTGCTAAATAAATGAAAGACCGTACATTTTGAAAAAAAAGTGTTCTTCTTTGTTTCTGTTATAAAATTTTGCAAACAAATAATTGCTCTTTGTAAATTAACCCAAGATGTATTCTACTACATTTTTGTGAAGAAAAAAACCCAAATCAGTGTATATTTAAGTTAAATTAACAGGCGCCCCTGTCCCCGTGCAGCGAAAGCATACGTAAGTCCCGCCCACATATGGAAACAGTGTTTAAACCACACGTGTGAGGTGTTTCTGCGAATGTTAGAGCGGGAGAAAAAATTCTAGCCCTAGACCTCCTCTGTAACGCAAAACATGTAACCAGTATAAATAAATTAAGCGTCGCCTATGGGGATTTTTAAGTACCGAAGTTTGGCGCCATTCCACGAGCGTATGCAGTTTTGAAGCGTAACATGTTAGGCATCTATTTACTCGGCGTAACTTCATCTTTCACATTTTGCAAAAAAAAAGGCTGATTTTACTATTTAATTTTTTTTTAAAGCATGAAACTGTTTTTTTTTTTTTAAAAAGCGTTTGAAAAATTGCTGCGCAAATACTGTGCGAGATAAAAAGTAATGACCACCATTGTATTCTCTAGGGTCTCTGCTAAAAAAAAACATATATAATGTTTGGGGGTTCTATGTAATTTTCTAGTAAAAAAAAATATGATTTTAACATGTAGGAGAGAAATGTCACAAATATTAGAAGGTACAAGCGTTTCAAAACTTACAAACATTAGAAGGTACAAGCATTTCAAAACTCACAAACATTAGAATGTACAAGTGTTTCAAAACCCACAAACAGCAGGTACAAGTGTTTCAAAACTCAACTCCAGCATTAGGCAAAATGCTATAATTACTGTGGTTGGAAAGCCTTCCAACAGTATAATTAAAGCTGGAGTTGAGTTTTGAAACACGTCTACCTTCCATTGTTTGTGTGTATGTTTTTGGCTTTTGTATTTAATTTAAAATTTGGTGGTTGTAATGCACTAGGCGTTTGCATCCTTCTGTGTCTTTTCACAGTCTTGACTTGATTTTAGTCTGTTGCAACTCCCTGTACAGCAGCATTCAGACTGGGAGGGGGTTGATATCATTAGAGCCGGTTCACACTGGGGCGACTCGTCAGGTGGCTCAGCCGCCTGACGAGTCGCGTCCCATTCAATGTAATGGAACCGTTCTATAAGGAGCGATGCAAGTCGCTCCGACTTAGAAAAAGGTTCCTGCACGACTTCGGGGGCGGCTCGGGGTGACCTGCATTGACTTCTATACAGAAGTCGTTTTGCTGGTCGCCTCTGAAGTCGTCCTCAGGACGACTTGCAGAGTCGCCCCCGAAGTCGTGCTGCGGGAGTGTGAACCGGCTCTTAAAGTTTATTTCTACTTTTAAGGTCAACAAACAGCATACAAAAAATAATTACCTTTTAGTTATTTCTTAGGAGAAGGTGTCATAGCAGACTGCAAGAATTTCCCAGCAAGTTTGATCTGTCCCAATAGAAAGACTTAAGGCCAGGATGATCTTCATCTTATGAACATATAGTAGAGATACTGTAGTTAGAAACTTATTTGCTACCATGCACAGCTGCACCAGATTTTGCACTTTAGTAAATCAACCCCTCTAGTCTACAACTGGTGAGATGAGATCTGCTAGCACACTACAGACAGGGTTAATTATGGAAAACACAGCTCTTCAGCCCCCTCATAAACAAAGAGAACAGAATAAAGGAAACAGCATAAAGGAAAGCTGTAATTTTTTATATTTTTTTATGTGAATGGGAACATTTATTTATTTATTGCTATTTGTTTGGGAAGCGCGCATTTACCACCAGTCGGTGGTGCCAAAGCGCTTTGTGACCGATTGCCCGGATGTTCTGGCGAGAGTAGCATAAATAAACAAAAGCAGCAGCAGAGCGAAGGAGGAGAAGAAAAGAAAAGAGGAGAGAAGGGAGAGGGAAAAAAAGATTGAAAATAGCGAGAGGATGAGCGTAGAAATATTGGCCTAGGATTGGAATGCTTGGCGGAATAGCCAGGTCTTCAGCTTTTTCCTGAACGTATATAGGCTTGGGGAGATGCGATTGTTAAGTGGGATTTGGTTCCAGAGAGTTGCCCCCGCAGAGCCAATCCGTTTTCCTCCTATGGAGGTTAAAGTTGATAAAGTTGGTGTTATGCCAACTTTGCTGCAACAGTGAAAATGCACTTTAATGGTCAGTATGCTGTGTAGCAGGGCTGTACAGAAACTTTGTAAGCAAAGGAAAGTGCAGAGTGATGGCTTGAAATCACTGGCTGGACATTACATAATTGCAGTGGAGAAAATTTAGGCCACCAACCTGGTATGTATACCGTGTTTCCCCGAAAATAAGACTTACCTTGAAAATAAGAGCTATCTCGATTTTTAGGATGGCTGCAATATATATCCCGAAAATAAGCCCTAGGTAAAGTCCTTGTAAAATCATGTAATCCACGCTGTAAAAGGATTATATAATGTCCACTGCGTGTCTTAATGTCACATTATTGTAGAAAGCACCTTATTTACAGCGTCAGCAGTGCTCGGGGCAGGGAAAAAGATCTCCGGCGGGTCATGTGAGTGCCCTGCTTCGCTGTAAATAAGGTATTTTCTACTATGTTACATAAAGACACACACTGGACATTATATAATCCATCTACAGAGAGGACTAAATGATTTTACAAGGATTTTAACTAGGGTTTATTTTGGGGATTACAGCGATGCTGACTCCTGAGCTGACAGGGAGAGGGGGAGAGAAGACATCCCCTGAAAATAAGCCCATATGCATTTTTTGTAGCCAAAATTAATATAAGACCCGGTCTTATTTTCGGGGAAGCATGGTAGCTCAAGACTTAAGCCTCGTACACAAGGTACGATTGTTGACCAACTACCTTCTGATTTTTGTCAAAAGGGCGTGTGCCAGAATCTTGTCTTGCATACTAATGGTACGCAAATTGTTGTTTGACAAACACAAGCGCAGTGATGTGCTATGAGTGTATAAAGAGGAAGTTCATTTCTCAAGCACCACCCTTTGGGCCCCTTCTGCTAATTTCGTGTTAGTAGAAGTATGGTGAACATTGATTCGTGATTTTCAGATCATACAACACAAATGCCTTTTAAAATACATTTGGCAAAACTACATGCAAATGAGCTTCATTATTATCTCGTTAAAGAAGATGAGAATTTTTACATTTCATCACTTGCTGCTTCACGAATGTTAATTCTGGATTCCGAATGGTAGTTTACAAGACTGAACTCCTCCCTGTCATTCCTTGATTCCACGCATGCTTGTTTGTACTTTTGTGTGACGAATTTGTGTACTGACCATCCGGAAATCAGACATGGAGTCATCGGTCGCCAAAAATTACCTAGCCTATTATCCAACATTTGTTGGCCGAAAATTGGAAAACAATTGTCTAAAGGAGCATACTAACGGTAAGAATTTCGGACAACAGCTTGGCAAATGTCAATCCCCTTCTGATTGTCATACCGTGTGTACGAGGCTTAATTATTTTGATAAGACAGTTCCCATATATGTATTTTAACACTATTTCAACAGTATATTTAGCTGTTTGCATGGGGTCCAGTTTTGATGTTTCCATTAGATACAAACACCTAGTTCATTACCAACACCAGTGTTTAACCACTTGCCGATGGCTGGCCATCATATGACATCCTGGGCTTTGTGCAGGGAAATCTGAATGATGCCTGCAGCTCCAGCTGCTATGATCGTTCTTATGGTGTAGGGAATCGCCGACTGAAATAGCCGATATTTTAATGATTCTGTAGCTGATTAAAAATCTAAAAACTTGTGTATCTTTCATATATCAGTGAATAGCTCTTTGCCAACTCTGCTGCTAACGATCCTTTTTTTTTATCCTTTTTCTCTACCGAAAGAACACCTAAACTTGTGCAGGTAAATCCAGTGGTAATATTAGTCTGTTCTCTGCGCTAGCATTGGAGAACAAAAGGAGAATCACTGTAAATTGACATTAAACCAAACACCCTTTTTAACTTTCAGAAAAGTACACAGTGCACAAGCTAGTGTTTGAGATAATTTGATTAAATGTTTGAAAACCATAAAGTATATAGGATCTATTTTTCAGATGTTGCTGTTCCATCTCACACACTTTTTTTTTGTTTCAAAGCTGTAGAAATGAAAAAAATGGCATATGTAGTCAAACCACCTTTTTCTTTTTAAGAATTCAGTTTAGTTTTGGCATAAATTAAATTTACACAAGGAATAGTAAAAGATTGGGAATAAGGGGCTAGATTCAGATAGGTTAACGGATCTTTAGATCTGATTTACGATCCGCCGGCGCAAGTTTTTGAGGCAAGTGCTTTATTCAGAAAGCACTTGCCTCTAAAGTTGCGGCGGCGTATCGTAAATCCCCCAGCGGAATTGAAAATTCCGCGGCTAGGGGTCGTGTAGAATTTAAATCAGGCGCGTCCCTGCGCCGAACGAACGGCGCATGCGCCGTCCGCTAAATTTCCCAGCGTGCATTGCTCCAAATGTTGTCGCTAGGTTTCGACGTGAACGTAAATTACGTCTATCCGTATTCGCGACCGACTTATGCAAACAACGTAAAAAATTAAGAATTCGACCCAGGAACGACGGCCATACTTAACATAGAATAGGGCGCATATAGCAGGGGTAACTATACGCCTGAAAAAGCCGAACGCAAACAACGTAAAAAAAAAGCGCCGGGCGGTCGTTCGTTTCTGAATCGGCGTAACTCCTCATTTGCATATTCGTTGCGTATACAAACGGAAGCGCCACCTAGCGGCCAGCGTGAGATTGCAGCCTAAGATCCGACGGTTTAAGTCACTTACACCTGGCAGGTCTTAGGGAGATCTATGCGTAACTGATTCTATGAATCAGTCGCATAGATACGACGGATGAAACTCAGAGATACGACGGCGTATCAGGAGATACGCCGTCGTATCTCTATCTGAATCTGGCCCATGGTGTTTATGATCATCTATGGTTGGTTATTTGAAACAAGCACAATCTATAAAGCCAGCATTAATATGCCTCCCCTAAAATTTTCCATGTCCATCATATGTCATTATTATTATTAACTACATTTTTTTTGTTTATGCCATGATGCCATCACAAAACTGATTAGTAAGACAGAGGTGTCACTGTGGACATTTGGTGTGTTTATTCTGCTCACTGGTAATACAATATCTTACAGAAAGGATGAACCTGTCTCAGGTCACAGATACCCATGTGGGTTTATCTATAAGTCATTATGTCAGAATGTGGTGCTCCGGTTTCTGTATCACGCTTACAGTGTTTACCCTCTCACACCTCAAATAACTAATCAGCCAGTGGATTAAACGCACTCAACCTCAACGCTAAACCAGCCTTCCGTCTTTCCACTTCATCATGCTGATTGATTATGACATCTCTCGGTGCTGTAATAAATGTGAGCACATGAAGGAGTGACTGGAAGCCGTAGGGATAACTCAAACTGGCTGGCAGCTTTATATATGTGTTGATACTCTACCGCAATCTAGATAACTACAGACATCTATTCTTAACTTTTATTTGATCTGACATCAAGACGCTGTTCTATGGTGCATGAAGTCCGGCCATGGTGTAGAAACCGTTTCAGATCTCCCTGTGTGAATGAATTTTTTTGAGCAGATTTTGCTTTCAGTAGATATAGGCTCAAATCACAAAAGCATAATGCATGTGGTGTTTTTATAGCCGTGCGATATTTCCACTTTTTTATGATCAAAAATTGATTTTTCAATGCACTAAAGGCATTAATGCCAGGATCAGCTGAATCTGAAGAACACACATATTTTATCACTATGTTTTAGGCATTTTGAGTACATAAGACAATTTATGAATACATCACTTAGGTTATCATTCCTGGGGATGGGGGGTGCCTTCCCTTAGGGGTCTGTACTGGGGGGTGTGACTTTCCTGAGGGGTCTGTACTGGGGGGATGTCTGTATTGAGGGGTCTTTACTTAGTGGGGAGTATCTGTATTGAGGGTAGGGTTGCCATCTCATCCCTTTAAAACCGAACACATATTAATTACACAGGTTCTGAGGTTAATTTAATGCAGATAAGGCACTAAGTGAGTGTAATTACCATCTTTATCAGCCACAGAACCTGTGTAAATAATATGTGTTTGGTTTTAAAGGGATGAGGTGGCAACCCTAATTGAGGAGTCTGTACTGGTGTGCTGTGTGTGTTTGGCAGGGGGGTCTCTCTGTACTGAGGGTTCTGTAATGGAGAGGAGGGTTTTGTACGGAAGGTACTGTACTGGTGTGCTGTATGGGATGGGTTGGTTGGTCGCACTGGGGGCCCTGTAATGGGGAGGATGGTCTGTACTGATGAGTCTGTGCTGGTGTGTTGCATGGGGTTTGGTTTGTATTTGAGGGGGTCTGTGCTGGGGAGGGGGAGTCTGTACTGAAAGTTTTGTGCTGGGGGGTTTAGGGATGTTAGGAGAGATCTGTACTGTGGAGGATATGGGCTTGGGGAGGGTAAAAGGATGGTGGCATATGTGTGCTTGTATAAGGGGAGTAGGTTAAAGCCTGGTCCAGACTAACAGTTTTTTCTATTCAACCCGGGTTAAAAAAAAAAAAATGACAGCTCCACTCGGAGCCAGTAACTAACAATCTAATGCTATATCAGTGATCTCCCCCACTGAGCCGTTGTGTTCTTGACAGGGGGATGCACCCCCCACCAAATCACTCTGATCAGCACTCTTTGCCATTGGCTGAGAGAGCTGATCGGGAGCCAGTCGGCTGCTGTTTTTTCAGCATGCTTATCCGACAGAAGCTGGCCAATTGTCCAGCTTCTGTCAAACTGACTGATATAAACACGGGCCAAATGTTTTCTGGTTTTTATTGAACCCGGCATTCGGCCCGTGTTTATGGGGCTTAAGGATTTATTTAACCATGCACTTTTGAGCCCCCCTCCACTGTAAGTGCAATTTGACAACACCCACATTTCAGTGCAGGAAAGTGTTCATAAAATTATCAACCCTATGTGCCAGATACTGACCTGCTATAATGCTTTAATAAATTAGTCCATCTGTATTCCATCTGCATAGATACGATGACATACTGAGTTTGATTTACTAAAGGCTTTAGCGTTTGTTCTCTGGCCATAGCAAATAAGGTAAAGCTGTGTGAACTTTAAATACCAAATCGTTTGCGAAGGAACGCCAAAAATATGTATATAAAAAAAACTGTATAGTAGAAACTGTTTCTCATCTCCATATGTGACTGAGTTTTTTTGAACAGATTATTATTTCAGTAGATATACGCAAAAACCACAAAGGTGTAATGAATTCGGTGTTTTTGTAGTGGATTACTTTGTGCAAAATGTACCCTTTGTATGACCAGAAATGGATTTTATAATTTGCTAAAGACCTTACTGCCAGAATCAGCTTTTTTTGCTAAACATATATTTTGTCAATATGTTTTAGGCATTTTGATTGCAAGAGTCAGTTTATTGATAATATCACATAGGTTATCACTCCTTAAAATAACTCTAGCTTCAGGCTTGAGACAACTGTGAGATTCACTGTGGTGCCTGTGGAGGATGCAGAGAATGCATTATGCTGCATACACACAATCAGAATTTCTGACAACTAATGTTCGATGTGAGCTTTTGGTCGGATATTCCGATCGTGTGTAGGCGCCATCGGACATTTGCTGTTGGAGTTTCCAACAAGAAATGTTTGAGAGCTGGTTCTCAATTTTTCCAACAACAAAAGTTCTTGTCAGAAATTCCAATCGTCTGAATGCAAGACGGAGTCATTGAACTTAATTTTTCTCGGCTCGTCGTAGTGTTGTACCTGACTGCGTTCTTGACGTTCAGAATTTCCAACAACATTTGTGTGACCGTGTGTATGCAAGACAAGTTTGAGCGAACAATCCGTAGGAAAAAAATCCACGATTTTGTTGTCGGAATGTCCGATCATGTGTACGTGGCATTAGAGTGTAAAACCTTTTGCCTTTAGAATCAAATTTGTTTACACACACCTCTGCCCGTTCTTCAGCTCCGGTGACTGATCGCGGGACACCGGCGGCGATTGGATCCACGTGTCCCGGGGGGGTGTTCACAGAGCTTCGGACCCGGTCGCGAGCGTCCCGCCATGGCTGGGCTTAAAGAGACACGTACAGGTACGTGATTGTGCCCAGCTGTGCCATTCTGCCAACGTATATTGGCATGAAGGGGTCCTTAAGTGGTTAAAAAAATTCCTATTACAAGGAATGTAAATATCCCGTGTAATAGAAAAAAAGTATGACAGGACCTCGTAAATGTGAGATCTGGGGTCAAAAATACCTCAGATCTCACATTTACACTTAAATGCAATAAAACAAAAAAATAATTAAATGTCATTTTTGTTTTTGCAAAAAAAATAAAAGTGTTTACCTTTAAGACCATTGGGCGGAAGTGACGTTTGCTGTCTAATGTTATGGAGCCGAGTGGGGGCCATCTTTCCCGCACTCGGCTGCAGGCCTGTCAGGGGAGAGGACACGATCGTCTTCAGTAAGCGGTGGAGACATCCGAAACGCAGCAGGAGGGGGGACTCATGACTCCGCCACAGAGACCACTTTTACTTTAAAGATAACCGATCGTTTCTCAAAATACTGGGGTTATGGCAGCTATCTGCTGCCATAACAACGGTACATAGCATCAAAGTAAGGACATACAGTGACAATTTTCCAACATGACAAATTTAACCAGTGCCAGTCACAGTTGTACTGTGAGCACATTTTAATATTAGGTGTTAACCAAGTATAAAGGGCCTGTCCTTACCAGAAGTGCTGGACAAACATTCGACTAATTCCAACTTCCAATCAGGGAAATAGCCATTAATACATACATTTTTTTAACAGCAACTTTTATCGCTGGCAAGGTAAATAAATCGATGATGACAGACCACATATATGACGGGAGGGTGGGCCACTCTTCCTGTTGCAGTTTCTCAAAGGCACAGATTTAACCTCAGAAACTACCTTTAAAGGAGCTCAGATCCCAACCCATCACCGATGTCATAGAGCCAATCATCTTTAACCACTTTACATATTACGTGTTACCATGCCCAAATCCTAGCCATGCCCTTGTCAGTCAAGGTTCATTTCCCTTTGGGGTCAGTGGGCCTTCATTTGTGTCCAAACCTGTTAAGCAGAAAACGTTTAAAAAGGAAGGCAAAACATCAAGGTCTATAGGAAGATGTCCAAGTCACAGACTTTCTCTTTTGTGTGGTCTACAAGGTATGTTTGTTTTTAGGGTAAAAGACTGGAGTGACTGAGGTTTAACTATCAGGATCTTAGTTTACCTGGATGGACACCAGGCTGTATTATAAAACACAACTACCGTATTTATCGGCGTATAACACGCACAGGTGTTTAACACACACCCTAACTTTAAGAGGGAAGTTTCAGGAAAAAAACTTTCCATAGCCCCCTGTGTATAACACGCAGACACAGTTTACCCTCTATTTTCAGGGTAAAAAAGTGAGTGTTATACGCCAATAAATACAGTACCGTATTTATCTGCGTATACCGCGCGCCAGTGTATAACGCGCACCCCAAGCTTAAGGGAAGTTTTAAGGAAAAAAAAACGTACATGAAAAAAAAAACTTACATTTTGAATGCTCGTCGGTGCGGCCTTGTCGGTGACCGTCTGCTGTCTTGCCCGGCATCCATCGGCGGCCTTGTCCGGCGTCCGTCTGCGGACTTGCGCAGAGTCCATCCAGCCTTGTGGGTGTCCATCTGCGGCTTGCCCGGATCCTCTGGGCGGCCTTGTCCGGCGTCCGTCTTCAGACTTGCTTGGAGGCGTCTGCTGTCTTGCCCGGCGTATATTTTTGAGTTTGGCGCCTCAGCCGAGCTGTACAGAGCCGGATTTCCTGGCTGTTTGGCTCCTCTTGGCTTCTCTCGGCTTCTCTCACGGTCCTGTGGGCAGAGCCGAGCGTGGCCGAGCCTAGCCAAGTGCGCAGTACACTTGGCTCGGCTCTGTCTATTTCGGCGGCGCCCAGGGACAGCAGGATCGGCGTATATCACGCACCCACGATTTTCCCCTGATTTTAAGGGGAAAAAAGTGCCCGTTATACGCCGATAAATACGGTAATTCTCATAATATTGGTTGGGCCTGAAACAAAATATGGGTCACACTGTTGCTGATGGTATTGGATGTACGCTATACTCATAATACACCAATGCAGGCAAGATATTAAAGAAATGGGCCAGATGTCAATTTAAGCACATGGATACTAGTGGCCTGTCTGCATTGGTACAGTGATTCCGTTTTGGCTTTTTTCCCTTTGCTTTCTTTATATTCTGGAGTGTTCTGCGGCAGTCCTCTGAGCATTTTCTTGAAGTGATTATCCTCTCAATCTCACACAGTAGGCTGAAGCACTGAGGCAGAGGGTCACAGCTGTAGTTCCCAAAGGTGCTGACACAGATGTCAGCTCCCCAATCACAAGGGAACCTATTGATCACTTCATACATAAATACATACTAAGTGTATTGCCCAGCATCAAGGCAACTGCCATCACACACCAGGAGTGCAACCACACAAAAGTAAATGCTTAGACTGTACATTTTTTTCTTAGTATATCCTATTGTAACTGCTCTTTTGAGGTGATATACTCCAAGGCAAGGTGTTATGGATCACTTCAAAGTCTGTGCAGGTATGAAAATTTCTTAATACAGTAAATGTCTGAAGACAATAAAGTTAACACACAAAAAAAAAAAAGACTGGATGGACTCCTCTGTATTTTTCTGCTGTTACTTTTATATGTCTCTGTGTTTCTACATATTTATGTGGAAGAAGAAACATACCAAAATGTATTTCTGTATGTAATTTGGCCTAATGTCACATATAACCAATAAAATCATGCAGTTGTTTGTGGAATTTAATGTATAACTTAAAGAGGAAGTAAACCCTTCACTTAAAAAAAAAAATCCCTGAAAGAGAAAGGCAAGAGAAAGGCATAATGAGCTAGTATGCACAGCATACTAGTTTATTATGTGTCAGTTACCTGCAATCGAAGCCCCCGAAGTCCTCCTCTGTCCTGTCCACCATCGCCGATATGTCCCCTCGTCACGTCTTCCTGTTATCGCCGCTCCTCCGCTGTGATTGGCCGGAGCGGCGATGATACACATAATGTGTAAAGGGGGGAGGAGCTCTCGTGGCTCCTCCCCCAATAGAGAACAACCTCTGGGAAGCTCTCTTCCGAGAGGGCTACCTTGTGGGCGCGCTCCCATGTCATTCAGTCGGCGTCCATAGCCGCAGAGTTTATAACTCGGCCCCGCCCCTGGCACCCACAGCATTGGATTTGATTGGCAGCAGCAGGAGCCAATGGCTGCGCTTCTATCAATCTATCCAATAAAGAGTCGAGAAGCAGTAGAGAGAGTTATGGGGGGGATCGCGCCCACTGAAATTCGGGGCTCAGGTAAGTAAAATGGGGGCTCGTGGGGGCCTGACCATGCAAGGTGTTTTTTCACCTTAATGCAGAGGATGCATTAAGGTGAAAAAACACGTAGGTTTACAACCCCTTTAAGCTTTGGCAATTACCGTATTTATCGGGCTATAACGCGCCTCGGCGTATAGCGCGCACCCCCGAATTTGAAGGAAGATTCCTGCAAAAAAAAAAAATACTTAGTTTGGATGCCCCTTGTCAGTGTCTTGCCCGTCATCCATCGCGTCCTGCCCGTCATCCAGCGCGTCCATCGGCGGCCTCGTCCGGTGTCCTTCTGCGGCCATCCCCGCTCGATCCCCGCTTCCCGGGCTCTGTTCGAACCACTGCGCCGACATATACCGAGCGGAGTGCACTCGTGTATAGTCGGGCGGGTTTAGCTCCTTTCGCATAAACGACGTACAGGACGCACACGACGTGACCGCGAGAGGAGCCGAGCCTGCCCGACTATTCCCGAGTGTACTGCGCTCGGTATATGTCGGCGCAGTGGTTCGAACAAAGTGCGGGAAGCGGGTATCGGCGTATATCGTGCACCCGCGATTTTGCCCTGTTTTTCAGGGCAAAAAAGTGCGCGGTATACGCCGATAAATACGGTAAACTTGGAAGATGATTGGTTACTATGCACAGCTGCACCAGATTATGCACTCTCCGGATTTAGTAAATAACCCCCTATATGTAAGAAAAATTATAATTTCCTTTATCGACTTTCATATGTGAGGCACAGTATTGCATGAAAAGTTGAATTTGAAACACCGAAAATGATTTATTAGTAAATCAGCTCAATAATCTACAGCTTTTACATCTTGGGATAGAATTAGGATGTAGTTTTAAAGTAACCCCTTTCCTACAAGTTACTGGTATATTGTTGCCTCTCTAACATTATAGTGTATTTTGGATAAAGAGGTGCTTATTATTGATTTGAGTATTCCTGTCCATTTCAGGGCTTCTTCATGTGTTTTGCAGGAAGGATGTGCACTCGTTGTCATAGTAGATTCTAAACTTCTTTTTTCCACTAGAGGGTATAATAAACCCAACAAATATTTCTTTGTGTGTGGTAGTGTAATAAAAACATGGCACACCGGGGATCATTTAAGGCGTGCAGAAATGAATGCATAATTTAGCTGTATAGTAAAAGCCTGTTGTAAAAGGTATAAACGTAAGTAATGGTCTAGCTGTTATTTCAGAGATGGAATATTGATCATAAGCCAGCGACTTCTGTTTGCTTCTTGGCTGTTTACAGATACGTTTGGATTTTTTATTGTCAGTTAATGTTACAAAAATGAATGTATTAATGGCATTGATATTTTTACAATGTGCTAAAATATTAAGTTGTAAATTACTGATGATTGGGTATGACATAACATAATGGGCAATATAATTACATAGCAATAAAGTATATGGCATTTTATGTGTTGCATTAATTTTGAATGAAAATAAATAGAATTTATTTTCACCTGTTCGCATATCACTGCAGAGTGATAAATATGTTACAAATACAGTTTGACCCCAGGACATTGCAGCACAGTGGCATAAGCCAACCATAGACAAATCAAAATGTTGATCCATCTATGGACAGGTTTGTTATACTGAAGTCGCTCTCTATCGATTGACTTCAGTACAACCAGCCTGTTGTTTTTTTTTTCGTACAATTACTGCCGACGGCTATATCTGGCAGCAGCAATCATTGAATTCTAAAGGCGGGGAAACCTACAATAGCGCATTCATGGGATGTGTTGATGGGGGGGGGGGGGGATCAAGCGTTTTTTTTTCCTTCAACCTGTGATTGAAGGAAAGAAAATTGCTAAAAGTATGGTTAGCACTCCTACCTTGCAGCATCCCAGTTCAAATCCATCTGGTTTCTTCATACACTCCAAAGACATGCTGGTAGGATAATTGTCAGCATTATATACTGTATTTATTGGCGTATAACACTCACTTTTTTACCCTGAAAATAGAGGGTAAACTGTGCCTGCGTGTTATACACAGGGGGCTGTGGAATGTTTTTTTTCCTAAAAGTTCCGTCTTAAAGTTAGGGTGCGTGTTATACACCTGTGCGTGTTATATGCCGATAAATACGGTAAATGGCTTTAATAATAAAGTAATGCCAAAAACAAAAGTACCCCCCCCCCCCCGCCAAATGCCAAGACTCAAAAGCTAGACCCCACACAAAAAGAATACAGTGGAACCTTGAATATAGTGCCCCCACGTTCGCCGGGGTAGACATGTATCTGGTGGTTCCACACAATTAATCACGTCCTGGGTAAGATTTTGTGTGGCCCCTGTAACCAAGCTCATTTATTGATTCCTATCTTGTATAATTGTCTCTTTTTTTTCTCTATAGAAATTGAAATTTCTATGATTTAGTATACAAATATCTCCTGAAGAAGCCGGAATATTCCCCCAATATATATACGAGTGCAAGATATACATATGTTTTGTGACGAATTGAAAGTGCCAGCCCTTTATTGTCACCACATCTGTGTGTTTAGACTATTTAGAGCAGGGGTCTCAAACTCAAATTACCTGAGGGCCACAAGACAAGTTTTCATATGCCATGGGGGGCCGCATGCAAACTTTCAAACTTCAAAAACAACAGCACTGGTGTCAGCGAACACATTATTAACCCCCAGCACTGGTGTCAGCGAGCGCATTATTACCACCAGCACTGGTGTAAGTCAGGGTTTGACAAATTTGCTTGGAATCTAGGAGCCAGCTAAAAAAGTTAGGAGCCAGTAAAACGCACCCCATCCCGACGAGCTTGCGCACAGAAGCGAACACATACGTGAGCAGCGCCCGCATATGTAAACGGTGTTCAAACCACACATGTGAGGTATCGCCGCGATGAGTGAGAGCAATAATTCTAGCTCCTCTGTAACTTAAAACATGCAACCTGTAGATTTTTTTAAACGTCGCCTATGAAGATTTTAAAGGGTAAAAAAGTTTGTCGGCATTCCACAAGCGGACACAATTTTGAAGCGTGACATGTTGGGTATGAATTTACTCGGCGTAACATTATCTTTCATAATATTAAAAAAAATGGGGATAACTTTACTGTTGTCTTATTTTTTAATTAAAAAAAGTGTAATTTTTTCCCAAAAAAGTGCGCTTCTAAGACCGCTGCGCAAATACGGCGTAACAGAAAGTATTGCAACGATCGCTATTTTATTCTCTAGGGTGTTAGGATAAAAAATATATATAATGTTTGGGGGTTCCAATTAGAGGGAAGAATATGGCAGTGAAAATAGTGTAAAATGACATTAGAATTGCTGTTTAACTTGTAATGCTTAACTTGTAATACCAACGGCCACCACCAGATGGCGCCAGCTCACATCTGGTGGTAATAACTTGTAATACCAACGGTTCACCACCAGATGGCTCCAGCTCAAAAAAAAAAAAAAAAAAAAATTTTTTTTTTTTTTTTTTTTTTGCTCCCCTCACTTCCACCCTGCCTGCGGGCCATTTATAACTGGTCCGCGGGCCGCAAATGGCCCGCGGGCCGGTACTTTGAGACCACTGATTTAGAGCAATTTAGTGTCCCTGGTGACACAAACTGTCATTTGTATATATGTATGTTTTTATAAATTGTTTGCTGTAATAAACACTATGGGCTAGATTCAGGTAGGGGGACGTAAGTTTGTGCGGGCGTAGCGTATGTTATTTACGCTATGCCACCACAATTTAGAGAGGCAAGTGCAGTATTCACAAAGCACTCCGTAAGTTGCGGTGGCGTATCGTAAATCTGCCGGCGTAAGCGCGCCAAATTCAAATTGTCAAGAGGTGGGCGTGTTTTATGCAAATAAAACATGACCCCACGTAAATGACGTTTCTCGCGAACGGCGCATGCCCTGGCCGTGAACGTATCCCAGTGCACATGCTCCTTATCACGTCGCAAATAGTCAATGCTTTCGACGTGAACGTAATTTACGCAAAGCCCTATTCGCGAACGACTTACGCAAACAACGTAAAATGTTTAAAATTCGACGCGGGAACGACGTCCATACTTAACATTGGCTATGCCTCATATAGCAGGAGTAACGTTACCCCGGAAAAAGCCTTACGCAAACGACGTAAAAAAATTCGCTGGGCGCGCGTACGTTTCTGAATCGGCGTATCCAGCTCATTTGCATATTCTATGCTGAAATCGTCGGCAACGCCACCTAGCGGCCAGTGTAAATATGCAACTAAGATACAACGGCGTAAGAGACTTACGCCAGTCGGATCTTAGCCTAATTTCGGCGTATCTTGCTTTCTGAATACCGAAAGAAGATACGCCGGCGCAGCTTTGAACTTACGCGGCGTATCAATAGATACGCCGTCGTAAATTCTTGCTGAATCTAGCCCTATATATTTTATATTCACATTATGTGTATGAAGCCTTTGTACGGTACCATGAAAGTCCAACTATATGCCCCTCTTCTGAAATTTCTAGACGCAGGTACTCTCATACTGTAACTATTTCCCCCTATGGCACATACCCGCTATCCTTTAGCACAGTACCCCTGATCTGAGTTTCTATAGACACTGGTGGCTCACCAGCCACCAGAAAGCACCCCTAAATTGCCATTAGCCTCGCCATTCTTTAATAAGGACATATTGGGGGTTATTTACGAAAGACAACTCCACTTTGCACTACAAGTGCAAACTACAAGTGCAAAGTGCACTTGAAATTGCACTGAAAGTCCACTTGGAAGTGCAGTCGCTGTAGATCCGAGGGGGACATGCAATGAAAATAGAAAAAAAGCATTTTATCTTGCACGTGATTGGATGATAAAATCAGCAGAGCTTCTCCTCATTTCAGATCAACCCCTCAGATTTACAGCGACTGCACTTCCAAGTGCACTTTCAGTGCAATTTCAAGTGCACTTTGCACTTGTAGTTTGCACTTGTAGTGCAAAGTGAATTTGCCTTTCGTAAGTGTGCACACTTTCCTTGCAAAGCTGCTTGAATGCCCGCTAAATCCACACTGCTCCCGTTTATTCATGGCATGACTATGTCTCGCTGGTAACTGACTGGAACTAAGCTGGTTTGGGTGGATGAATCCGTATATACCTGGTATTTGTAATTCCGCTGCATGTGATCCCTTAGATATGGCTGTATGAATTTAAATAGCAGCTGTATACATAGGAATAGCAAAAGCAAAATCTGCGTTGTCTCCCAGTACTCTACAGTGCTGTGCCATATATGACTGCTGTGCGCTTACTGTCCTAAAAAATGCTGCAGTGCTTTCATTATAATAGAAATAGTGAGAGATTCTGGTTCCATCTTTAATCATATTTTGAAAATATCCAATTTCTTTCATAAAGAACACCCTGCGACAGAAAGTATAACAAAATTATAAACCTGTTGAAGGCACACTTCTATAAAGTGCAGAAGCCGAGGTATGCTTGTGATCACAATAATTTGGCATATGAAATTTTAAGTTATAAAGCCATCATGTGCTTCTTTATTAGACTATAAATAAGCATTTCACTTTCCTTTATATAACACTTTAAAATGATTATACCTCTTGCTGGGAAAATAACAAGTTGTTGCCGGGCGATTTTATTTTCCAAGCAGAGACCTGCATTTTATATTACCGTTACATACTGCTGTGCAGTCAGCATGTGTACCCGGCCTCTGGTGCGTACAGTGTGACAGTTATGCTTGAAAATACATACACATGACATGACCTCAAAGATTGTCCTTCTGTCCTTCTCTCCTATACTGCTCGTCTGTTGCCATTCCCTCACTATCCTACAAAAGTGAATTCTTTGTTCTTTATCTTAGCTGTACAATACAATATTATCCTTATTTATACCATATTCTTTTGCATATTTAATACATGAAGTTAATAGTCTAGCCTCCCTTTAGATATAGTTACTACCTCTTGTAAAGCCAATATTAAACTAATATAAGGAGGAAAAATAAGAACAGTGAAGTAAAAACTATTCTATATTCTTAATTGAAGTTTTTAATTGGATAAAGTTAAAATCATTGGCCCGGATTCACAAAGACTTACACCGACGTATCTACTGATACGCCGTCGTAAGTCCAAATGAGCGCCGTCGTATCTATGCGCTGATTCTTTAAATGAGATACGCCTGAATTTTGCCAAGATACGACCGATGTAAGTCTCCTAAGCCTTTGTATCTTGGGTGCATATTTACGCTGGCCGCAAGGGGTGCTTCCGTTGATTTATGCGTCGAATATGTAAATGACCTAAATACGCCGATTCACAAACGTACTTGCGCCCGTCGCTGTAATCTACGTCGTTTACGTAAGGCGTTTTTCCCGCGTAAAGTTAAAGCTCCAAAAAGCTGGTCTAAGTCGTTTAGGGTATGGACGTCGGAACTGCCGCCGGATTTTATGTTGTTTACGTAAGTCGTACGTGAATGGGGCTGGGCGTAAGTTACGTTCACGTCGTACACATTGAGCCGTCGTATCTTAGGGAGTATTTGCAACGTGATTCTGAGCATGCGCACGCATGCGCCGTTCGTTCGGCCATGCATTTACATGGGGTCACGCTTCATTATAATACTACACGCCCACTGCCTTGCTACTTTGAATTAGGCAGGCTTACGGCGGCCATTTTACTCTACGCCGGCGCAAGAAAGGGAGCAAGTGCTTTGTGAATACAGTAAGAGCCTCTCTATGTTACGTCGGACGTAGCGCATATCAGATGTGCTACGCCGCTCTAAAGATACGCCGATCTCTCTGAATCTGGCCCATTGTATACAAACACATATTACTTTTCTCTTTATAACATTTTTATTAAATATATTTTTGACATACATCAAGCATCGACATAACATTCTTACACATTATAACTTAACATACAAATAACAACACATACATGGTCTCCTTATAGTCCCCTATTTTTGTCAATATATATAGTACTCCTTCTTTCGCTCCCTTAAACCCTTCCCTATCTCCGTCTCCCACTTAACCTAGACACATAGGAATATCCTCCCTGGAGCGTACACAGTTTAACACGGCTAACTCCCTAATGTAAATGCCCATAGGATGAACAGGGAAAGAGAGAGACAGAGGAGCGAGAAGAGGACGGAGAAAGAGAGAAAGGGACAAGTAGAGATGAGAGAGAAAGAGAGGGAGGGAAGAGAAAAAAAAAAAAAAAAACCCTCCCCGTACTGGACTAATCCCCTTAATCAAAAACACCCCGTGCAAAACTAATTAAATTAGAAATTAAGTTTCTAAGTGATGTCTACTACCCTATTTAGAAAAAAAAAAAAAAAAAAACGTTATCCCTTTCCCTTCTCTTTCCCTTCCCCTTCCCCCTCCCCTTTTGACAACTATAACTATGTAAACCCTTTCATCACCTTTCAGTGCCCTACTTAATTAATTTAGTAATTAAATTCCTAAGTGATATTTGTTCCCCTATAAAAAGGGCAAAGGAAAAAAAAACAAAAAAACTGACTATGACTATTTCGTCCCCTTCGTCCGGGACACCCAGTGCACTACTTATTTGAAATAAAATGTATGTTTCTAAGTGATAGAGGGAGGCAATTCTCCTCCCTTCCCTTCATTTCAACCCTGAATAGACCTAGACAGGAAGGAGGACTCCTACTGCCGAACTTTAAACGGTATTATGAGGCCTCGGTTCTGAGGAGGATGACGGATTGGTTCCTGAGTGAGGGAAGGGAGAAAAAGAAATGGGTAGAAGTAGAAGAACATTTAAGTATTAATAAATTAGGTGGTAGAATATGGGTTCCAAAAAAGTATAGGGGACTGCCCCAAGATGTCCCAACAATTACAAAAGAAACATATAAAATCTATGATAGAATATGTAAAAGGGAAGAATGGTTATATAACAGTCCCCTGATGCCCCTCACGGGTACTGACTATTTTAAACCAGGAAGAGAAGGAGGTGTATATCAGAGATGGGGAACGTCAGAAGTATTAAAACTGGGGGATCTGATGAAGGGTGAAGGCCTGTATTCCCTTGTAGAATTACGAGAAAGATATGGAGTACTCCCAGGGGACACCTGGAGATATAGGCAAGTTAAACACTTTATAAATACCCTGCCGAAACCATTACGAGCCCCAAATGACTTAAACCAGTGGGAAAAATGTGTCCTTCGGGGAGGAATAGGAAAGCAGGGACTTTCTAATATCTATAAGATCCTGACACCTAACGGCAAGCTTGAGGCACTAAAGGTAGTTGAAAATTGGGAGGTACAATTGAATCAAACAATTTGTATAAAAAAAAAAAGGAAGATACTCGAATATGTTTACTCCACGTCTATGGACTCTAAGGTTAAGGAAATGAATTATAAGCTTCTCTGTAAGTGGTACTTTGTCCCAACAAAAATGCATTAGATGGATAGAGGGATATCACCCCTATGTTGGAGGGAGTGCGGGATGGAAGGATCTCATGCCCACATATGGTGGCAATGCCTCCTGATTAAGGAATACTGGAAGGAGGTGGTGGTACAGATAAAGGAGATCAGTGGATATGAGGTGAAACAGGATCCATGGGAATGCCTGTTCCATAACTCAGAAATGACCAGGAGAAAATATAGAGCGTCCATGGTCCCGCATCTACTAAACGGAGCTAAGATACTTATTCCTAGGAACTGGAAGAAAAAAGAGGTACCCACTATAGAGGAATGGTTCCGTGAAATAGACAGAATTAGTAGGATGGAGGAGATGTGGGCGTTCCATGGAGGCTCCAGGTGGGGACACGAGGAGGTGTGAGAGCGATGGAGGAGGTTTAGGGAGAGGGGGAGGGTGGGCGGGGGGAGTAGGGATGTGGTAGATCCCTCCTAATGGCCCCCCCTTTCACCCACTTGTCTCCTCCCCCCCTTTTTTTTTGTTGGTAGTAGATATCACTTAGAAATCTAATTTCTAATTTAATAAGTTCTGCATAGGGGGCTTTTGATGAAGGGGATTAGTCCAGTCATAGCCAAAAATGGGGAGGGTTTTTTTTTTTGGGGGGAGGTAGAGGTAAGAGGGGCCCTCATTTTGCTTTAGGAGGGATAAACACATATAATGGGAAGGTTATTGCTAGCTTCCTTTGGCAATGTTGGTGGTGGTGGCTTTTCTTGTTTTTTTTTTGTTTTTTTTCTTTTCTTTTCTTTTTTTTTTTTTCTCTTATCCTTCTCCTTTATTATTATACAGGGGTAGGGGCAGGTTATGCCCCCTTAGAAATAGGAAGGTTGGCACATATATACAAACACATATTAAAACACATTATAATGTTAAGTGAGCCCAAAGACTCTGATAACACCTCCAAGATATATAGATGTATTATAAACCAAATTGGTGCAGTAATAAAGGTAACCAGTAACAGCATCCAAATGGAAATAATTTGCGTGGCGTAGTTGATTCAAGGTATGAGATTGACCTCATACCTTGACTCAACCTCATACCTCGACCTCATACCTTGACTCAACTACTCCACGCAAATTATTTCCATTTGGATGCTGTTACTTACTGGTTACCTTTATTACTGCACCAATTCTGTTTCTAATATATCTTGGAGGTGTTATCAGAGTCTTTGGGGTCACTTAACATTATAATGTGTTTTAATATGTGTTTGTATACATCCAATTAAAAAAATGCAATTCATTTTACATGTTCTATGCGTGTGCCTACAAAGTCCATTTTCCTAGTTTAAATGTTTTCCTTTTAAACATTATTTGGACTTTGGCACACTATTATTTGTGTATCCACAGAGTCACCCTGTGAGGATACACTTTAAATCTGCAATCTTCGTTATTCTATATGCTTATTTAAAAAATGGAAATGGGTTGTGATTTGCCATTACTGTATGCGGATTATTAAAACTGAACTCTAGGCACACATAAAACACTATGGGGTTGATTTCCTTAAACTAGAGAGTGAGAAATCAGGTGCAGCTCTGCATATAAACCAATCAGATTCCAGGTTTGTCAAAGCTTAAAGCGGAGTTCCACCCAAAAATGGAATCTCTGCTTTTCCAGTTCCTCCCCCCCTTCGGTGTCACATTTGGCACCTTTCAGGGGGAGCAGATACTTGTCTAATTCAGGTATTTGTTCCCACTTCTGGCGATAGATTACCACAGATTCCGCAGCGGTCTACGCCATGTCCAGACCCTCTTTCGTCCCACCCCCACTGTCTTCTGGGAGATACACAGGTCCCAAAAGATAGCAGGGACCAGTGAGGACGCACAGCACGACTCGCGCATGCGAAGTAGGGAACCAGGCTTCACTTTCCAATTCCCTTACTGAAGATGCTGGCGCTTGAACCAGGAGCCAAGGGACAGATCGGCTTCAGGTAAGGACATTGCGGGCGCCTTGGACAGGTAAGTGTCCTAATATTAAAAGTCAGCAGCTGCAGTATTTGTAGCTGCTGACTTAAAAAATGTTTTTTTTTTCAGTGAAACTCTGCTTTAATTGAACAAGCTGAAGTTTGAAGCTGATTGGCTATTATGCACAGCTGCACCAGATTTTGCACTCTACAGTTTTGGTAAATCAACCTCATTAATTAATGCAGCTCTGTAATCATTAATACATCTTTTTTTTTTTTATGCAAGCAGTGTACAAACAAATGCCCACTGTCCCCACCTATAACTGGTCTTTGCAGCAAGGAGCACATGGAAGGGCAACACATGTCAAACAAAAAAAAAAAAATCCCACCTCAACTTACCGACCAGCCTGTAACCAACCAAATTATCCTGTCAAACAGAGATTTAGTTTGCGCACATGCGTAAGCTACAGTGGCACCCCAGTATTATCTGCAATCCCAACTCTAAATTCTAAGAGCCTCCACAGTGGAAGCGCATGCATTATAATGGATAGGCAGAGGGCAGGTGAGCCTGGAGGGAGCCTACCCCTCCTTAAAGGCACAGGGATGCGCTGGACAACCAGTATATACCACAATGGCAACAAAGGTGTCCAGTGCACCCCCTCACCAGTATTCCAACAGAACAAACAAATGGCCACTGCCCCCGCCTATAGCTGTGCATGTCAAACAAAACCAAAGAAAATTCCCAGCTCAACTTACCCACCAGCCTGCAACCAACTGAATTATCATGTCTAGCATTATGTGTTAAAACAGGGGTTTCGTTGTGTAAATAAATGTATGTGACCCGATATACGCCTCTTACAGTCCCTGTACAGCAGATGCAGTGATGTCATTTTTTCACCCTCACACTGCTGATTGGACAGTGAAGCAAAAGCAGCAAACTGATGAGGTCATCCCTCTGCTTACTGTGCTCTCTCATCTTGTCTTCTTGTTACTTACTCAGCTTCTCCAACTGGGTCTGTCCTGGCAGCATAGGATGGAGAAGAGACAGGGCAGTGGGGATATTAAATCCCCAGAGTGGTGGAGTGGCTGCAGGAGCCCTGACAGCTGAGGATTGCCAATGATAAGTACAGCATTAACTAGGGAGTTGAGGGGTTTAAAGTTAGGTCACCATAACAGTTCTTCTGTAAAGGTGTGCTAACCCTTTAACCGGTTCCTGACCGGCTCACACAGATATACTGCGGCAGAATGGCTCTCCTGGGCGAAATCCATACATATACAGCTTTGCCCAGGAGAGCCACCAGAGTGCGCGCGAGTAGGTGGCCAGCGGGTGCGATCGCGTGCACAAGCACCAGCACGGGTATTCATGCGTGTAAACACACAAATCCCTGTGCTGTCAGAGGAGAGGAGACAAATCGTGTGTTTCTGCAAAGTAGAAACAGCCATCTGTCATCTCTTCTAGTCACTCCCTTCCCTACACAGTTAGAACACAGTGAGGGAACACACACTTAACCCCTTGATCACCCCCTAGTGTTAACCCCTTTCCTGCCAGTGACATTTATACAGTAATCAGTGCATGATTATAGCACCGACCGCTCTATAAATGTCAATGGTCCCAAAAATTTGTCAAAAGTGTCTGATCTGTCCGCCGTAGTGTCGCAATACCGCTAAAAATCGCAGATCACCACCATTACTAGTAAAAAATAATAATAAAAACACCATAAAAATTCCATAAATCTTTCCCATAGTTTGTAGACACTATAACCTTTGTGAAAACCAATCAATATACGCTTATTGCGATTTTTTACCAAAAATATGTAGAAGAATATATATTGGCCTAAACTGATGAACAAATTATTTTTTAAAAACATTTTTGGGGAAGTAAAAAATATATATATTTTTTTTCAAAATGATCGCTCTTCTTTTGTTTATAGCGCAAAAAAAATAAAAACAGCAGAGGTGATCAAATACCACCAACATAAAGCTCTATTTGTGGGAAAAAAGGACGCACATTTTGTTTGTGTACAACATCGCACAACCAAGCAAATGTCAGTTAAAGCGACTCAGTGCCAAATTTTAAATAGTGCTCTGGTCAGGAAGGGGGTAAAATCTTCTGGGGCTGAAGTGGTTAAAGTAGAGTCATTCTACGCTACAGTGTGTATCAGAACTATTGAGCAGAGATTGTAACAGCATGTGGTCATAAGAACTGTCAACTACATAAATCCAAGACCTTTAAACTCGTCTTTTCTGAATACTATGGTATGACATGGGATCTGGTCATACTGCTTCACCCAGACATGACGCATATCACCTAGAGTCATAGACGGCTTCTGAATCAGTGGCCTGAGTTAGGAAGTAAAGTGATAGTTTTCCCGAGAGATGTGAAAAGTGAATTTTTACATAATTTTAACCACTTCATTACTGGGCACTTAAACCCCCTTCGTGTCCAGACCAATTTTCAGCTTTCAGCGCTGACGCATTTTGAATGACAATTGCGCGGTCATACAACACTTTACCCGAATTATATTTTTATCATTTTTTCCCCACACATAGAACTTTCTTTTGGTGGTATTTGATCATCTCTGCGATTTTTTTTTTTTTTGCGCTATAAACAGAAAAAGACAGAAAATTTTAAAAAAAAACTCAATATTTTTTACTTTTTGTTATAATAATATCCCATTTAAAAAAAATAAAAATAAAATGTTTCCTCGGTTTAGGCCGATACGTATTCTTCTACATATTTTTGTTAAAAAAAATCTCAATAAGCTTTTATTGATTGGTTTGCGCAAAAGTTATAGCGCCTACAAAATAGGGGATAGATTTATGATTTATTTTTTATTTTTTACTAGTAATGGCGGCGATCTGCGATTTGTTTTGTCAGGCCTGCGATATTGCGATATTGCGGCGGACATATCGGACACTTTTGACACAATTTTGTGACCATTCACATTTATACAGCGATCAGTGCTATAAAAATGCACTAATTACTGTATAAATGTGACTGGTAGGGAAGGGGTTAACACTAGGGGGTGAGGAAGGGGTTAAATGTATTCCCTGGGTGTGTTCTAACTGTGTGGGGGGAGGTGGGTGACTGGGGGAGGTGACCGATGCTGTGTCCCTATGTACAAGGGACACAGATCGGTCTCCTCTCCTCTGACAGCACGTGGAGCTCTGTGTTTACACACAGAGCTCCACGTCCCTGCTGTGTCACCGCCGATCGCGTGTACCCGGCGGACATTGCGGCCGCCAGGTACACGCATCGGCTTCCCAGCGATGCGCCGGGACAGTGTTTACCCGCCGCGCGCCCCCCAGCGGCGCGCGCGGGTAATGTAAACAATAGGACGTCTAAAGACGTCCACTCGGCACTTCAGGTCCGCGCTGCAGACGTCTTTTGACGATAGCGCGGATCTGTAGTGGTTAAAGATAAAATGTGGAATTGCAAACTTGCTTATCACTTTGACCTTTTTTTTTTTAACCACTTCAATACCCACCCATTGTGAAATGACGTCCTGGGTTTCAGTGGGGATATCTGAAAGATGCCTGCAGCCACAGGCATCATTCAGATATCCATCTCTTCAGCCGGCGATTCTGTGCACCATAAGACCGATCATAGCAGCAGTTTCGCCGCTTGATCGTTCTTATAGGCGGCGGGAGGGGACGCCCCCCTCCCGCTGCCATCCGGTGCTTCTCCGGGCTCTCCTTTGCCATCGGAGACCCGGAGAAATGATCCGCCGGCGTCGGATGCAAACCATAGAGTAGACTGGTGACCAGATGGTCACCAGTCATCTCTATGATCGTCGGAGGCCCGGGCGCGATGTTATGACGTCACGCCCGGGTCCTGGAATGTAAACACAGCCGCAATCGCGGCTGAAAGCATTAGATCTGTGAAAAAAAAATTCACGATCTAATGCTTTCCAGCCTGGAGGAGAGATGTGGGGTCTTATTGACCCTGCATCTCTCCATAAAGAGTACCTGTCACGAGCCATTCCTATTACAAGGGATGTTTACATTCCTTGTAATAGGAATAAAAGTGATCAAAAAAAAAAATGTAAAAAAAAGTGTAAAAATAAAAGAAATTGAGTAAAAAAAAAAAAAAAAATTATAAATTTATTTTTTTTAAACGCCCCTGTCCCCGGTAGCTCGCGCTCAGAAGCGAACACATACGTAAGTCCCGCCCACATATATAAACGCCGTTCAAACCACACATGTGAGGTATCGCCGCGTGCGTTAGAGCGCCAGCAACAATTCTAGCACTAGACCTCCTCTGTAACTCTAAAATTGTAACTTGTAAAAAAAAGTGATGCCTATGGAGATTTTTAAGTACTGACGTTTGGCGACATTCCATGAGTGTGCGCAATTTTAAAGCGTGACATGTTGGGTATTTATTTACTCGGCATAACTTAATCTTTCACATTATACAAAAAAATTGGGCTAACTTTACTGTTTTGTTATATTTTAATTCACAAAACCGTTTTTTTCCCATTTTTTGAAAAATTATTGCGCAAATACGGTGCAAGATAATAAAGTTGCAATGGCCGGCATTTTATTTCCTAGGGTGTCTGCTAAAAAAACATATATAATGTTTGGGGGTTCTGAATAATTTTCTAACAAAAAAATTATGATTTATGCATGTAGGAGAGAAGTGCCAAAATAGGCCCGGTATTGAAGTGGTTAAAGAACATCATCCACATAAATCTTCAACTGCAGAGTTTAGCACAAACATTTTCAAGTTGCAGGAGAAAGTGAAAAACTGCTGGAAAAAAATCTTTAGCTCTGGAGAGCCAAGCCTTTGACTGTTTACCTTGGTCCTTTCCCACACCTCAAAGTTTTGTGAAGAAAATGACATCTGTCTAGCTGAGAGTGTTAAACACAGCATCAGATAGCGTTTGACAAATGTGGAGTAAAATTGCTTGCTTTCCTGAGGTCGAAGACAAGGAAAACATAAAAACTGTAATTTCCAAATCCTTTTAATGGCTATGCTGCTAAGGAGGCAAGAATTTCTGATAAAGCCCAAGATGACAAAGAAAACCTGACTGAACTTTCTTCTGACAGTACAGAAGAAACAATACAAAAAAAAAGCCTGGAAAATATTGCAGCATTCTTACAGATACAGAAAGCAATACCCGCTCCTAGAGAAAAGTTGTCTTACAGAGTTTCTTTGTTTAACTTCATCAAACCCAAAAACTGTAAAACTAGCTTCTCCTATCTAAGAGTTGTTAGCTAATGAGGAAAACGTGTGTCTTAACCTCTACACAACAGAATCCAAGCTTTAAAATAGATCTGAGCACAATCACTATCATCTCATAGAAGCTTTAACCCCCCTGGCGGTATTCCCGAGTCTGGCTCGGGGTGATATTTCATTACCAAATGCGGTAACCCCGAGCCAGACTCGGGATCGCCTTGCAGCAGCCACAGGTAGGGTTTACTTACCTTGTCCCTGGATTCTGCGATGCCGCCGCGCTGTATGATCAAGCGGCGTCTCCTAGCTCGATTCACAGTGTCCCTGTGTGCCGCGGAGCTCCGTTCTCTGCGCCGTTACGACGCACGGGGGCGGAGAACGGCGCCCAATTCAAAAAAGTAAATAAACACTAAGGGCCAGATTCACAAAGAGATACGATGGTGTATCTCCTGACTTAAACTGGTCCTATCTATGCGTCTGATTCATAGAATCAGTTACGCATAGATATGGCTAAGATCCGACAGTGTTACACTGTGTTACACTGTCGGATCTTATTTTCAATTTGAAAATGGCGCCGGGGGCGTTCCCGCTGATTTACGTTGAATAATATGTAAATCAGCGAGATACGCAAATTCACGAACGTACGCGGACCCGACGCAGTGTTCTTACAACGTTTCCGTAGCGGCTTTCCCGGCGTATACTTACCCCTGCTTCTATGAGGCGCAGCCAATGTTAAGTATAGCCGTCGTTCCCGCGTCGATTTTAAATTTTTTAACGTCGTTTGCGTAAGTCGTTCTCGAATACGGATGGACGTCGTTTACGTAAGCGTCGAAAACACTGACGTCCTAGCGACGTCAGTGGGAGCAATGCACGCCGGGAAATTCCGCGGGCGGCGCATGCTCATTTAAATCGGCGCGGGAACGCGCCTGATTTAAATAGTACACTCCCCCTAGCCGCGGAATTTGAATTCCGCTGGGGGATTTACGATCCGCCGCCGCAAGTTTGGAGGTAAGTGGTTTGTGAATTACCCACTTGCCTCTCAAACTTGCGGGAGCGGATCTTAAATCAGGTAGATCGAGCGGATCTAAAGATCCGCTGATCTACGTGAATCTGGCCCAATACATACAGTATACTGTAATCTGTAAGATTACAGTACTGTATGTAAAAAATACACACACCCCTTGTCCCTAGTGGTCTGCCCAGTGTCCTACATGTACTTTTATATAATAAAAACTGTTCTTTCTGCCTGCAAACTGTAGATTGTCCATAGCAACCAAAAAGTGTCTCTTTATGTCAAAAGTGGTTTTAGACCAACTAGAAAACAGCGATAATAAATTATAATCACTTGCAGAATTGAGCTATTGCGATTTGTGGGGAAATTCGTCATAAAAAAATAAAAGTAATGATAGCGACAATTGCGCAACTGAGCAAATTTCAGTGATTTTGAGTTGATTACATTATTGAATAATTTTTATTATAATTATATTATTATTTGTTATAATTATTTATAATTATTTATTATATTATAATTTATGATTTTCTTTTTCAAACTTTTTTTACCCGAGATGTCTACTAGACTCTTGTTCGGACAGATTTAAGTGAGTTATTCCTAAGAATTACAGGCCTACAATGTAAAACGCCAAATTTCTATGCAAAATAACGGTACCGCTTTCAGCACCTAAAATCTGAAATAATCATACCGCCAGGGAGGTTAACATGGTAAAGTAATTTTAAATATCATTTTGAATATTCGTTCTCTATTATAAGCATACCTGGCGATGCTGCCGTGGAGGTCCTTGTTTCAGAACCTTCTGTTATAGGTGGACAACTGTCTCCTGATTTGACCCCTGCATTGTCACCCTGTGCTTATGGTGGGGACTGTCACCAGTGCAGTACAGTGTCATCTTATGACTGGTGTGGCGGTAATCAGGGACACTGACTTGTGACACTGGGGGTGATCAGGGATTTTTTTTAACACTTTGATTGCTGTTACAATGTTGACCACTGTAACAACAATGTTTTGAACTGTCATAAATGGGTTAAATTCATAAAATCTGTGATTACTAGTGATCTGTGATTGGCTTCAATTAATTACATGGTACAAGGTGCTGTGATTGGCAAATGTACCATGTGATAGCTGTGGGCCAATCACAGCATTACTGTATAGGAAGCACAGCGATCACATGATCCATGGGTTGCTCAAAACGTCCGAGTACGAGGAGCCACAATACACTGTGTCCAGTGGATACAGCGGTCATGGGAGTGGCACGCTGCGTGCCCCAGTCTGGATGAAGTATATGTACGTGATCCAGCCTGCCCGTGTCCCGCGGGCAGTTGCTGTTGCTTAACCAGTTGCTGTGGGTGGGCAGCAACTGGTTAAACTTAATTGAAATGTCAAAGTGAGTAAAACTGCACTGCTGTGCCCTTGCAGTGACTTGTTTCTTTGGAGAAGGTTTATACATAGGACAATATAGGCAGATTTTATTGTTCAGAACACCTTGTAAATGTGCAATTGGGGGATGGATGTAGGGTTAGTGCATTAACATGCAATGTACCACACAAGCCTTGGGATACAGTACAAACAGGGTATATTGTTAGTAGGGTGTAGATATAAAGTGCTGGAAGCTTCTTGGATCCAGACAATACTTTACTTTCATTGAGAATAGCAGAAAATGTCTTACAACATGAGAAACAGGAAGAGAACAACAAACAAGTACAGAGAACAGAAATAGATGGTACATACAGTAGATGGTGCATCCTTCGGCCGCGTACACACAGTCGTTCCAAACCGATGAGAATGGACCGATGTTCAGTTTCATCGGTCCAAACTGACCGTGTGTCGGTCTGTTGTCCTTCGGTCCAAAATTTTAAAACATGCTTTAAAATCGAACCGATGGACCGCTGAACGATTGGCCCAAACCGATGGTTAGTACAGAAAAGCATTGGTTCAAAACCTGCGCATGCTCAGAATCAAGTCGACGCATGCTTGGAAGCATTGAACTTCGTTTTTTTCAGCACGTCATGTGTTTTACGTCACCACGTTCTGACCCGATCGGTTTTTGGAGCGATGGTGTGTACGCACATCAGACCGTCAGGCCACTTCAGCGGTGAACCGATGGAAAAACGGCCCGTCGGACCATTCTCATCGGTTTGGAACGAACGTGTGTACGGGGCCTTCCATATCAAAGAATACATTTCCTATAATACTACAGTGCCTCCTTCTGCATAGAAAGGTATGATGCATACAGTATATAGTCAGTTTATAAGCAACTATGCTGTTGTACTTCCAACAGTATTTGATAAACATAACTCCCCATCCCCCTCCTTAACATTGCATAGTAGGGGAAAGTGAAGTAGGATTTTTAAAAAACAATTTCTTCTTAATTTAATCAAATAGGAACATGTAACAAATATAAATTAGGTGTTATCCCAGTTTGGCTGCAAAAATGTACATACCGTACATTTTAACCACCTTGAGATGGTCACTCACTTCCTGCCCAGGCCATTTTTTATCCGTCAGTGCTTTTAAGCTTTGAATGACAGTTACTCATTCGTGCAACACTGTACCCAAATTAAATATTGATCATTTTTTAAGGCAGATAGAGCTTTATTTTGGTGGTATTTAATCACCACTGGATTTTTTTTATTCTTTGCTATATTGGCAATACAAAAAACTAAAAATTAAAATTTGTAAACAAAAACAAATTTTTCTTTTTTTTTAGGTAAAAATAACCCAAACCAGTGTATATTATGTAGTCTGTGTGAAAGGTATAGAGTCCACAAACGATATTATATATATATATATATATATATATATATATATATATATATATATATATATATATATATATATATATATATATATATATATATATACTCTTATGTCATTTCATGAGACCCTAAAATACCAGGACAGTACAAATACCCCCCAAATGACTGTTTTTTGGAAAGTAGACAGTCTAAGGTATTTAGTAAAAGGCATGGTAAAGTTTTTTGAAGGTGTAATTTTTTGTCACTTTTTTGGGAAAATAAAGAAATGAAATCATGTTAACAAGTTCTTTCTCGCACAAAGCATAGGCATACTTAAAATTACACCTCAAAACACATTCTACTATGTCTCCTGAGTATGGGTATACCACATGTGTGAGACTTTTTCACAGCCTAAAATGATTTTGGGCATAGAGGGGCCCAAAATCCAAGGGGCACCTTTGGGCTTTCACGGTGCATAAATTATGCATCTAATTTCCTGGATACTGTATTTATTGGCGTATAACACTCACTTTTTTACCCTGAAAATGCGTGTTATACGCAAGAGGCTGTGGAAAGGTTTTTTTTCTGAAACTTCCCTCTTAAAGTTAGGGTGCATGTTATACGCCGATAAATACGGTACTTTTCACATTTATGGAGGCCCTGAAGCAGTGAAACAGTGGAAACTAGACATGTGCATTCGTTTTCGTTAGAATGCATTTTCGTCCGAAAATCTGTTGCAAGAAACGAAAACCGAAAGATCCGACATAAAAAATGTTTTATTTTCGTTTTCGTTGCGGTAAAAGTTCGATATAGAGAGATTCGACATTATAGGGAAAAGATTCGACATCATAGAGAAAAGATTCGACATTATAGAGAAAAGATTCGACACTATAGAAATAATCGATTCGACATTACAGAGAATAGATTTCGATTTATGAGAAAATAGATTCGACATTATAGAGAATAGATTCGTAATTATTACTAGTCATACAACATTAGAATTCTTGTAGACGGAATATTCGAACGGAAATGTACGATTCGACGTAAAGATTCAACGTTCCGTCGAATATTCTTTTGACCATTCGACAGAAACCAAAAAGATTCGACGTTCCGGCGAATATTCTTTTGACCATTCGACAGAAACCAAGTATTATTGGAATTTCGGACGAAAGCTATTCCCCAACGAAAAACTAAATAAATCAAAGCGATTTTCGGGAGTAACTAAATAAATTTATTTTCCAAACGAAAACGAAAAAACGAAACAAAATATTCCAGTCTGCACATGTCTAGTGGAAACACCCACAAAATGAAAATAGAAAAGAAAAACGCATGTATTGAGAGTCCATGGGCCGCACACCCCAAAGAATGCAAAAACAAAATGGAGAGGTCCCCCAGGGTTTTTTTTTTTGCGACATGATGTATTAAATTCAAGAAATATTAAATGTATTAAAATTAAATCTTTAATTTAATTTAATAAAATAAATAGGATACAACATGGCTGGGTCATTAAAAGTGGTAAACTCTGGTTACACATAATTTAAAGAATATACCAACAGTAATAAAATAGTCAACAATACAGTACAGTACATAATAAGCCATTGTAGAATTAACTTTCAAATGAGTACCCCGACGCGTTTCGACCAATACTGTCACAGTCTCCTTCGGGGATTTAGTACTCTGGTGAGATATATCAGAAAAATATTAAAATTCTGACCCTCTAGCAAAATACTGACATCTGTTGTAAGGATATTAAAATATATTTACCGTTTAGAAAGTAATGAGATGGCATAACCAGAGATAGTTACTAAAATGTGTATAATGATCCGGAGATCCTCACAAAAGATCTCCCGTTCCTCCAAGTGGGAGCCAGACAGAAAAGGCTTGCAGGGAGTCACACGTATGGACCTCCAGTGGGGAGAAAGGAATGGACGACACCTGTGATAATTTAATAAATATTATAATAAAATTAATGTAAGATGATGTTGTATTATAGCAGCATGTGTAGCATCAATTAGGCTTAACCCCATCCGCATATTAGGATCTAATATGATCTTCACATAAACATGTGTGAAAATATAATAGGATATATTGTATTAATGTCATATTGGTATTAATATGGGTATACCAGAACCATGAGGTTGGTAGTTATGCAGTGGACCTCATACTGATATCAAAGTGATTGAAATGAGGGACAATAATTATATGTGTGATGTGAGTGATGGATGAATGTCAGTGTTTGTGTATTGTGTGTTGTGTATATGAAATGAACTCTGTAAAGGTTGGTGAGTGAGAATGTGTAGAAAGGTGTGCCAAGGAAATGGAATAGAAACAACAGTGTGAGAAAAAGCTGCAAGTTGAATAGAGGTGAATGAAGTGAGTGGAAGTGGATTGAAAGTGAAGTGGATGTGTGTATGAAGGGTAAGTATCAGTATAAATATATGCCCTGATATTGTTGTTTGTAATTAATTAGAAAGTATTATATATTGGCATTGGTAAAACAATGGTGCTGATGGACATAACACAATTGTAAAAAAATGCCTTAGGTGTCATAATGACCCCATTTTAGAAAGAGTCTTTTAAAAAAGAAAATGAAAATGTATTTTCTTTACACAAAGTTGTATATTATTATTACAACAGGATTAATAGTGTTAATAAGATATTTCTAACACACATCATACTTACAAGTACACCCCAAAACACTTCCAAGGGCGAAGAGGGGATTCTTCCCAATGACACAAAAGTAATGCCCTGTACACACGATCGGTCTATCCGATGAGAAAGGTCTGATGAATTTTTCCATCAGTTAACCGATGAAGCTGACTTATGGTCAGTCGTGCCTACACACCATCAGTTAAAAAAACGATCGTGTCAGAACGCTGTGACGTAAAACACAGCGACGTGCTGAAAAAAATGAAGTTCAATGCTTCCAAGCATGCGTCGACTTGATTCTGAGCATGTGTGGATTTTTGCCTACAAACGATCGTTTTTTTTCTATCGGTTAGGTATCCATCGGTTATTTTTAAAACAAGTTTCACATTTTTTAACCGATGGATAAATAACCGATGAGGCCCACACACGATCTGTTTAGTCTGATGAAAACGGTCCCTTAGACCGTTCTCATCGGATTGACCGATCGTGTACGCGGCATTAGGAGCATGTGGTGTTGATTTACTAAAACTGGGGAGTGCAAAATCTGTGCATAGTAGCCAATCAGCTTCCAACTTGTTCAACCAAGCTTTGATAATAAAATCTGGAAACTGATTGGTGTCTCTGCACAGCTGCACCACATTTTGCACTTTCCAGTTTTAGTCAATCAACCCCACTGTGAGCTGTAAATATATTAATTATTGGCAGGGGTTCCCTGAAGCCAAAAAGTGTTTTCAAGGGTTCTTCCATGTTAAAATGGCAAAGAAAGGCTGGTTTAAAGTAAAAGAAGTACACAGTATAAAAAATTAGAATGACTTTATTGTTAAGGCATGAAATATTCCAGCTCTCCTTGCAATAGGTCACAAGTTTGGCCGCCGCTGAGCCTTCCATTCTCTGATGCGTGGCTCAGAATAAAATGTTCTTTAAATAATGGATACACTCAATGCTTTCTTTTGAACTGGCAAGTTTTTGTACGGAATCTTTTATAGCATTCTCTATTAATTTAAATCAAAGTATGCCTTGCTTTAGCTTCCTCTAAAATGCCTTTTTTGCTTGATGTGGTGTTTTGTGGTTTAGATTGTGATCACACAGCCTTCCTTTCAATCTCTTTTTGATTTCTCCTAATCATACCACACGGACCTCCCTCTCCTGCGAGTTTCTGATTTGATGCGTTTACGACGGTCATGACAATTCCTAACCCAAATGTTGTTGCCACGGCAACCTAGGTGGCTGTTCATAGTTCGTATTGCTGTGTTTATTGCATTATTCTGCCCAAGTGTCTGTAGAGAGAAAAGCTTGTGTGTAAATATGTCAATAAATGGAATAATAGACATATAGTTGTGCTGATATCTCCAAACATAAAGTCACTTCTTATATTTCTGATGTTTGCTATTGTAGCTGATGTCATGATATAACTATTTAGCTCACACTGATCTTGCATAACAGACAGTAAAAATACATTTTCCTAGACCTAGAGAAATCTTGTTGTAAGGATCAGCAGAAGACTTATTGTCAAGGTTAGGAATCTTGATTTTTTTTAGGATAGGAGCAAGGGAAACAGTGGGCAAAACACAGTCAGCACCTTAAGGCAATGCTAAACAATAAACTGAGGGTCATCAGTCAGAGCGGGAAGGTAAGTCAATGACAAAACAACAGAAGGGGTACAAAAACACACAGAAAACATTTATGATGAAGTAGGCTGTTTTGTGGGTAAATGGTAAAAGGTGCATTGCAAGGGGTCAGACCTGGGTGGGTCTAGTCTTCATCAGGCCATTTAATGGCCATTTTTTAAAACATAAGCTAAAGTAAGACTAAAGACAGGTAATAGAGTAGTTGACTATGAGAGACTAGGTAAAAGGGCAGAGAGCAAGGACACAAGAAGCTTAAAGAACAAGATGACACTGGGTAGAAGTAGCAAAACAATCAAGCACAACAGCAAAGAGAGCAAGATTGAAGATACAAAGTATCGATAAGGAGCTAGGATAGCCGAGCCAAGAATCAAGCTCTAATCTGCCAATGATGGCACTCCAGACTAATAAGAAGACAATCCTAAATACCCAAAAGACAGAGTACAATGAAAACACAGAGTTGAACAGGAACAGACACAGGGTAGAAGGACCGAGGCACAGGGCTGAGGAGGTCAGAGACACAGTTTAGGATATGCCACAGTCATGAAATAATTACTTCCCTATTACTGGATAAAGCTTTTCTCACTGTATAATTACAACGGAACCTCAAGTATCAAGCTGTTGTGGTTTCTAGAAAGTCAATTCTGATTCTTTAAGGTGGTATACTGGTGACTATAGGAATGAACAGTCCCGCAGTGCAGAGTTAAACACTTTGGACTCTTTACGAAAAAGCCAGCAGTGCAATGTCCAAAACTCTCACAATAACTTTACGTACGTAAACAACTGGAATGAATAAACCACTGTGCAAACATCCCCAGCAATTTCAAGAAAAAAATTATTGGGTAGATGCTGACATTGATATGTGTCGCCACACCTACTAGAATAACAGATAAAGAAAAAATGCAGCGCTACCAGCCCTATAAATAATATCGGTGATGTAGACAAGTGACAAGTGATTGTGACACACTCTGTACCTTTTCTTTTTAACTTTATTGCACTTCTGTGTTTTACAAGTATATTTATAGTACTCCATTGGAGAGCATTTGAGGCATTTAGGTACAGAGAAGGTCACCATGACTTGTTTACATCTGAAATTATTGATAGGACCAGTAGCGCTGCATTTTTTCTTTATCTGTTAACTTATATGTGTAATAATGTGAGCAGCATGGCATGAACGTGGGTAGTTTGTGCAGCAGAGGAATATCAGAGTGAATGAGGTTGAACAGTACGTGAACATGGGGAAATGGGGGGCAATGCTGGAAAGTATGATGGAAAAATTATCATAGCTACTTTCCGCCCTCCTGTCCTCCTGATGGAGGGTACTTTGTACAGGAGAGGAGTGAGTATGAATGATATGAGAATGGACAGTATGTGCAGAAGAATGCAGAGGGTTGGAAAATTGGCAGTATGTGCAGGAGAAGAGTGCAGTGGGTGTAAGGGAGGGCAGTTTTTGCAGAAGAAGAGTGTGGAGGATATGAGAGGAGTGCAGATTGTGCAGGAGAGGAGTGCAGAAGGTATGAGGATGGGCATTATGTGCAGGAGAGCAGTGCAGAGGGTATGAAGGTCAACAGTATGTGCAGGAGAGAAGTATGAAAGAAATGATTGTGGGCAGTATGTCCAGGAGAGATGTGCAGAGTATATAAGGGTGACCAGTATATGCAGGAGAAGAGTGTGGGGCAAATGATGGCAGGCAGTATGTGTAGGAGACGGATGTAGAGTGATCATGATGGTGTGAATTGAAACTGCCCACACTGGATACAAAGTACATGTAGGAGTATTTCTTGTGTAGGCTGTAGGCTGGTTTTGGGCATTTTTTAATACTATATTGAATTTCAGTGTGTGGAAATGTGTCATTGTGGTGATTAATAATGCTTACAAAGAAGACATCTCTGGGTCACCTATGTTCAGTTTCTTAAAATATTAATTTGTCTTACTTTTGACTATTGCAGTGTGTCAGGATCGGCAGTGGTGTTTCAAGTGCACCCTAATATCCAGAATTTGACAACAGAACGTGTGGCAGATGCAGCAGGTACTGTCATTCTTCATTTTATATACTATGATGATTATACCCAATTAATTTGTTTTGTTATTTTTAAGCTTGTCTTAAATGTCTTACATTTTAAGCTGCAGTTCAGTCTTACAGAAGGTGTTGCAAAATACTACATAATAATATGCAAATATATGAAAATGTTTTACTCTAGCCAATCAGCCAACTAGGCAGGCCATAGATGGTGCAAATTTCTTTCCTGCAACCATCATTCCCCCATGAACACAGACAGTGCTGAAAGGGAAATCCCTTCTGCCAAGATATTGTTTTATCCCAGGGGGGGGGGGGGGGGGTGCCATCCCCACCGGGAGAAGTCACTAACGAAAATCACAAGCAAATCTGACAAACTGATTGTACCCAAGTTGATCGATCAATCAACTTGGTACATTCAGCCTGCCCATACACGGTTTGAATCCTTCTGAACCGGCCAAGATTCGAACCATCTATGACCGGCCTTAGTGTCTGACAAATTTTTCTAGGAAAGTTTTGAAACTGAATGGAAACATCTCATTGACTCTGTGAACAAAAGATGTTTCCTGTGAAACTCAGGATCTCATTTGTAAGAAATCTCTGTTTTGCCCCATGGCATGCAATTAATTTAAGACTGCACTAGAACATGATAAATGCAAACCTATAACTATAGTTGTCAAACAGCATGACTACTGTGGAGAAATAACCATTAACCAGAGGATACGAGGCACTCTCCCAAAGTCTATATGGACACAGCAGGATGGGTCAACACACTGCCTATGAAACCATCACAGAAGCCCTATAGAACTAGAATATACTTAAAGAATAGTTGTTATCGGTTATCCTTATTGTCTAGCCCCTCCTTCATGGCCTGCAGCAATCTTTACAGCCCCTGGCCGAAATCTTCTTGTCTCTGGCCATACCTGCACATTCCATTCTTATAGACTTCAATGGGACTGTCTTTCATTACAGGAGACATTTGGCCCCAAAGAAGTCTCTGAAAGTGTATTTATCTTATCAAGGGGTCTCCATGGTGGCTTTCTGATTTACTATTAATCACTTGACTAATGGTATTAGCACCAAGTCAGGATGGCCTGGCAGAATTCTACAAAAAGGCTGACTGTGGGGGAAAAAAAGAGTGTATAAGGCCCCATACTCACGACCAAACATGTCTGCTGAAACTGGCCCGCGGACCAGTTTCAGCAGACATGTTTGTTCGTGTGTAGTTACGAGCGTGCAGAATTTCACCGTACATTTGCCCGCCGGGCCGTTTTTCAGCAGACATTTATTTGCAAACTTGTTTTAAAACCGTCCGCTCAAATCCTGTCCGAACGGACATGTTTGGTGGTGAGTACACAAAACCAACGTACAAAAACCCCGCGCATGCTCAGACTAAATGAGGCCACGGGAGCGCTCGTTCAGGTAAAACTCACGTTTGTTTGGGATATGGCACATTCGTCAATATAAAGTTTAATTCTAGCAATAGAACACTGAAGCAAACCACACAATAAACAACGCTTGATGCCGTCGTTTTATTCATTCTTCTCTTGCTATAAATAATCAGTTATTTAGCTCATGTTATTTCAACTGAGTTGTTCCATACTGAAAAGTGACATTTGTTAGCTGTGATGTAGTAAGATTTTTGCAAACTTTTATTGGCCCGACGTATCATATTTTTAGTGGTCCTCCACATGTCAAATTTTTTGCTTTTAATGTTTAATGGTTATCTTTCCCACTTTATTTAGGTGTTTATAGTTATGTCACCATTTAGAATATTTTAATAGGAAATAGTTTTGATTTTGCTTTTGTTTGTATATTTAACTGGATTATTTTGAAGGTTGTTTAAATTGTCTACCATGTTGGCACACCAAATGCCCCCCCCCCCCCCCCCCATGAGTTAGTGAATATTTTAGATTAAACATTTTATTTGTTTGTAATGTTTGATGCCTAAAATAATACCCACAGTATTACAAACAATAGGCACGTTTTTCAAATCAACAAAAAGGCTTTTATTTGAGCAAATGATAAAAAGGAACAAAACCAGAATGGCAGCACTTGAACAGCTAGCAACATACATGCAAACTTGCATTTCAAACATGGTGAAGGATAAACTAGCCAACCTCAGGAGGCACACAAAATAAAATCTGAAGCAGCAGCACATAACACCAAAGGAACCCAAGCTGTGATAGTCCAAACAAGATGCCATTTGTGGGGGATCAAATGGAAGGCAGGGCATCAACGTCTCCTCTTCCTTGCAACCTTCCTTCCAGGCTGCCTTACAGCGGGTCTTCCCTGGGCCCTTGCAGGTGGGGATGATGTGGCAGCAGGAGTATGATGTTCAGCAAGCCGGGCCGGGTCACATAGCCCAGTGTCTGGGGTCAGCAGCTCCCTCTGCATCCACCAAAGGGCCTGGTTGATGATGCCCTTGGCCAATTGCCTCTGCTCCTCCGTGCCTTTATTGAGATCATGTGCCACGGAGGCACTGTAGGCCTCAGTGGGGTTGAGGGGGGCCCTCATGATGGCACTCGCCTCCTGAATCATTTTGAGGCTGGCTTCCTCCACTGCCCCCAATTTCTTCTTACGGCCTGGTGGCCTAATATAAAGGGGAGGAGCCTGGCTGGTGGTGCTTGTCCTGGGGAGCTGCTGAACGCCACTGGGCCCGGCCTCCTCCTGGCTGCCACTGACCCCTTCGTCCTGGCTGACAGTGAGGAGAGGATCTGCCACCTCCTGGCTGGTCTCTTCTTCCTGTGTAAAAAAAAGGGATATGTTGTAATATATTTAGGAATATAATCACTCACATTTTCATGCTTGAATCTTATTTTTTGCCTTGAATTTAAACTTGAAAACAGACTCACCCTCTGACCCCTGCAGTTGTCATCCCTGACACCTATTTGTTTGCCCACGACTTTTGATTTTTGCTTCCCAGCTTGTATTTTATTAACCAATATCAAGTCAAGAATCAAACAATAATTAATATTATTACATAAATAGTTATGAAACTACTATACCTCATCATCGTAGAGGCGCAGATCTGCCTCTCTGTCAGCCAGGCCCTCTTCATCTGACTCTGCAGGGCTGTGGTGATCTGGGGAAGTCCCGCTGGGAGGTAGCGTGGAGGGAAGGTTGGGATTCAGACTTGACATTGATGGCCTGCCTTCCAGTTGATCCCGCAAAAATGACATCTGGCTGTAATACCACAGCTTGGGTTCCTTTGGTGGTCTTGCTGCTGCTCCAGATCTTAGCTGCTTTTGGTGAGCTTTGTACGCTCTCCTATATGTGCCCCTGAGGTTGGCAAGTTTATCCTTCACCATGTTGGCACTGCATTCTGGCACCCATGTCCTCATGTATGCTGCTAGCTGTTCAAGTGCTGCCGCTCGTACGTCCTTGTTGTGGTAGGTGGGCTGCTTTGAATCCCACAGGATGGGCATTTCCCTAAATTTATCCAGCAAGTGCTGGATAATCTCTTGGGTCTGCAGGAGATCCATTGGGAAATTATGAATTTGTTTTTTTTTATTCTAGATTTAAAAAACAAAAAGAAACCAAAAACACAATTAAAAAAAGCCTCAGCATTTACATTGATAGAATATGTTGTTTAAAAAGTAGTACCTATATATAAATACAAACACAGTGTCTCTTGTTTATAAAATGCTGGCCAGCTCGGCCCCATTGGTTGGTTTTAGCTAACATTTTTTTGATACATGCCGCCCCTTTGGTTACATTGCAGGAAATAATAGAAATGTACAACCATACACAATTAGTACAAATGACAGCATTCATCAAGGCACTATTGCATGTGTAGATATCCTGCCCCTCAGCATTGATTACATGAAAGAAACTTCCTAATGACCTCTGTCCAACCAACACTGAACAATACTTGGCCTGATCTGAATACACCCTACATAATTGATAATGAGTCACAGCATTTTTGACCTCTCTATTTTGTGATGTCTACAAAAGCATTTGGGTACGAAAATCACATTCTGGTATCCAAGAGACATAATAGCTTAATAAAACTGTGCAACCAACAGACCAAACCCCCATCCCATGGCTCTACATTTTAGAGCCCGCTGCTGATCCAATGTTTAAATTTCTTACCTGCCTCTCTCAAAATCCTTGTTTGTTACGCTCGCTGAATTAACACGTAACCTACGTAATCACGTCAAGCGCCTTTTATCCACTCCGCGTATGTATGAAACGCCGCCCTCGTCACCTTTGCCATGCCCCTAATCAATTTAAAAAGTAAATATGGCGTTAACTGTGTAGGTTCTGGAATCGCGCGAATATTCTCCGCGTAACCTACGTCAATCCGTTGTTGGCATTCGCGACACTCCGCATATGCAAGAATCCCCGCCCTCATCTCCGCCCCTGACGGGACATTTCCTCGTTTCCACGCCCCTAATCTCTGTGGGAAGGAAAGATGGCGATGTCACACGAGCGGGCACGGAGCTCTCATGGCGCAAGTGAAGGGACAGAGGCAGGACCGTCCCGATCCAGGCCTAAAAGATATAAAGCCACTAATATGGCGTTTGAAGAAATGGTGGAGTTGGTTTACATCATGAGGAGGAAGGATTATGATGGTGAATGTGGGCCCTACAAAACACCGAACCGTAGAAAGTCACACATAATGGACAAGGTGGCAAGGAGAATGAGGAGAATGTTTGGTGTCACCAGGTCAAAGGAGCAACTCCGGAAGCGTTGGTCCGATTTAAAATTGAGGGAGCCACATCACATGAAGAAGATACTCAAAATTCTGCGGAAAAGTAAGTCCATATTATTTAAGGGGGGGGGGAATGTCTGCAATAATGTGTTGACATGTAGTTTTTCACATCTGCCTCCTTGGCCTGCTTGTACTTTTGAACACGTGTAGATACTGTATTGTGTTTATGTCAAATAACAACCCTTACCAAATTTCGTGAAATAGTAAACACGCGTAATATGACATTGTTTTGCAAAAATGTGACGTTACTCCAGGAACAACACACCTGGACATGGCTGACTGGCCCCAAACTTGGTTTTCCAACATTGTTGAATAGCAAAATCACAGAAATTAAATTGAGTGCATGTGACAGGCAAACAAGATTCATTCTCCAAAATGCAAATAAAGCTGATGTTTTAACATCTGGAAATGCAAAGCACCTGTGTCTCAATAATCAAAGTATATTTATTTGGAGGGTCGACGAGAATTAATGTTTTGGGGGGACATCCATGTGTGTCACTTCTTTGCAAAAAAGGGGCAGGATCAGAGCTTGGCCTAGAACTACGCCAAAAATGGAGGATTGCTGAAAGAATAAACAACCAAAAATCATCATAAATGTATCGTCTATGCAATGTGTGCGATTTATGATATCCAATATCTGTGTGCTGATGAGTATACCTTTTGTTTTTTATTATTTCTTATAGGGGAAAGAAGACGCCAGCAATTGGAGGAGGCAGAGAGGGCCAGACACCCACAAAATCAAACACCTCCACATGTTGAGCAGGAGGAGGCTGGGGAAGGAAGAGAGGAGGATGTGGAAGGAGAAGAGGATGTGGAAGGAGAAGAGGATGTGGAAGGAGAAGAGGATGTGGAAGGAGAAGAGGATGTGGAAGGAGAAGAGGAAGGAAGAAAGGAGGAAGGAAGAGAGGAGGAAGAAGTAATTTTGGACTTAGAATTTATAGCAGATGAAGGGCAAGTGGCGGAAGAACAATTTGGCGAATTGAAAGAAGGTGGATTGATGGATGAAGGAGGAGTCGAAGATGATGGGGAGGTGGTGGAAGAAGGAGGAGTGATAGAAGATGATGGGGAGGTGGTGGAAGAAGGAGGAGTGATAGAAGATGAAGAAATTGGGGATGTGGAAATTATCAGGCCATCAGGTCAGTGTCACCCCTATATTAATAGGGCCAAACATATGCAGATAGGCTGGAAACTATTTACATATTTTGAATGCCAATTTGTTTCTTTTTAGGGGATGAAGATGGTGTAGCACATTTTTCACGTGCAAGTGCTTCTATAATTGTACAGCAGGTAATGGAGTGCAGCACGGAAATGGACATTATGCGGGAAAGGATGCTAGTCATGGAGCAGAATGTGCGAAATGTCATTTCAGAGTGTAGCACGGAAATGGACAACATGCGACAAAGGATGCTAGTCATCGAACAAAATTACAAAAATATCATTGACATGATGGGCCGTGTCAAAGACTGAACCACAGAAGCCCATCCCCCGCCCATCCCCCGCCCACAAAACCCTTTTTAATTTTTGTACTTTATAATACGCCAAAATTTCTAAATGCACACACAGTGTGCCAATATGTGCTATCTGCCATCACAGACTATCTATTGTCTGTGCTTTGTGGGTACAAACCCCTCCTCGATCCTCAAGTAGTTGAGAGGAAGGGTTTGCTCCCACAAAACACAGACATTGATCACCCATGATGTCAGATAGCACATGTGGCCATTTGTCTGTTTAACCAATGACATTTGGCGAGTTTTCACTGAATGTGTGCATTTAGAAATTTTGGCGTGTTCCAGTGTGAAAGCACACCATCCATATGACTGACTGCTGTTCTTTTTTTAAATTTTTGTTTGGTGTTGATCTTTTTTGGTTTGTAAATGTTTACAGTTTCAGATCACAAAACGAACAAGAAATCTCACCTAAAGAAAGAAGTTAACGAATTTTTTTTTAAAAAAAAAAAGAATTTTTGTTGTGTTAAAATCTTGTTGAAAAAATTATACACAAACAAATACAAAGCCAAAAAATGTTTTGTATAAAAACAATACCCAAACATTTCTAAATGTAAATAAATGTCTTCGAAACAAATACCAAAAAAAAAAAAAATATAAAAAATAACCAAAAAAATTTCTACATAAATTAGTCTGGGTTATTGAAAACCAAACTAAATAAGAACTTTAATTTTGAACCAAAGTCTAAAAAAATTATGTTTAGAAGTGTGTATATATATATATATATATATATATATATATATATATATATATATATCTATATCTATCTCTAGAGATAGATATATAGGAGACAAGCCCAAAAATTCTTGCGTATAGTTTCAGTGAAATTATTCTTACATTGTGTTTCGATCAGTATTATTGCTAATCACTGTAAATAAAGACAAAAAAAATAATAATTCAAAGCCAATATTTTGTTCCAAAAATTTGCAGGAAATGTTTTCTGCCAAAAAATACACATTTCTTGTTAAAAAATGAGTAAAATAAATAAATTTAATTGTGACATCAAAAGCAGAAAAATGAGTGGCTTCTTATTTCTAGACTGAATACCCAGTTAGTAGATGAGTGAATAATGTGCAAATGTGGTTAGTTAATACATCTGAGTAAGTAAATCTGGCACTAGAAGTGCACTATTTTTGGAGAGAACCTGGAAGACAGAAAAATAGAGAAAAAGAAGTAATGACAAACAACTGTATAAAGTCCAATGGTCTAATTATTTATTAGTTGTGAGAATATTCCTTTCTTTGGGGGCCGAATTAGAAAGAAATATGATCTGGCATAGCAATGGCCCCCCGACCCATGAAGTACTCAACATATTTGTCGCGTACCTCACGAGCAGATTGGGGGGCCAAGCCAGCGCGACCAGTGTCCAGGCCAGGAATGTTCTCTGAGGGTAGTCCTGCCTCAGAGCCCATGGAGGCTAGGTACGTCTGGGAGTGCCTGCGTAGAAAATTGTGCAAAATGCAGCAGGCAAATATAATGGTGTTCAATTTATATTCCGCCAAATGTATCGATGTCAGGAACAGGCGGAACCGGTTGCTGAGGATCCCAAAGGCATTCTCGACTACCCTCCGAGCCCTGGACAACCGAAAATTGAACACACTCCTCTCTGAGGTGAGGGTCCTCTGGGGAAAAGGCCGCATTAGGTGAGGTCCAAGGCCGAAAGCCTCGTCCGCTAGGAACACAAACGGAAGTCCTTCCACATTATCTTCATCTGGTGGCAATGCCAGACCACCAGTTTGGAGACGATCATAGAAATCAGTCCGTGCGAACACTCCCCCATCTGACATCCGGCCGTTCTTCCCCACGTCCACATATAGAAACTCATACTGTGCCGACACCACCGCCATCAACACGATACTATGATAACCCTTGTAATTATAATAGTAGGACCCCGAGTGGGGTGGGGGCACAATGCGGACGTGTTTCCCATCTATTGCTCCACCGCAGTTAGGAAAATCCCACCGCTCGGCAAATTGGGAAGCCACAGACTGCCATTCCTGTGGTGTGGAGGGTAGCTGTGGGGACAAACAAAAAAAGAGATTTAGTACTTTGGCACATAAACATAGCAAACATAATCCTACAAGCATCCTTGTGCAACTTTACATTTTTAAAATAGCATTTACAAATTATGAAGGGAGAATTTCGGCCCACAAATATATAGGCCCACTTAATTAATAAGAGACTCCACAGCCCTCTGATGGGGACAAAAACACTTTGAAGGGGGGGGGGTGTTTAAACAGTTTTTAGAAAACCAAAAAAAAAAAAAAAAAAGTGGCAAGGTGGGGGTTGGCCCGAAGATAGCATGCTGGACAGGTTAATATTGGGTTAAATCAAAATATGCAGGTAGGCCTAAATAAAAAGAACATGTAAAAGCTGATATCAACATGCATAGGGAGAAAAGGGAACGTTAGTTAAACACACAGCATATCTGGGAAATAAAATAAAAAGTTAGTTTGCCACATTATTAAAGACACATTGTGAGGTTAAAATGAGGAAACTTACCTTCATATACTCCTCGTGCATAACTTTAATGATGGCAGCACACGTGTCCGGTATGATGACCCCAAGCGCCTGCGGAGAGATGCCTGTCGAGAACTTGAGGTCCTGCAGGCTCCTCCCAGTCGCCAGGTACCGCAACGTGGCAATAAGCCTCTGCTCGGCCGTGATGGCTTGGCGCATCACAGTGTCCTGCCTCGTGATATAGGGGGACAGAAGTTCCAGCAGACTGTTGAATACGGGGTCCGTCATGCGGAGAAAATTCCTATAGTCATTAGGATTATTCTCCTGGATTTCCCTAAGCAGAGGCATATGAGAGAACTGGTCACGCTGGCGCAACCAATTCTTGGTCCAGAAACGCCTCCGCCCCCTGTTTCTGGCCAAAGTACTGGAATAATGAACATATCCAGCAGCCATCCCATAAACAGCACCAACTCGCGAAAATTGACGCTGCTGCTCCATCATGGCTTCAAACCGGCCGGCTGGTCAGTCAAGAACACACTCCAACAGAAAGCACAATCAAATCCAGCGGTACCTGCAAAGAACGCACGACACACAGATACGAACGCACAGTACGAATCTGCAAAGCAGAACGAACTGCACGCCTGTACCCGAATGCCAACTACGTACCCACAAGCACACGCACTGAACGAGAAAATACTACCTGCTAAAGCCTGGAGACCGAGAAGCGCGAATCAGCTCTAACCAAACCTTCACTAACACGAGCAAAGCCGTAACTAGCAAAAGCGGAACAGAGGGCGTCGCCACTGACTTTGGCCTTTCCCTTTATAGTGACGTCAAACGTGGATTACGTGCACGCGTTCAGGTCCGCAGGGAAATATCGTCCGCTGGTGTGTACAAGCCAGCGGGCCAAATGAAAAAACAGCCTTGTACGCCGGAAACAGCCCGTCGGACATTTCGAGCGAACATGTTTGGTCGTGAGTACTCTGCCTAACAGTCATATAGTAGTGGTCTGTAGAATAATGAAGCTAAAGCCTTATGTGTGCACAATGCCAACAACTCTCTGTTTGCTGTATTTATTTCTTCTTTCTACTTTGCTGCACTGCCTAGGCAACGTCAAATGTGTCACAAATGTAGAAATTGAAAATAAGTTCCCTTTTTGCAAAAGTTATATCCTGGCAAGCAAGTCTGCAAATATAACCTTTCACAGAAGAGTGCACTTGGATAGCTGAGATTCAGGGGATATGATGATGCATAAGATATGAATATATTGTCTGCCACACACATAGCGTTCTAGGTGACAGTCTAAAGGGATTCACTGAAATCTGAGAATCTACAGAGATTTGATCTGCAGTTAAGATGTATTCTGGCAGGCACAATACAACTGTTCCCACTGCTATCTGACCTGCAGTTTGACCTTATTTGATTTTAATAACATAATAACGTGCATTCTGGAGTAAACTGTGCCTTTTTCCTTTTGCCTTCTGTCCCCTATGAAGAGTTTCTGGCATATTATTTAAAGCAAGGCTGAACCCAAAAACAAAAATATTATATATTGTAGCTTATCAGCTCCATTATTTTTCTATTGCTCATACTTTGTTACCTTTATTTTCATTTGCTGTACCTGTCAGTAACGCCCTTCCTGTCCTAGAGTGACACCCTAGAACTGGAAGTGTGTTATAACTACAAAACACATCTCTTTCTCCTAAACTCAATAACAAAAAGGGAAGGTGTCTTAACTCAGATAAGAAAAATGTGAAGTCCAATAACATAATTTGAAATTTCAAGAAGGAGGTTTTAAGAAGTTCTAAGGAAATTGGATGTTTGGCAAGAATACAAATGCAGCTACCACATTTAAAACCTAATTCCAGGTTTCTGGGGACTTTAAATAGTTTGTTTGGACAAAGCTGCTCCAAACTAAATATATCCTTTACAAATAGATGCGCCCGCTGGAAGTGCTGTATAAACTGTTAATAGCATCAGCTAGTGTTGTGCAGTTGCACTGTGCAAGGGCAATTGCTCCAGAGCTTAGTAGATGAGGTGATACTCAATCACATGCAAGGAAATAAAAAAATCTGCATTTTTGCTTGCACATGATTGGATGATGAAAGTCAGCTGCTCCTTATTTTCTAAACTCTGGAGCAATTACCCTTGAAGGGTGCAACTGCAAAGTGCACAGTCTATGTGCCTTTAGCAAATTAACCCCACAGTATACATCACTGTATTCTGGCAGTGGGATGGGGACTTTCACGCCCCGTTCCCAGGACAAAATCAAGTTGGCATTATTTTTCAATGTCAGTGAATACAAGGCTTTCTCTGATTGGCTGAGACAATGAGGCAGGCAGATGATATAAAATTCTTCAGCTCAGCCAATCAGAGGAAGCCTTGTATTTATTGATGAAATGCAATGCTGCCCGCGAATGGCAGCACAGCACTCAACCTGACTCGATGTTGGTCCGGGAGTAGGACAGGAAATCTCCATCCCACTGCCAAAACAAAGCACTGTAAACTGTATGTAGCTGATGCCATCGAGTTTATACAGTGCTCCCAGTGGAAACATCTGTTAGTGAAGCAAATAGGTCAATTAAGTTGGTTTTAGGGACCAGTAAGCTGCAATATATAACATTTTCCTGGGTTTAGATACAATTATTTTTATTTTTTATTTTCTTGATTGACTAATAACACGGCCACACTTCAATTTGTTTAATGTATCCTGTTCCCTAGAACAGTGTTTCCCAACTCCAGTCCTCAAGGCACACCAACAGGTCATGTTTTCAGGATTTCCCTCAGATGAAACGGCTGTGGTAATTACTAAGGCAGTGAAACTGATCAAATCACCTGTGCAAAATAATAGAAAGCCTGAAAACATGACCTGTTAGTGTGCCTTGAGGACTGGAGTTGGGAAACACTGCCCTAGAAGATAAAGTACATACATCTATTGTCCTGTATTCTGTCTAAGGTTAGCTTGGAAGCAAGCAAGGATAAAGCGCCATCTCCAAGGAGAAAAATATACTTTTCCCCAACTCCAAGCACGTGCCCGCTTGTCTGGAAATTTATTGCTGAAAATTCCCCAATCTCTTTGCTAGCTTTATTGTCGAACAGCTGTGGAGGATGGAGGGATCATGGTCCTTGATTATTGCTCTTTCTCTAATGGTCGCAGCAATACCTTGCATGTGTGATGCAATTACTGTTCACATATGTGTGCTTGGACCTACACACAGGTTTGCATTTGCATGTATGCAAGGGGGATGGGAGTGTTTTTAAATTTTTAAACTATTTTTATATATTTTATGTAAATTATTTTTTTACACTTTTTTTTTCCATTTAACTTTATTTTATTTCTGTTACAAGGGGGCTTGTTATCCCCCTTGTGATAGCTTTGGAGAAATAACAGATACTCTTTATAGAATAATTAGGGGTCTTTTTGAATCCCGATGTCTCCTCTGCTCTTTAAAGCAGTGGCCCAGATTCAGGTAGAATCGCGCAATATTTGCGTGGGCAAAGAGCAAAAATTTTTCTCTGCGCCCACGCAAATATTGCGCTTTGCCCGCGATTCACGGAGCAATTGCTCCGTAAATTGCGCGGGCGATATGCTAAACAGCCGGGCGTAAGACTGCCTAATGTAAATGATCCCGCCAGGGGCAGGAATCATTTAAATTAGGCGCGCTCCCGCGCCGAGCGAACAGCGCATGCTCCGTCTGGAAACTTTCCCGACGTGCATTGCAGCAAATGACGTCGCAAGGACGTCATTTGCTTCTAAGTGAACGTGAATGGCGTCCAGCGCCATTCACGGTTCACTTACGTAAACAACGTAAAATTTGAACGTCGCGAGCGGGAAGCGCAGCTATACTTTAGCATTGGTTGCGCCTGCTATTAGCAGGAGCAGCCTTATGCTAAAGTCGCCGTACGGAAACTCCGTACCTTGCGTGCGCAGGGCCCGCGCAACTTTTGTGAATCGGTGGTAGTATGCAATTTGCATACTATACGCCGATCACAATGGCCGCGCCCCCTAGCGGCCAACGCAAGAATGCAGCCTGGGATGTGAAGGCATAAGGAGGCTTATGTCTGTCACATCCTAGGCTGCAGTCGGTGTAACGAGGTTCCTGAATCAGGAGCACTCGTTACACCGGAGCAAGTAAGCCCTTGCGCCGCGCAACCTATGGTTGCGCGGGCGCAAGTGCTTCTTGAATCTGGCCCAGTGAATGTAAGATAGCAGGTGGTGGCACCTACTTAAGTGTAAAAAGTAAATGTGAACAATAATAATCAATCAAGTATGCCCACCTGAGTGGTTTAGATAATGTGTAATAAAATATCAAGTGATAGTGCCTATTCCCAGAACAAATGAATAAATAAATAGAATAAAAAAAAAAAATATATATATATATATCGCAAAAATATATGTGCAATAAAGTGCTAGTGCTTATCCTCAAATGAAAAAAATGCAAACAGTGTATATCAAAACAAGTCCAGTTTCCAATGTTGGTTCATGCAAAATAAAGTGCTGCGTGCTTCGTGCAGATACAGACTATGCTGCAAGCCTTCAGTGAATCACTCAGTGCTCTCTCCCAATGGTCCCGCACTCACCGGATCCAATTCCCCCTACAGGGGGGTAACAGGCTCTCACAATAAGTATCCGTACTGCCAGGACTGCCAGGACTTTCCATGCATAAAATTTCAGCTGCTCAAAGAGGAGATAAATAAAGCGCCCAATAGCGTGATACCGTTTTTGTAAATTAAATACAATCCTTTAATTCACATAAACAGGGTACTCACAGTATCATATCTGAGACAAGAAGTACCGTACTGGCAAAAGCATGTCCACAATGACAAAATAAGCACCATACTGACAAAAGACAGACATGTCAGTAGGGACAGAATTGGTAATGTGATGACATAATCAGAAACATAATTCGTTACCTTTAGAATATAAAATAATAATATCTTTATTAGTGCAAGTATGCACAAACACGTACAACTGCACACACATAAAACAGGTTTGAAATTCCAGGACTATTGAATTACAACTGCAAATTATGTGTAAATCACAGTCTCCAAGGTTATAAGCATCACCTTCAATAGTCAAATAGCAGCTTATAACGTCAAATACTTGCAAGGACAAAAAGGTTTGTAAAGAATGTAACCAGTTATTCAAAATGAAGTATGTGTCCAGTTATTCACTGCATAATTTTTTACCACCACAGTTATATCTTAGAATACCACTTTGGAGCACAGTGTTTGGTATTCCTGTGTTTACCCTTAGTAACCCCTCTATCCAATAGTAGTTGTGTAAATCTCCCAAAAGGCATTAATAAAATCTCATACATAAGTTACAACTTTGCCCCAATGTTTAATCAATAAATCAATCAATAATAACTCCAACCATATATATATATATATATATATATACATATACATATATATATATATATATATATATATATATATATATATATATATATATATATATATATATATATATATGTAAAGATTTATATAGAGATATAATAAACTCAATTTAATGCGCCAACCAGTTATATACATATAGAGCAATTTTATGAATTCCCAAACATTTCAAAAGTATCTCATGAAATATTAACAAAATACAGCACATCCCCCAAATGAGTAAATCAATAAATCACTCCAATCAATAATCATAAATAAATATGAAATCAAAAAGATAAACTTCATATACTGTAAAAAACAGTTGTGTGTGTATATATATATATATATATATATATATATATATATATATATATATATATATATATATATATATTTATATTATTATAATTATACAGGAAAAAGTGAAAAAAAGTGCGCTTATCTATAACAATCTAAAACAGCTGCAAACTCAAGATGTTTATACAAACAAAAAATACTATGGAAAAAAAAGGAGTGGAGTTGCGCTAAAAATGTGTGACTTATCAAAAAATAGTGAGCACTATAAAGTCCCAAGTAAGAGAAGAAAAATCTTCTTTAGACAAATGTAAACTGTGTAAAGTTCTGTGAATAATTAAATTCCCTATGGAATCACAACGTGAAGAAATATCTGGATCACTGCTCCCTGAAAATGCTGACCCTTACCGGATTTTCAGATCCAAAGGGATCAAGCCGAGCAAGTAGCCAAACACCTGGGCTGCACAGGAGATCTGAATCTTGATATGGTCTTCCCAGCAGTCCGTCAGTGGAACATCCAGAAAGCAAACAAAAAATAAACTAGATAGTGTGATATTGTCTGGTAATCACACACAAATTCTCCCCCTGTGACTGGCAGACGGACAGTGTGACATGCAAACCACCACCAAAATACACACTGACCCTTACCAGAGCCCTGGGTCTAGATAGATCAAAACCATAAGGGGGATATGGGCAGCCAATGGAAAAGATCTTCTCCCAAAACAGTCCTGCTGTTAGTCTTCACTGCAGTTTCCAGCTTGGACAATTTATTTCTAATTAAGCAATTATTTTCTGTCCTTCCAAATCTAATACTAAGCGTGCCTCGAACATTGCCCTCCGAAACTTGCCTGCCAAATGATTTGTAAATCTGTTCAGCCAGCCTTGTGATCCAGGTACCCCTGCCAGAGAGCAAAGCCGGGTCGATGACCTCACAGATGATCTCCACTGGAGTTGAAGTAAACCTACCACCTCCTCCTTCACCACCAGGATGGGCAGCTGCATATATATATTTATATTATTATAATTATACAGGGTTTATATAGCGCCAACAGTTTGTGCAGCGCTTTACAACATAGGGGCAACAGTACAGTTACAATACAATTCAATACAGGAGGGAATCAGAGGGCCCTGCTCATTAGAACTTAGAGTCTAGAAGGGAGGGTCAAGTGAAGCAAAAGGTAATAACTGTGGGGGATGATCAGATGATGTGAGGTGACCTATGACACCTAAGGTGAAGGGAACCATGACTACGGGCACACAGCAAAATCAGAAAAGGTTTGAAAAAAGGAAACAGTATAAAGAAACAAAAAAGTTATACGTATTGGTAAGTGGTGATAAAAATATAGCAAAATTGATGACATCCTTTAAATCAGGAGAACCATTTGCTCATAAGCAGAACATCCTTCTATGCTCAAGTTGAAATGAAAAGTAGCGTCTGGATACCTGCCACTGTAGTGTAGCACAGGCCATAAACATGCAATAGGAAGCCATAGGAGTAAGCAGGTTTAACAAAGCTGGTATTGAGATCCTGGACATTTCTTCAGATTCTGTGGAAGTGACATCTACCTAGTCAAGAATGCTGCTAAAGAATGGCCTACACAGTGTTAGCTTCCAAAACCCCTGTGAATGTGAAGTTTCCGTCCCTATTTGGAGAAGCCACAGATTTTGCAGTGGATGCAATTTTGTGGGGGAAGGGTGTGTGTGTGTGTGTGGGGGGGGGGGGGGGGGGGTGGCAGTACATGAAAAGTTAGGAACGAGGAGGAGTACAGGTTTTTAGGTGCTAAGGTGTACCAGACAACTATTGTTCGCACCATACTTTGTGGTGCATATTATTTTATCCCTTCATGCATGTGGCATCCAAATTACTGGTAGTTTTACAAGGGCTGATAGGCTGCTAGCAGAGGCTGCAGATTACAATGGTGATGTAAGTAGCAGATGTGGTAAAATAAAATAACAGACTACAGAGCTCTGTGAAAGTTGCCTCTTCCCAACTTTTCCTCTCTCTTTTATCATTGGCATTCATGTACAGTCTGAAGCTTGTCATCTCCAACTTCCTCACTGATGGAGCACACTTGGCATTAAGCTGCAGCTGCAGTAGCATCATTACCTCTTGTTGCTCCTTGTCTGATTTATCTTCGCTCTTTGGTCCTCTATTCCTCATCTTCAACATCTGAAATGAGAAATTTGTGCACATAACCAAGATATTCCTTTTGCAGCAGGTGACTCATTGTGTACTTACATAATTCTGCCAACTGCTCTGTGTCACTCAACCTAAGTTCAAAGGCCAGAAGTGGATTATTTGTAGTTGGTTATTGTGGTGGCAAAACCGTTCATTATTTCACCATGTTGGTAAACTGTGATGAATGGGCTGCGTTAGTCTCAAACCTATGACTGACCTGGACCTTATAACAATTACAGATTTAAAACTGCCTTAATGACATGCAATAATCATATGACCATTGGACAAAAAGGCTAGTAGACCTAAGTCCAGAAATGGGCACATGGAATGTGCACCACATATATCAGTACAATGTGATGACTGCATGTTATCTTGTCGCTTATGGACAGGTGTGTCAAAACATCAATTCTGGATTGGGAGTGATTACTTTATAAACAACTTCATCCTTTTGTAACTAGTGGCAGTGTTTTCACAGAATACTACGTAATTCAATGCGTTGAGAAAAAGAAGTAATGGTTCTCCTATGTTATCTTCATTGTTTTGTAAAAGTTTTCTTGGGGTTACTCTTTTTGGATGGGATTTTAGAGCCTTTATAGGCTCTTGTAAGATGTTTGTCTTAATATCCTCTCAAATGGTCCCGTAACTGAAAAAAAATAAGCATCTACTATACAGCTTTCCACAGAAGTATGTGGAAACACTTCTTCCTATATGCAAGATACATTTAGACCCCTTTCACACTGCTGCCCCCAGCCATTAGTGTTGCAGCGTTACTTGTTTTTGCTGCACTTTAGCGATGTTTTAGCGTCGCTTTTCGGCTGCTAGCGGGTTACTGTTTCCCCTAAAAGCAAGGTAAAAACTCCCATTTGCACTGCTTTCAAAGCATTTTTAAGGTGCTTTGGAAGCGCTGCCCATTCATTCCAATGGGCAGGGCATTTTGCGCTCCTGGCCCGCCCCAAAGATGCTGCTTGCAGTACTTTTTGTAATGCCCCGCAGACGCCCCGCCCCAGTGTGAAAAGACACACTGCAATGAATGGGAGGTGGTTTTCAGGCACTTTTCAGAGGCTATTTCTAGCACTAAAGCACCTGAAAACTGCTTCAATGTGAAAGGTGTCTTATTGAGAATGTTATAGGAGGTTACATTGCCAGAAGATGGTGTCATAAGATGTAGAAGCATTCTATTCATCAATCCCACATGACCTTGGGTTTTCATTGATTGAGCATTTCTTAGATAAGTGTGATACAACTCTTGTCCAAATTATTGAGATCATTACCTACTCACAGTGTGTTCCTGTCTGTTAGAATCTATTTTCATCCAGGTACAGGTGCAGCAATGGGGACTGCTTGTGCCCCATTGTATGCAAACCCGTACTTGGGGGAATAGGTGAGAGAGGTGTTTGAGGAGGAAGACGTATCTATGTCACTATTGTGGCACAGGTACTGTACATAGATGATAATCCTCCTTTTCTGGGATGGAACCACCACATTTTTTTTTTCACAAGAAAAGAACCACCACATTTTTAATTTACTTATGCCACCAAAGAGATACTATTTCTGGACATCATTATTTAGTAGTCTTCATACCTCTCTGTACAAGAAACCCATGGTGGGGAACACTAACCTGCACATGGAAAGCAAATATCTTAGTTCAGTAGTCTAATATCCTAGTTGGCCAGTATCTTAGGGTTTCTTAAAACTGTACAGAATTTGTGTTTTTTAAATGAGAAACAGATATATAGACAAACATCTTACAAGAGCCTGGACTTTAGAATCTAGGCTCTAAAATACTGACCAGACAAACCAATCCCAAGAAAACCTTTATATAGAAAGCTAAATGAGAATAATAAAGTGAGAATCAGTACTGTGTTTTCTCATCAACATATTGAATTACGTAATCTTTTTAGAAAACACTGCCATTGGTTAAAAAAAACGATGAGTTAACTTCTAAAGTAATCTCTCCTGATCCAGTGTTTATGTTTTACAGTACCCTGTCCATAAGAAACTAACCTTCAGTCACTATGAACACAGTAATTTGTCGGGATGTTGTAAAACCAAAGTTACTTATATATATGGAGCGTGTACTATATCGTTACTTTTTCGACACAATGGTCAGACGATTATGACTTCTCATTGAGTCGATTGTAACACTGAGGGAATAATATAGTTAAACAAATGTCACTGCTTCTACTGTATGTTGGCACAACAAAACATTTATTTAAAAATTCATATATTGGATCATACTGTATTTATTATGTAAAAAAGTGAGGAACTTAAAGTGATGATAAATGCTGGGTTTAAAAAAAATCTATTCAAGTATATCATCTTAACTCAAAAAACGACCTTCTATTGTTCTTTTGTCCAAATCTCCAAGTCTCCAAATTTCTTTTTATTTTGCTACTGTCATCAAATTTTCAGTTGGAGGGTGGCTACATTCATTCCCTTGGACCCACTGTAAATAGGAATGTAGCAACCTTATCTTGCTCTCTCCCAAGATGGACTAGGGACTATGGACTATGGGATTTTTAGTATGCATAGAGCAGTGCACATTGATCACAAATAACACTAGCACTGTTCAGTCCAAACAAATGGAAGTAAGGGAGGAAAGAGATTCAGGAGCTCATGGAGGATGTTATAAGAAGGCAGAAAAACACAGTAAGAAATTATATACAGGCATACCCCGCTTTAAGTACACTCACTTTACATACACTCGCGAGTAAGGACATACCCGTAAGTGCCTTACAAGTACTGTACAGACATTTTGCAGCCGCGGTAGAAGGAGCTGAAGCTCAGAGAGCATAGCCCACCCTGTTCCATTGTGCCCCTGACACCCCCACTACAGCCCCTGAGACCTCAACTACAGCTTCTGACACCCCCACTACAGCCCCTGACCCCCCACTACACCCTAGAAGTGAAAAAAGGTGTTGTTTCACTTTAAGTACATTTTTGTTTTACATACATGCTCTGGTCCCATTGTGTACTTAAAAGTGAGGTATGCCTGTAATAAAAAATAGAGGACCTTTAAGTGGTAGATGTGTATAGATTATTTTTGGAAAAGAAGGATATCATTTAGTGTCATTTTAAGATCTCATGTAGCTTGTCATGCAGTGTTTGAACATTAAAAGAACATCCAAGCTTACCTTTTGTGCTTTATATAGAATGCATTGGAATCCGAGAGTTGGAGATTTGGATACGATTTTGCTTCAGCATATGTTTCTTTCCTTTTTTATCTTTATTCTTTACAATTAATAGATACAACCATATATGTGTGTTTTGTTTAAATTTACTAAAAACATGCTGCTGACATGAAGGATAGAGGTCCTTATGTAGGGAATGCATTGACCGTAAAAAATGTAAGCAGTATTTGTGGTGATGACCTGTAAAGGCTGCTCTAAAGGTGGCAATTTGATCTTTGTGTTGGTGGCTCTGGAAGCTTAGATATAATTTCAGTCCATGATTTAAAAGTAGGGGTAGTAAAGTGCCGCCTCTAATGCCGCGTACAGACGGTCGTTTTTTGTGATGAAAAAAAACGAAGTTTTTGAAAACGTCATTTAAAATGATCGTGTGTGGGAGAAAACGTTGTTTTATGTCTTCTGAAAAACGACAAAAAAAAATTCGAACATGCTTGAATTTTTTGTGTCGTTTTTCAAAACGTCGTTTTTTGTTTCACAGAAATTGACCGTGTGTACCAAAAAACGACGTTTAAAACGACGTTTTTAAACCCGCGCATGCCCAGAAGCTAGTTTCAATGGAAAAAAGTGGTGAAACGTAACCTCGCTTTGCTAGAGCATTGTGAAAAAACGATGGTGTGTAGGCAACGTCGTTTTTGAAAATTATGTTTCAAAAACGTCGTTTTATTTCATGATTTAAAACGTCGTTTTTTTTTCATCACAAAAAACGACCGTCTGTACGCGGCATAACCCCTGTGGCGCATAGGCCTTGGTTTATGTGGCCAAGGCTAAAATCTGGCCCTAGTCTCTCTGCATAGTTACACAGCACTGAGAATCTGAATTGTGCTATCCAGTTTATTATTCCTGTTCCAGCAGATGATGTGGCCAGAAAACAGAATATATCTACTGACATTTTCTCTGGAAGGAGATCAAATAGAGACTTCCCTTGTGAAGTGAGGCCTCGTACACACGACCGAGTTTCTCGGCAAAAACCAGCAAGAAACTTGCTGGGAGATATTTTTTTGCAGAGGAAACCGGTCGTGTGTACATTTTTGTTGAGGAAACTGTCGAGAAACTCGATGAGCCAAAAAGAGAGCATGTTCTCTATTTCCTTGACGGGAATGGAGAAAATTGGCTTGTCGAGTTTCTCGACAGCCTAACAAGGAACTCGACGAGGAAAACGATGTGTTTCGCCCGTCGAGTTTCTCGGTCGTGTGTACGAGGCTTCAGGGTTTGCTTCATAATGTTTCTCAACGCATAGAGCAAACATGTAAATTGTACAACTACAATGCCTGTCTTTGTCTCATTAAAGCATCTCCTGGTATCAAAAAATTGTCCCTGTCTTTCCAGTGTCATGTGCATTTTATTGATTTGCTTCTGAAAGCTTTCAATACACACAGTACATGAAGGATGCCGGCTATTTTCTAATATGGTTCCTTTTGTATGTGTGATTTTAATTTGGAGAACTTGGAATTGATCTTAGGTGACTGGATAGGCAGGAGATAAATGGGTCAATTAATCCAGTGAGTCTGCTGTCCGCAGAATCAATATTCAAGACTTATCATTACAAGCATAATTTGCAATGGAACAATCATCTCAATGACTACACATGTTCCTCGTGCTACAAAGACGTGCGGCTTCTTCTGCTCAAGGTTGTAGTTGTCAGTAACAACTTATAATTGTACTCTCTGAAGGAATTTCATGATTTTGATTTTGAGTTAACACTATAATAATTTTAAGTGGAAGTCAAGGATTTCTTCATCTGTGTAATCTTTTCTCCAGCCATCCCTTCCTTTTGATATATTTGCTCTACAATCACTATTCTGAATATATCACTCACTCTGCCTATATCTGGGAAACAGCTGCAACCATTTCCAGGGCCAACACAGCTTAACTTGTGCTGGAGGAGGAATTCTCTAGAGACATACATTTCTTTCTACCTTTCCCTCTGCCAATAGATTGTCAGCCTAGTGTCTGCTTATGTCATGCCCAGTTAGTGCTTTTCATAGCAAAGCTCCTTCCAGTTTGTAAGGTTAACTTATTGGCCAAAGGTGGGTGTTAATTGTGTAAATTACATTTGACATTTGGATATGAATGCATGTCAGAGTGGCAGTATATAGGAATCCTTGAATTGGTATTAAACCCAAAACCCCTCAAAAAATAACATACTGCAGCTTACCAATCCTCAGATGTTGTGGCTGCATGTGCTTTCTTTTTTTATGCTTTTTTTCCTTCTGTTTTCACCTGGTGATCTGACCAGTAACACACTTCCTGTATTCATGAGATGGGCACCTTTGGACAGCAGCTTTGTCAGTCTGGGTGGAGGGGGTATTAGAAGTACTAGCAGATTTAGATACACTAACAAACTGAAGCCAAACTTCATCCCAAAGGTGTTCTATCGGGTTAATGTCAGGACTCTGTGCAGGCCAGTCAAGTTCCTCCACCCTAAACACACTCATCCATGTCTTTATGGACCTTTTTTTGTGCACTGGTCCAAATAATTTTTTGGAGGGGGTGTTATGGTGTGGGGTTGTTTTCCAGGGGATGGGCCTGGCCCTTTAGTTCCAGTGAAGGGAACTCTTAAGGCATCAGCATACTGTACCTTTTGGACAATTTCATGCTCCCAACTTGGGGATGGCCCCTTCCTGTTCCAACATGACTGTGCACCAGTGCACAAACAAGGTCCATAAAGACATGGATAAGCGAGTTTGGGGTGATGGAAATGGATTGGCCTGCACAGAGTCTTGACCTAAACCCAATAGAACTTCTTTGGGGTGAATTAGAGCAGAGACTGCAAGCCAGGCCTTCCCATCCATATCAGTGCCTTACCTCACAAATGCGCTTCCAGAAGAATGGTCAAACATTCTAATAGACACACTCCTAGACCTTGTGGACAGCCTTCCCAGAAGAGTTGAAGCTGTTATAGCTGCAGAGGGTGGGCCAACTCAATATTGAACCCTATGGACGAAGACTGGGATGCCATTAAAGTTCATGTGCGTGTAAAGGCAGGTGTCTCATTACTTTTGGTAATATAGTGTATATATGGCCCACATTGCTGTTGACCCTGTGCTTGCGACCTGGTTTGTCCCACCTTGTGACCTTAGACCTTGCTTTGATCACTTGTGTATTATGAATTGGCCTAACTGCTCTACTGGGTTGATCTTGGACTCTGGTTTCATCTCTTGTTCCAGTAATTCATTTGGTGGCTGATTCTCTAGTTCTGATTTCTGGTTTGTTTCTGACACTCACTCTGCTTTGCTACTCCAGCTTCTATCCAATTGTGGGGTTGTTGGTGCACAGCATGTATGGTCTTTAGTGTTCCAAACCTGTGTATTGCATCCCCAGTGTCCATTCCCACTTAATAGGATAAGATTAAAAACATTTACAAGTTGATAGAAGATTCATGATCATCAGAGTAAAGTGCAGTCCTGGATTGGGCAGCTGGCTGTTTTCTCCAGGAACCAGGAAGTGACGTCACTGGCGTCTGATTGGACCAAGGCTGCATCTTGTCAATCAGGGCTGCAGTGGTGAAGGCTACACGCTCGGAGCTGGCTGCTCCTTCTATTGGCCTCTGTTTCTTTTAACCCTTAATACCCCTCTCTTTTCCAATCACCCAACTTATGGATATACAGTGATGAAAATAAGTATTTGAACACCCTGCTATTTTGCAAGTTCTCCCACTTGGAAATCATGGAGGGGTCTGAAATTGTTATCGTAGGTGCATGTCCACTGTGAGAGACATAATCAAAAAAAAAAATCCAGAAATCACAATGTATGATTTTTTTAACTATTTATTTGTATGATACAGCTGCAAATAAGTATTTGAACACCTGAGAAAATCAATGTTAATATTTGGTACAGTAGCCTTTGTTTGCAATTACAGAGGTCAAACGTTTTTTGTAGTTTTTCACCAGGTTTGCACACACTGGAGGAGGGATTTTGGCCCACTCCTCCACACAGATCTTCTCTAGATCAGTCAGGTTTCTGGGCTGTCGCTGAGAAACACAGAGTTTGAGCTCCCTCCAAAGATTCTCTATTGGGTTTAGGTCTGGAGACTGGCTAGGCCACGCCAGAACCTTGATATGCTTCTTACAGAGCCACTCCTTGGTTATCCTGGCTGTGTGCTTCGGGTCATTGTCATGTTGGAAGACCCAGCCTCGACCCATCTTCAAAGCTCTAACTGAGGGAAGGAGGTTGTTGCCCAAAATCTCGCAATACATGGCCCCGGTCATCCTCTCCTTAATACAGTGCAGTCGCCCTGTCCCATGTGCAGAAAAACACCCCCAAAGCATGATGCTACCACCCCCATGCTTCACAGTAGGGATGGTGTTCTTGGGATGGTACTCATCATTCTTCTTCCTCCAAACACGGTTAGTGGAATTATGACCAAAAAGTTCTATTTTTGTCTCATCTGACCACATGACTTTCTCCCATGACTCCTCTGGATCATCCAAATGGTCATTGGCAAACTTAAGACGGGCCTTGACATGTGCTGGTTTAAGCAGGGGAACCTTCCGTGCCATGCATGATTTCAAACCATGACGTCTTAGTGTATTACCAACAGTAACCTTGGAAACGGTGGTCCCAGCTCTTTTCAGGTCATTGACCAGCTCCTCCCATGTAGTCCTGGGCTGATTTCTCACCTTTCTTAGGATCATTGAGACCCCACGAGGTGAGATTTTGCATAGAGCCCCATGTCCGAGGGAGATTGACAGTCATGTTTAGCTTCTTCCATTTTCTAATGATTGCTCCAACAGTGGACCTTTTTTCACCAAGCTGCTTGGCAATTTCCCCGTAGCCCTTTCCAGCCTTGTGGAGGTGTACAATTTTGTCTCTAGTGTCTTTGGACAGCTCTTTGGTCTTGGCCATGTTAGTAGTTCGATTCTTACTGATTGTATGGGGTGGACAGGTGTCTTTATGCAGCTAATGACCTCAAACAGGTGCATCTAATTTAGGATAATAAATGGAGTGGAGGTGGACATTTTAAAGGCAGACTAACAGGTCTTTGAGGGTCAGAATTCTAGCTGATAGACAGGTGTTCAAATACTTATTTGCAGCTGTATCATACAAATAAATAGTTAAAAAATCATAAATTGTGATTTCTGGAATTTTTTTTTTTGATTATGTCTCTCACAGTGGACATGCACCTACGATGACAATTTCAGACCCCTCCATGATTTCCAAGTGGGAGAACTTGCAAAATAGCAGGGTGTTCAAATACTTATTTTCCTCACTGTATAACCATCCAGAGTGTTCTGACCTTCAGGTAAGCCCATTTCTACCACTTGCAGCCTTAAAAAGTCAGGGTTCCTTCTGCCTAGCTTACACGTCAACTTTGGACACAGACAAACATTTACTTCAACCCTAGTTCTAGGTTTTCCTCATATTGGGATTATCTGTAACCATAGCTTTGCCTACTATTATCAGGTACTCCTCTAACTGGAACTTTTTGTATACTAGCTGCTACCAGGTCATACTAATAGTCCCTGATAGAGTTTCATTTGAACACTTCAAATGTTACCTACTCCTACTACAGCCTCTGCATTGATCTGTCCCCCTAGACTAAATAACAGGACAGACGGCTGTTCCTGGCTACACTGGTATATGAGTTTAAGAGTAGAGAATTAAATGCAAATTCCATATTTTTGGATGGTTCTTTTAATGCTTGGCCTCCTTCTGCCCAAACTTTGTTGATGTTTATGAACCCATCCCAATTCACACATCAAGTTTAGTAATCACCAATTCAGAAGTCAAATAAGGAGGGTTTTCATGCCTTCTAAGGACATGTTAAAGTTGTGTGCTATTCAATTTTACAATATCTTTAAATAACAGAATGTTAAATTATCCTTAAAATATTCTCAACGTGTAAACTACAGTTTTATATATGTTAATATCTTGACACATTGAAAAAAACCTACTAATTCTTATTCAGAGATAATGTCACAATATGAGCACTAAGGGTTGGCCTTAATTGAGGGGGTAAAATGATACAGCTATGCAACATTTCTTGTTTCCTGTGCAGCCAGGTAATGGCTTTTACATTTCTGACAAGTGTTTTTTGGAAAAAAGGTCACAGCCGTCAGTGTATGAGAACTATGCTAATCTTACTCAGCTGGAGACAGTTCAGGAAGACAATATTGCAGAATGATAATTGGGAGTAAAGTATTTATAATTCAGTGGGCAGGGTGTGGTATTGTGCATAATACAAAAGTCACCTTAATGGCACTGAAGGAATCTGGCTATATGTAGATGTACATAAACATGCACTAACTGAATATTTAATTAATATTCTGTGTGATTCCAAGTATATGTCATGAATGTCCGTCATTGATAGGTAACACTGGTAAAGCAGAGTGACTGTCTCACTGGTCTTCTGCCTAAAATAGCTTATCCTAACGCTTGAGAATGCCTACAGGCAATGATCACCCCATCTTAGTTTCAGGTCCAGGAGACTGTAATTAGACTGACAGATGGCATACAGCAATAGGCTGGAGGGAAGAAAGCACATACTGGTTTGTTAGGTCAGCTACAAACAGTCTGGCGAGAGACAAAATACTAAGCAAGTTGCACTCAAGGTGAGGCAGTTGCCAAAAGGCAGCATTGCAACAAATTCTCTGTCAGGTCTTAAGAAACCCCATGTTATTAGAGGTCATCTGTAACTCAGTTTCCCCAATTTTCTATGTTTTTATTAGAACTTTTTTTTTTGCCTTAAGCATTTTTGATGCTTTATTAAATTATTTATTTCTATTATTTTATGAGTCTAATGCATTATTTAACACTGTTTATATGCTTTAAAGGAAGCAGTATGTTACAGTCCCTGTCCCAATTTTTCTTACAATCCAGGCCAGTGATGCTCAACTTACTATACATAGGAGGCCTCAAGTGTGGCCCTAACATCACAAGAGAGTCCCGTATAATATTTGATAATCACAATTCTACAGAAAATTGTAAAAAAACTGCAACAATGCAACAGCAGATAGTTAGATACTGCATACATACTATAGTAGATGTTGGAGACAGATTAGCAGTTTCAATGCTAATCTGTATTACCACAGACCAGCAGGCTTGCTGGTACATGTAGCTCCATAGCTCTAACATGCAAGGTTCTGATGTTACTGGTTATCCCCTTGTAATTCACCTGATTTGTTTCAATCAGATACATGCCTGTTCAGCCCAACTAGGCCATCTCCCTTTCTATTTAAAGGTGTTGTAAAGGTTCGTTTTTTATTTTCTAAATAGGTTCATTTAAGCTAGTGCCCTGTTGGTTCACTAACCTTTTACTTCGATATCCCTTCTAAATGTTTTTTTTCTTTGTTTTCTTTGTCTAATTGTCTCACTTCCTGTTCCTCCTTAGTAAGCTGTTCTGGCTGACTAACCCCCAGCCAGGACATGGGGGCAAGCTTGCTGAGGAGAAAAAGGAAGTGAAACATTCAGACAAAGAAAAAAAACATTTAGAAGGGAAATCGAAGGAAAGGGACCCTTTTAGAAAATAAAAAAATAACCTTTACAACCCCTTTAAGCTGGTATAATTCCCCTTTTTCGTGTGATTCTGAGTGATAACAAGATTCTGAGTTTCTACATGTCTCTGACCTTTTGAGTTATTCTGAGAGGTCCCAAGTTACTGAGTTTCCACATTTTCCAGTAACCCAGGCCCCCTTGTTTCAAGTGACCTTGCAAGTGTCCTCCAGAGCCTTCTAATGTGCAGTCTATACTTCAGTACCTCTGGAAGCTCCCAGCCTCCCTACACCTCATGATTCCCTATGTGTCCCAGCCTACTATTCGTTACCAGCACTTGTGCCCTTCAAGTCTGTCTCTTAAGCCTGTGTCCTATACACTCCAGCTTGCTTCCAGTGATTTGTGATTCTATGTGCATTCCTAGTTTACTTCCAACTATGTGTACATGTGTACTGATCCCTGTGTAAACCTACCCATTTCCAGTGCCTTTGAGTGTTTCTTTATACTCTTGTTAGCTTGGCTGTACACCTTACAGACTAGTGATCTGAGTGTCTCAGTGCTGCACGGGCCTCTCATCTGCATATCAGCACCCATGAAATTAAATGATGTACTAACTAAAATAAAGTTCAACAAGGGCTGAAACATTTTACTCAGGGTTTTTTTTTTCCCAATAAGGTCCTGAGTATAAACAGTACATTTTCACGTCTGTGTGCAACTGGCCTAACAGGGGTGCAGTCAGTGTGTTTACTACAGCAGTCTTGGATAAGTAACAGAAGAACATACGATAGGTAAATGCAGAATAGAATAACATTTTCAAGAGAGGAAAGGTCGTCTATAACAAATAAAAAAAATCTGTAGCTGCCAACAACATCTGAGCCCATTACCACCATTGTAATGAGGTCATTTATACCATTGACCAATGAAACTGATGCATTTATACAGACTACCAATGTTAGTGGCCATTTACACTGTGTATCAATTCAGCAAGGTTATTTACATTGTCCACCAATGTAACAGATGCAGTAACACTGAACACCCGTGTCATTGTGGATTCATCAATTTATGTGGCTTAAGATCTCAGATGTCAGTAGACCCTTAAATACTATTAAAAAGTGTGTCTCAAGATATATTCTTTTTTTTTTTAGCATATAAAATAAGAATAAAGCAGGGGTCCACTAAAAGATTCAAAAAGAAAAAAAAAAGCATAGATGAAAGGCAATAATAAATTTAGTTCAGTAATAACAAGCCAAAAGAATAGTTATTTGCTTATGTCTACATTTGCTTTTGGGTGCACAATTTGTCAGAAATCCAAATGTGTGCACCACACTCTTCTGTAATTCCAAAGGTCTGCTTGAGGTATGTGTTCTTTGTATGGTCAGGATGAAATTGGTTGATGCAATTGTGTTTGTGAGCCAAAAGAAGATCTGCCCTAAAACATAATCAACGGGCTACTCCTGATGGGAGTATTATGCTTTATTAAAACGAAACAAAGCAACAGCAAGTTGACATTACTGGATGTACAGTGATGAAAATAAGTATTTGAACACCCTGCTATTTTGCAAGTTCTCCCACTTGGAAATCATGAAGGGGTCTGAAATTGTTATCGTAGGTGCATGTCCACTGTAAGAGACATAATCAAAAAAAAAAAAATCCAGAAATCACAATGTATGATTTTTTTAACTATTTATTTGTATGATACAGCTGCAAATAAGTATTTGAACACCTGAGAAAATCAATGTTAATATTTGGTACAGTAGCCTTTGTTTGCAATTACAGAGGTCAAACGTTTCTTGTAGTTTTTCACCAGGTTTGCACACACTGGAGGAGGGATTTTGGCCTACTCCTCCACACAGATCTTCTCTAGATCAGTCAGGTTTCTGGGCTGCCATTGAGAAACACGGAGTTTGAGCTCCCTCCAAAGATTCTCTATTGGGTTAAGGTCTGGAGACTGGCTAGGCCACGCCAGAACCTTGATATGCTTCTTACAGAGCCACTCCTTGGTTATCCTGGCTGTGTGCTTCGGGTCATTGTCATGTTGGAAGACCCAGCCTCGACCCATCTTCAAAGCTCTAACTGAGGGAAGGAGGTTGTTGCCCAAAATCTCGCAATACATGGCCCCGGTCATCCTCTCCTTAATACAGTGCAGTCGCCCTGTCCCATGTGCAGAAAAACACCCCCAAAGCATGATGCTACCACCCCCATGCTTCACAGTAGGGATGGTGTTCTTGGGATGGTACTCATCATTATTCTTCCTCCAAACACGGTTAGTGGAATTATGACCAAAAAGTTCTATTTTGGTCTCATCTGACCACATGACTTTCTCCCATGACTCCTCTGGATCATCCAAATGGTCATTGGCAAACTTCAGACGGGCCTTGACATGTGCTGGTTTAAGCAGGGGAACCTTCCGTGCCATGCATGATTTCAAACCATGACGTCTTAGTGTATTACCAACAGTAACCTTGGAAACTGTGGTCCCAGCTCTTTTCAGGTCATTGACCAGCTCCTCCCGTGTAGTCCTGGGCTGATTTCTCACCTTTCTTAGGATCATTGAGACCCCACGAGGTGAGATTTTGCATGGAGCCCCAGTCCGAGGGAGATTGACAGTCATGTTTAGCTTCTTCCATTTTCTAATGATTGCTCCAACAGTGGACCTTTTTTCACCAAGCTGCTTGGCAATTTCCCCCGTAGCCCTTTCCAGCCTTGTGGAGGTGTACAATTTTGTCTCTAGTGTCTTTGGACAGCTCTTTGGTCTTGGCCATGTTAGTAGTTGGATTCTTACTGATTGTATGGGGTGGACAGGTGTCTTTATGCAGCTAATGACCTCAAACAGGAGCATCTAATTTAGGATAATAAATGGAGTGGAGGTGGACATTTTAAAGGCAGACTAACAGGTCTTTGAGGGTCAGAATTCTAGCTGATAGGCAGGTGTTCAAATACTTATTTGCAGCTGTATCATACAAATAAATAGTTAAAAAATCATAAATTGTGATTTCTGGAATTTTTTTTTTTGATTATGTCTCTCACAGTGGACATGCACCTACGATGACAATTTCAGACCCCTCCATGATTTCCAAGTGGGAGAACTTGCAAAATAGCAGGGTGTTCAAATACTTATTTTCCTCACTGTATATATCAATTTATATTCCGTAAGTGTTTTTTGTTTTTGCTGAACCATTTATGGTCATCCACAATGGCAGAAAATCTTTAACGTAGAACTTAACCCTAACATTTAGGGAGTTAAATGCTAATGCATTGTGTATTGTGAACAATTACCTTTTTTTGCACCTTTTGTTAATCTTTTCTTGCATATCAATTCTGGTGATCTCCTCCAGCCTCCTTACTGAATGTTAACTGTAAATATATAGAGTAAGAACACAACATTCAAAGAATGCCTTTACAAAAAAAGGGTTGTTTCAGCATATACTGTATAGAAGCACTAAAGAACAATAGGTACACATATCCAAGTATGACCTATAACATTAAAGCTGTGCATAGATGGATCGACATGTAATCGGTTCAGCGGGGTCTGTGTGTGGCCCTCACTGTTTGACAGGAGTAAATTGTTAGATCAACTTATTATGAATGAACATGCTAGAAAACATCAGCCCACTGTCTGATTGAAAAATAAATAAAAAACGAACCATCTATGCCCAGTTTAAACATAATAGAGCATGAGTATTTGCTACACTGTAGATTCAAATTCAAATCCAAAATAATACATGCATGTACATAGGTAAAGTGAGTACTACTCAGAAGTTCTTCATAAATACATACAAGAAGTTGGTACCCAGAATAGAGTAATGGGAAAGAGAGCAATGTCAGATGCTGGTGGACAAAGAGAGGAGAAGAAAAACCCAACATTTTAGGGGTGAAAAAAAGTTTCTCATCCTCTCGCCCCTCCTGTGAAACATGCCTACACAATGTGCATCAGGGCAGCAACTTAAAGTCTCCTTCAGGAGTATTTAGTACAGGGTGACATTGCAGGAAAGTAGTTGAGAGAAAGGAAGAGATTGTTGTCACCTCATAGTTGGGTGTTTCTGAGCAAGAACTTTATAGAGGAAATCCTACTAAAGTGACAGTTGCTACCAAACATGGTCTTTCCTTTTCCTCCTTTTTTTTTCCTATATAGACCCCGCAGCATTAACAACTTTAAATTTTCAAATTATGCCTTCGTCCCATTGAAATATTGTAAAGAACAGGGAGGCTGTATTGGGCTATAATGGCATTGTATGAGCAACTAATAGATAGTAAAAAATGTTATTTAAGTTTAGGGTGGGCCTTCCACATACACTCCTATGGGCCGTTCTGTATATCGTATTCTTTTTGTGTTTTCAGGCGGTCTGTCTAAGTAACCCCTGCGTGGATGATGTTTGTGTTATGTAAACTCCAATAAACAGAATTTAAAAACACTCCAAAACTACAAATTATGTTTTTATTTTTTTATTTTTTATTTATGTCAGGGGAACTGGCCCATGCACAAGCCGCAGCGACAACAACATCAGATCAGTACAATACAATAAAACATCCACATTGTAAGGGCACAACACTTAACAATTAACAATAGGGTAACAGGTGCACCTGAAAACACGCAGTACCTCATCCCCTTAAAAGTGCCCCATGCAAAGCCGGATCAACTAGTGTTGCTTCCTCATTCAGAGCTCTTAGTCGGGGAATTTCTCATGGTAAGCTTAGCGCGGGTGCCTCTTCTTATGGTTACCCTTCGTGGATGGCCTGTTTCATCCGTGGCACCGAGGGCCGCCCAGCCCCTGTGTTTTTTTCTTTTTTTTGTATCTTTGAGATATGATAGAAAAGGAAAAGAGAAGGAGAGAGAAAAAAGAAAGAGAAAGGGAGGGGGGAGATGCACTGAGGGATGGAAAGGGGGGGGGAGGAGGAGGTGGCGGAGCCCACATACATGGGTACGTTCTCACTTCTGCATGGCAATATCGCATGAGAGTCTCCACATGCAAAAAACCCGCAAGATGCCTTTGAGATTTTATCAACAGCTCAACCAGCAAGAGCAACACGGCACCCAAACCTGTCTCTTATTCAGAGTGTCAAGTCTGCTCAGCTCAGGAGCAGACCTTCAATAGAGTATTTCCAGAGATTCCACTGTTGCCAAGTTTTAGTGTACAGTTCTTGTCTATTTTGGTTGGTCAGAATCAGGTCTTCTAATCTACCTATTTCGTCCACTCTCCGTAGCCATGTGGCTACAGTCGGCGGGTGGGGAGATTTTCACAGAATCGGGATGCAGGCTTTTGCTGCATCCAGCAGGTGGCGTACAACCGAGTTCTTGTACACCCGTGCAGGTGTGTTGTTAGCATGCAGAAGGAAGTAGGCCGGGTCATTCGGGACAGTACGGTCTGAGAATTGTTGGGTTATCCTACGGACTTCTCCCCAGAAACTCTGAAGTCTGGGGCAGGACCCGGAGAAATGTTAATAAATGCCGCTCTCCTCTTGGCATCGCCAAAAGAGGTCCGGTGTCGTGGGGAAAAATTTGTGCAACACGGCCGGTGTTCTATACCAGCGCGTAAGAAGCTTGTAGTTCATTTCCTGGGCCTTGGTGCATAAGGAAGACTTGTGCGTGAACCTTAATATGTTCTGTCTCTGGGCAATGGTAAAATGGCAGCCTAGGTCTCGCTCCCACCTAAGGAGGCATGGAGGTTGGTAATTCTCCGGTGGCTTGATGAGTACCCCATAGGTCAGGGAAATTGTGTGCGGTAACACTCCTGTCTCCACACAGAGCCCCTCAAACTCTGTGAGGGGCTGACTCGTGTCTACGGGAGGGGGGGTGGGCCGGTGGAGGGCCGGCGGGGAATTTACCAAGCTGTAGCGTTCTCATAAAGTCCTGGCGGTACATTCCCCCCCGGATCCGAGAGCTCCGCCACCGTCCTCCACTGTCCCTGAATACTGAAGTGAGACGCTTGATGCATGCCCGCCTCCTTTAGAGCCTGCAAGGGTTTTCTTTCCCTCATGCCCCGGTTCAAAGTGAGGGTTGCCAATAATGGGTCTTAAAGCCGAGCCAGGAGACGAGAGCGAAGGGAGGGCCAACAGGCGTGTGCACGTTTTGACTGTGCTACCTCAAATTATGTTTTGACTGGAGTTTTAATGGTGCTCAAAAGCTAAAATGAAACATTATTTGTCTGCCTTGGCCTTCACAAACAAGTGTTTTTATGGGAATCATGTTCTATATGATACAGTTGTATTGTGTAGTCCTTAAGAGATTGAAACTCAGGATGTCTGTGGCCTGAGGCCTTAGGTTTGCCATTCCTAAGGCCTAATGCACACTGGATGTTTACCCTCAGTGCATGAGACTCCAGGTGCAAATGTAAACAACAGGCTCATTTTCCATCCCTGTTGCAGGCAGCCTGTAAAACTCTATGAAAGGCTGACAGCTGTGAGTGATACTAACATTTAGAGAAGTATGTGCTCAGGGAAAAATGCCCGAAACACAAGCAGCCTGTGCTCCGAGAATTCGTCCCTTGGCGCACACTGCTTGGAGCACTGTCTAGCCCTAGTCAGCTTTCAGTTTTTTTTTGGCTGTCAACAGAGGGGCTGGATGGTGCGCCTGTGCCTCTGAACCTAAACACCAATGTCAGACACACCTGGGCTAAATGCCCAGTGTACATGAGGCTTAAAACTGAGCCACCATGATGACTACAGGATTTTTCTTTACTTCTCAGGTGCTACAATTGTAAGTCATAGCAGACTGAAGAAGATCCTTTAAAACAATTAGAGATACACAGAATGAATAGTACCTTAGACCATCTCTATGAATGACTTCCATAGGTCCTGCAGGTTTGGCATTTAGAGTCTTACATTTTTCTTACAATGAAGCTAAAGAAGATGATTTTAGCATCAGTAATGACAGTGATTTTATTTTTTTAGAAAGTTTAATTACTTAAACCACCGTAGTGTTACTGATCATTAGAGCCAGATAGATAAAACACAAGCAGCAAGAATTCTCCATTTTGCATTTCATAATTCATTTAATCTTAATAAATGATGTATAATGACCTTTAAAACCACGCAGGAATTTCCTCCTAGAAGGACAGGAAACATGTGCCTAGAAATAGACCAAAACCTTTTTAGTTCATTATTTTGTATTTATTTATTTATTTCATTTGCATTATGATTGACCTTTCATTCATAAAATAGTGTAATATTGCAGAGTTCTTTTGAGTTGAAAACGTTTTTTCAAATATTAGATGAAATGTAAGGGTCTGACTACTGCTCATTCTCTTTGCAGAAACCTTTAATGTAAGATTTATATTCTTTGTCTGTACTCATCTTGCCCTAGGACTTATGTACCAGAATATCAAAACTATTCTTTAGTGTAGGGGTAAAGGTTACATGAGGAATGGTCATGTGCGCCAGAGGCCAAAACTATATTACAACAGATAAGATATCAGGAAATTAGATGGATCACAGGCAAGCCAGAGGTCAAAAGCAGATAATATAGTACCACTGGGTACAGACAAGACAGGGTCAGTATTCAAACAAGTTGTCATAACCAAATTAAAAAGTAAAGACTGGTGTAGGTACAAAGATAAGTTGAGCAGTGAGCAATTTTATGTCAGGACGAGCATGGTTGTTAATGAAGAATATAGATCCAACAGTTAGTAGAAGTTAAACAAATTAAACTGATCTTGTCCCATAATGTTTCAGTGTTTCACCATCTTCCCATCATGGACATTCAGCATCTGCCTTGACACATTCCATTTTGGATTAAGATGACTGAGGTACTCTTGTGGCTATAAATGCTGAGGTACATTCCTGACACTCATAAAAACTGAGAAAACTCTTTGAATGAGTGGCAAAACATTTTCAACCTCACGGATAAAGTCCAGTTGATGGTGACTAATGACTACTAGCTATACCTGAATTCATGAGAACTTCACAGACACAGATAGCAAAGCTTTTCACATGCAAATTGCATGTTTAGATATTAGATTTGGTGGTGGTTCTATCCTATTGTAATTCTATCTGAGAAGACCAGGAAGGAGACCAAAGTGGTGGACCATCAATCAATGGAACAGTTTGTTCTTATGCCATGGTAAGGACTGGGGGTAGGCAGGTGGAATCAATTTGCAAGCATAAGGTCAATGCATGCCACAGATGTAATAGCTGCAAGAGATAAAGTTCAGGGATGGTTAAGGACAAAATGGAACTGCAAATCAGAAAATGATCTGGGGCTAAGAGTTGACATGCATTGTAAACTGAACCATTTACATGGAGGCAGATCAATGTTGAATACTAGAAGAAGCTGATTTATAGCATGAGTAGCACATGAAGATATTTTCATGACTGACTCCTAAAGTACTTACAAACGGGCACCTTCACAAAGGGAGCGTCTTAGTGCACTGAGCATAATTCAAACAAGCTGCTCTGTTAGATTGGGCCCACTGTAGAACACTGAAGCTACAGACCGTGTGTCAGTATTACTTACTGTAGCTATATGCACACTTCAAGTTTGTTCTACATGTGAGTGGGCAGGCAGTTAAGCCAGATAAACATCTGCCTTGACATTACTCAAAGGTTTATCAGCACAAAAGCATTAGTAATCCTAGTCTTTTGCAGCGGAATAAACTTGTAAGCTTTAAGTTCAAATCTTTTTTTTTTCGTTTAGATGTCTCTCATTAGTGGGAGGAACTGGATAGTATGGAATTTAGTATCAGTGAGGCCTTATGGTAAATTCTTCTTGTATTTCATTTTGTCATTTAACAATATATACATTGTAATACAAAGTTTACTTACTTTTATGCTATTCAAAAGTAAAAGTAATAACTCCTCTATAATACAGAAGAATGGGCTTTATACATGCTTTGTTTATATTCTGATCTTTCATTCCTATTTCCTATTTAAATTGCTTTTTTGTGTATCTTTTTCTGTGCTTATTACACATAAATGGAGATAATTCTGTCATTGCAGTATACTTTGCTGAGCATAAAAGCCTGTTCATCTGAATGCCAGTCATGTTTCTTGTTCTGAAAGCCTGCAACCCAAGGTTGGTGGGATCACCCTATAGGCACAGCGGAGCTGCACAGTTAACGCACCACTGAGCAGTCAGAGAAAAGAGCCAACTCTGTAGAAAGCCTTAACACTGATTAAATGAGGATCTCATAATTGCACTTTTTTGCATCTGCAGGCCGTTTTGCAGTCTATCAACACCTTGTCTCATTATGATGGCAAAGTACAAAAAGGTGACTTCAATCTGAACAGTCTATGGCGGTAATTAAAGTATTTTACATAACTTTACTTTGCAGGGCTTGCAGGGGTTCTGTTGTGTCAGGAAATGTAACCCTTTCTGAGCCTGAAAAATGTTGATCAGGGCTAGTTTAGCTTGGTTCATTAGCGGACAGTTTTAAAAACTAAGACAGTATTTCAGGCTCTCAACAAACTGTTACAGAACATAAAATTCTGTTGTTGGTAGCATGATAGGGGGAGTAGAACAATTCTCCACGGGCTTCAAAGAAAACTGTCAGCTTGGTCACTGACCTGGAACAGGTATGTTCAGATCAAGTGTCAGGACACCTGATATGCACAGTGCTGTTTCAGGTCAGTAATTCACCAAGTATTAAGGCAAGGATAAGGATGACAGTCCTAGAGCTTGCAATGCCATTATCCATGTTTCTGAATTGACAGGCTATTTTTAAAGTAGAATCCCAGGCAAACAGCTAATCACAGGGTTAAAATAAATACTGTGCATCTCGAAAGTATTCACACCACTTGACTTTTTCCACATTTTTTTTATGTTACAGACATATTCCAAAATGGATTGAGTTCATTATTTTCCTCAAACTTCTACAAACAATACCCCATAATGACAACGTGAAAAAGTTTATTTGAAATCTTTGCAAATTTATTAAAAAAAAAATCACATGTACATAAGTATTTTTAAAGCCTTTGCCATGACACTCAAAATTGAGCTCAGGTGCATCCTGTTTCCACTGCTCTTCCTTAAGGGCTCTTTCACATGGAGCGGACCGTTTCTGGGTCCGCTCCGTGTGTCCGCCAAAGCTCAGCGGGGATCCCCGCTGAGCTGTCGGCGGATAGGGCGGTCCCCGCACACAGTGCAGGGACCTCCCTGTCTCTGCTCCGCTGTCCCCTATGGGGGACCGGATGCAGACGGACCGTCTGTCCGTCTGCATCCGGTCTGTTCCGCCAAACGGAAGAAAAATAGGGTTTCTTCCTTAATGTTCTTGAGTGGCCCAGCCAGAGCCCAGACTTGAACCTGACTGAACATCTCTGGAGAGATTTGAAAATGGCTGTGCACCGATGCTCTCCATCAAACCTGATGAAGCTTGAGAGGTCCTGCAAAGAACAATGGGAGAATCTGCCCAAAAATAGGTGTTCCAGGCTTCATACTCAAAAAGACTTGAGGCTACAATTAGTGCCAAAGGTTCTTCAACAATGTATTGAGCAAAGGCTGTGAATATTTCTGTACATGTGATTGTTTTTGTTTCTTATTTTTAATACATTTGCAAAGATTTCAAACAAACTTCTTTCACATTGTCATTACAGGGTATTGTTTGTAGAATTTTGAGGAAAATAATGAATTTAATCCATTTTGGAATAAGGCTGTAACATAACAAATTGTAAAAAAAAGTGAAGCGCTGTGAATACTTTCCTGGAGGCACTGTACAGGTTTCCGGTGTGACTTTTGATATAAACACTCTGGCCTAGATTCACGTAGGGCGGCTTTACGTTGTGCGGGCGTAGCGTATCTTATTTACGCTACGCCGCCGCTACTTAGAGAGGCAAGTGCTGTATTCACAAAGCACTTGCGTCCTAAGTTACGGTGGCGTAGCGTAAATCGGCCGGCGTAAGCGCGCGTAATTCAAAGTAGGCAGGTCGTGGGCATGTTGTATTTAAATTAAGCGTGACCCCATGTAGATGCATGGCCGAACGAACGGCGCATGCTCAGTATCACGTCGTATTTACGCCCAAAGATACGCCGGCTCAATGCCTGTGATGTGAACGTAAACTACGCACAGCCCCATTTACGTACGACTTACGTAAACGACGTAAAAAGATATGCTTGTTCCGACGTCCATACCTTGCATGGGCTGCGCCACCTAGAGACCTGCTTTATCTTTACGTCGGCGTATGTCTTACGTAAACGGCGTAACTAATTGTGTCAGGCGTACGTACTTTCGTGAATCGGCGTATCTTGCTCATTTGCATATTCAACGCGGAAAACAACGGAAGCGCCACCTAGCGGCCAGCGTTAATATGCACCCTAAGATACGACGGCGTAGGAGACTTACGCCGCTTGTATCTTAGCCAAATTTAAGCGTATCTGGTTTCCAGAATACACTTAAATATACGACGGCGCAGATTCGGACTTACGACGGCATATCTACTGATACGCCGACATGAGTCTCTGAGAATCTGGCCCTCTGTGTACTGATTTGTTATTCTTTTAGTTGATCCCAGCAAAAACATCACATTTTCACTGATCGTTTCTCAGTGTCTATTGGATACCAGTTTGCCTTATTGTTGGTCCATGTATTTGACTTACTTTTTCTGTAACTACAATGCGGACTGTTTGATTTGTACCAAATGCTTATACCAAAAATAATATATACATTGAAATTAAAATACATATAGGTTCACTCACAAAAGCATTTGTCATTTTGGTAAGCCATTCTTGTCATGCACACACCTTTGCTTGTCCATAGGAGCACTCTAAAATGTACTAGTTCAGCATTACTTTCAAAATCAGCTCCCTGCTCTATTGATGCTAATTGCTGATCCGGTGAGCAGAATGGAGACAAACTGGTGACTTTGGCTGCCAAATTGCTGAGCCAGGAAGATAAATAACTTGATTGGAAACTGTAAGTGACACCTGTCTGGCTCTGCAGTGTGGAAGATGTCTATAAATCACACGATTGGCTATGCAGAATTATAAATTGTTTGGCAAATAAAACACTAAACACATTTGTCTTTGAAATGTGTATTTAGCTGTACTGTCCCACTTTTTTTTTGTAAAGTGCTGTGCTAACTGTTACTATACTACTATATAAAACCTTTATAATAATAATGTGTTCATACCAGGGTCCAGACTGACAGCTTATCTTCAGAAGTCTACATTGGGGGTTTACTGCATAAAGTGACTCATGCAGTTCCCATCTAACATTACCTGCATGTAGAGATTGTTGTAATCTCTTTATTGTTCCCTCTGGAGAGTCATTCAAACTCATTTTGCCGACACCTGAACTTATGATAGGAACTCTCTTCAACTGGAATACAGACAAAAACCAAAACACCTTTTTTTGTAGCATGAGGAAGGTTTACACCAGGGGTGGCCAACCAGTGGCCCGGGGGCCACATGTGGCCCGCGGAGCCCTCTGATGTGGCCCGGCGACCTCCTGCTCTGCAATGGCGGCTTGACAAGCCCAGTTTGCAGGTTGACAACCCGTCATACCACAGCATCAGTGTTGTGAATGAAGCTGGTGGTAGAGGAAGCCGGTGCTTTCTGTATAGCCCTGGCTTTTGCTACAGGTGGAGTCTATGGCAAAGTTCAGATAACCCCGCAGGATAGACATAGGTGCACTACGCTGCACCCACGGTGTGGGTAAACCGCAGCACATCAGTGTGAAAAGAAGTCTTAGGCCCTTTTCACACGATCGTTCATACCTAATCGGATCCTCAATTCACCTCTACAGAGCAGCAAATGTAAACAGACTTTTGTCCGTTTACGCCCACCTACCTCCAATCCGATCCTCTAAAAAAAATGGAAGGGAATTCATACCCTTCCATCTGGGCGGATCAGATCGGAGGCCCTATAGAGTAGCCGTGACCTGTCATCCGCCTGCTCCGCTCATTGTGGCCCGCGACTGGTTACCAAGTTCCTTAAGTGGCCTTTACTCTTCAAAAGGTTGGGCACCCCTGGTTTACACCATCAAACAATGTTTCTGTTTGTGATTTTCTCTCCCTGCAACCCTTGTTGTACATCTGCAACCCTTTTTCTTCTAAATGTGTTACAGGGATGGAAATTGAGGGAAAATTTTCCCAGAACGGTCATCAAAATAAAAAACACTCTTAGATTTTTCACATTCTATCCAAAGATGAAAAAAAAAATCCTGGAGCTGAGTTTCAACCACTAGAGGACCACCCTAGATATACGGCGGCGGGGTGGCCACATGCACAGTGTACGTGATCTCGCATTTCCAGGTAGGGACCCCCGCACCCCCCCACTTGATCTGTGCTGTGATTTCGTCGGTCAGCAGGTCCTGGTCAATGATTTATGGCCGGGACCTGCTGATCGGCTTAGCGAATCAAAGTACAGAGCCATATGTTTATTAACAACACAGGGCTCTGCACACAGAGCAGCGATGTGGCTGTTTTTATTTCTCCCTACAAAGCAATGTAAGTTAGTCAGTTCCCATCTAGTGTCAGTGTCAGATTGTCCACTGATAACCGCCATCACTAGTGTAAAAAATAAATAAAAATTCTAGTATATTTGTAGACTTTATAACTTTCATGCAAGACAATCAATATACACTTACTGAGATTTTATTTTACAACAGACATGTAGCATACATTTTACCCTACATTTATGAAGACATTCAATTTTTTATTGGAAATGTTTTATAGCAGAAAGTAAAAAATATGCAAAAATATGAGCAAAAAGCCAATTTGTGATTTCTGGAAAGTGTCCCATTTAATGATTTGCTTTCATACCCGTATGTAACCACAAAATGTCCACAGTGGAATGGGTCTGTGTTGATTCAGTTATATGTAATAACTGCATTTATAACGAGTATTTTGGAGCATCAACACATTTTTGAGCTGTGTCACTCACGGTCTTCAGAGCCCTGTAAAGTTTTGGTTCACTTTGATTGTTCTTCAAATATCCTCTGGGGCGCTGTACCGAGAAGAGCATTCACTTGCCATAATGTGCCTGACTGAACCATATTAGAGTTTGCCGTTTACACAGATTGTGAAGATCCTCAGCTGTTTATTGAGCTTTCTAAAGGGAAAATATTGCAGTAGCTTAGCCTATGACTCAAAATTCGGCATCTGTGACTTTTTAGAAGAAAAACTATTTTACCTTGAATAGATTATGGGTTAGCTAGAGCTTCTGGTAAATCTAGTAATAATCTTGATGGAAAACTGTACTGCAAAAGCTAGAAAATAACATGGTTTTCTATAATGAATACTATTGATTTTCCTGCAATTTGTGTTGCACAGGCCTCTTGAGCAGACCCCTGTCAATAGCAAACATCATGCCTTCAGGAGAACATATCCCAGACATGGTAGGAACCCACATTCCCATTTCCCATGAGCAGAATATAATTATTTCTCTTCAAGTAGAAGTCCCTCCTAATTTTTATAGTGTTGTGGTAGAGAGAACTAGGTTTACGACCTCTGTTTTATATGGTAGAGTGGACAGGGCTTAAAGTGGTTATAACCCCGAAAAAATGGATCCTGTTCCTTTAAAGCATGAATAACAGCACAGTGCTTATTCTGTGTAATTTGTCCCTTTCTATCATCTAAAATACCTGGTTGATCCTACCTGGTGCTGCCCTCCCCTCTGTAAACTGACCACATTTATCATGACTGCTGAGCCCTGATACCGTGGTCAGTTTACGTGTCTCTGTCAGCCTGCTGTCTCTCCTCTCCCCCTCCCTGTCTGTCAGCTAGTCTTATTGCCGCCCATGCCCTCCTGCTGCTATAATAACAATGTTTTGTTAATATAATCCCCTTTGTTCCATTAAGTTATGTGCGTTATAAAAAAATATGTAGCTGTATACCTTATTTGAGAGCGCCGCTCATGAGCCCACCCACCACTCTCCTCCTCTCCTCCTTTCCTCCCCGCTGATGTCAGCGGGGGGGGGGGGGATTCTCAGGCCCTCTCATTCTAGTTCTGAGATTGGGGCAGACAGAGTCAGGCTGTCATGTGAGCGCCGAGTGGCGCTATGAAATAAAGTGTACAGCTACATAACTTATTGGAACAAAATAACAACCATTTTAAAGTCTTTGGGCCAGATTCTCAAAAGGCTTACGACAGCGCAACACCATTTGCGCCGTCGTAAGTCCTAATCTGGCCCGGCGTATCTATGCGACTGATTCTTAGAATCAGTTACGCATAGATATCCATTAGATCTGACAGGCGTAAGGCTCTTACGCTGTCAGATCTTAGATGCAATTTTTTTTCCCGCCGCTAGGTGTCGCCGACGTTGTTTTCCCTGTCGTCTATGCAAATTAGCTATTTACGTATGATTTCCGAACGTACGCGCTGATGACGCAGTGAATTTACGACATTTCCGTAGCATTTGCGACACATAAAGTTGCCCCTGCTATATGAGGGGCAGCTAATGTTAAGTATGGTCGTCGTTCCCGCGTCAAAATTTAAAAATGTACGTCGTTTGCGTAAGTCGTCTGTGAATGGCGCTGGACGCCATTTACGTTAACGTCGAAACCAATGACGTCCTTGCGACGTCATTTAGCGCTATGCATGTCGGGAAATTTTAGGGACGGCGCATGCGCAGTACGATCGGCGTGGGAACACGTCTAATTTAAATGATCCACGCCCCCTACCTGGATCATTTGAATTAGGCGGGCTTGCGCCAGAGGATTTACGCTACGCTGCTGCAACTTTACAGGCAAGTGCTTTGTGAATCATGCACTTGCCCGTAAAACTTGCGGCCGCGTAGCGTAAACGAGATACGTTACGCCCGCACAGTTTTACTCCAATCTACGAGAATCTGGCCCTTTGTTCTTTTATGTAGAGTGGAAAAGGTTTGGGACCTCTGTTGTTTAGGGCAAGGTTTAATACCTCTATCTGACTTTTATTGCTGATTGTGGTTTGTGTCTTCATTGGAGAGCTTTACCTTAACCCGTGGACTCCATCTTTCTCCGCAGGTAAGACCCTGTCTCTCAGGGCCTGCCATCCTGGGGAACCACTGACGACCGTCCTTCTCAGGACAGCCGTCACACAGACCCCTCACTGCGGCTCTCTGCCCCGCTTTCGCCCGGCATCGCCGCCCGCACAGCCACCCACGATTGTGGTGGCCGCCAGCCACCCCCCCGGGTGAATTTTCGGCGCTTTCCGGCGTTTTTACACGCCCGCGCCAGCCTGCTCCTTTTCGCGGCCGCCGCGCCTCAGGAAAGTCCGCGGCTTCAGCCGCGGCCTACCGGCGCGCCGACCATACACCCTGCACTCGCCACCAAATAGTGCAGATCTCTTAGGACTATCTCCCCCGCACCCCTAGAGGTCCCCTCCATCCCCTGTTCAGCAACCAGATCGGTAAAATTATCTTTTTACCCAGCTGACAGCCCCCCTAGCCTGGGTCCTGTGTTTTGTCTGGCGGCCAACTTGGTACACCCCAGCAACAGTGACACCCCGCATCCCCCCCTTTTCCCCTCCACAATCCAACAGTGTTTGATCCAGGGATTGATCCGATCGCCTTTCAGGGATCAGGAAGGAATTTTTTCCCAGCCGCAGCACATTGGCCAGCACGGCCAGGGTTTTTTTGCCTTCCTCTGGACCAAAAAGCCGAGAGTGAGGATTCAGAGAATCTTCTCTCCATTCTCACGCAACACCTGCACCCCCGTCCACGGTGACTGGCAACAATGGTTAAAATGCGATACTCTGCAGAAACTATTTGGGGTCTGAGACAATTCACAACAGTATTACCTGCCGTCACCAAAAAGGCCTTAAAAATAGATCAACTTTTGAGATTCGATCGTCGATCGATCATCAAAAATTTCAACCATTCAACACAGCTCAAGCACATATCATGTGCTTTGATTAACACTAGATCGGCAGTAAAACACCGATCAGAAATCCACGATTTCTTACTACAAAACGATCTAGACTGCCTCTTTATTACAGAAAGTTGGCTTTCAGACGACTGCAACACCATTCTCGGAGAACTGGTGCCAGTAAATTATCGCATCTTAACGGAAAACAGAATAGGGCAAAGAGGAGGAGGCCTTGCGGTGATTCATAAGTCTCATATTGCAATCACTAAACCGGTCCTTCAAAATCCTCTACCGTTTATGGAAACCCTTACGCTTCAACTTCAAACTAACTCCCAGGAGACCGTTCACATTCTCCTCTGCTATAGGCCACCTGGGCCCAAATCGCAGTTTTTACCATCATTAACGGAGTTCATATCCACTTACTCCCTTAACAGCAATCATCTTTTGCTGCTCGGGGATTTCAATCTGTGGGCCAACTCCTCACAGGATCCCATCGCGGATGCCTGCATCGACCACCTGGAAGGGTTAGGACTACAGCAACTTATATGCGGACCCACGCATGCTTCAGGTCACACACTCGACCTAATTTTCAGACAAAATCTGAAAATAAACATTTTGGGTAATGAACCTTTGCCATGGACAGACCACCATGCAATTAGCTTCACAATTCCCAAAATTCCACTAGTTATAAAAGCACCCAAGCCGGTGACAATACACTGGGCTAGATCTCAGAAGAAGCTCCACTCGGAACTCTTCAAATCTACCCTGGGAAACCGAATTGGGGCTATTCCTCCTCAGGTAGCAGCCTCAGATACACTGGCAGCCATAAATGCAGCTCTGCTACAGTCAGCCGACTTAGCAGCACCAAAGCGCAAAGTCCGCATCCGGGAAAAAAAGTCCAGCTGGTTCAATAACCAGCTGTCGCTACTGAAGCAAGAGCGCAGAAGGGCGGAAGCCGCCTGGAAAAGAAGCCCTTCAGAAGACCGCCTCACCATCTACAAAGCAATAACAACACGATATCACAAAGAAATCTTCAAAGCCAAAAAACATCACTTTTCCATGGTGATTAACAGCGCCATGAATCGCCCACGAGAACTCTTCAGGATGGTCACCCAGACCATGAATCCGGGATGTCTTGAAGTCCCCACTTCAGACACCCAAGAGTTCTGTAATGAACTATCGGATTTCTTCATCAACAAAATTGAAAGAATTCGGGTAAGTATTCTGCAAAACAATACTCCGCTCAGCCCCCTCTTCAATCAACTACAAAACACCGACAGAAATCCTCTACAATCAACTAAGTTCATTCTGGAACCAATCTCCGTCAATACCACCAAAAATATCATTGGTGCGTTGCGGAACAGCACAGCACCCAATGACATCATTCCCACCAAGCTACTGAAGGAATGTGCCGACATCCTGGCGCCTCCAATCACACAGCTTATAAATCAGTCATTTAAGGAAGGCGTAGTGCCTTCCCTGCTGAAAGAGGGCACAATCCAGCCCATCTTGAAAAAACCTAATTTGGATCCCATGAACCCAACTCACCGCCGTCCCATAACAGGTCTAAATGTTCTCTCCAAGATAATGGAGAAAGTGGTGGTACAACAGCTGCAACAGCATCTGGATACCCACAACCTACTTGATCCATTTCAATCCGGTTTCCGTCCCGGACACGGGACGGAAACGGCCTTACTGAAAATATGGGACGATGCGCTCGAGGCCGCAGACGAAGGAGAATCTTGTCTCCTGGTTCTGCTGGACCTAAGCGCAGCCTTCGACACAGTAGACCATAAATTGTTACTGAGACGACTAGCAGAAGTCGCCAGAGTCGCAGAAGATGCTTTACCATGGTTTTCCTCTTTTCTTGGAAACCGATCACAAACAGTGAAACTGGGATCAGTAGCCAAGAACTACTCTATCACTCTTATGCAGACGACACGCAACTGTATTTTCGCATCTGCAACAAAAAGGATCATCATCTCAGATTAGAGAAATGTCTCTCTTCAATAGAAAACTGGATGACTAAGACTAAGAGTCTTAAACTCAATAGCTCTAAAACAGAACTTTTTATGTTTCACGCCAGTCGGAAGAGTCAACTGGCAACAAACTGGACACCATCGCCCATTCTGGGACAAATCATCTCCCCTAGCTCCAAAGTCAAAAGTCTAGGAGTCACTTTTGACACCTTCATGACAATGGACGCACAAATAGGGTCAGTAGTCAGCGGATCGCACCATTTGATGCGCCTACTACGCAGACTTATTCCATTTATCCCCAAAGAAGACGTAGCAGTCGTGGTGGGAACAATTGTGAATTTCAGACTGGACTATGCAAATGCCCTTTACCTCGGGCTCCCTAAGTACCAAATCGCTCGTCTACAAGTCATACAGAATACGGCCGCAAGACTTGTGACTGGGAAAAAATCATGGGAATCAATCTCACCTTCACTGAGATCCCTTCACTGGTTGCCAGTGAAAGACAGAATTGCATTCAAAGCACTCTGCCTGACGCATAAGTGCATCCATGGGAGGGCTCCAAGATATCTATGCGACAAGATCAAACCTCACAATTCCAACCGCATTCTGCGATCCACCGACCAAAATCTGGTCAAGGTTCCAAAAACCAAATACAAGTCCAAAGGAGAAAGAAGGTTTGCTTTCCAAGGTCCCAGGCTATGGAATGCTTTACCAACCAGCATTCGGTTGGAGCAAAACCACCTGTCTTTCAGAAAGCAGATCAAAACCCTGCTCTTCTGATGGCATGAGACACGAACAACCAGCGCCCAGAGGCGATTCAGTTCGCATGTGCCGCGCTATATAAGTTTTTCATTCATTCATTCATTCAACCTAGTGTCTTATGACCATGCAGGAAGAAACCTCCAAATCATGGGGATTATAAAAAAAAACACACATACAAATTTACTGTAAATAAGATTTTATTAACTATGGCTTTAAAAAATTGGTATGTTCTTGTGTTAATGCACTGAAACTATGACCTTTCTATATGCTCATATCAGACCCAGACTGATTTATATTCAGAGGTCCAAAGACTTAATTGCTTGAAGTGACAATTCTTTTTGCTACCCCATCTTACAGTCTCTGTGCACAAAGTCCGGGGTAATCTCTTTATTGCACCCTTGCTCTTGTCACAGTTGTAGTATCTGTGAAAACTCTATATGCATACAGTAAGTCTTCCTGGATACAGTATCATCATTATTCCCTTCCAGATTAGCTAGAATATGTTTCCCTATTGTTTGGTACAAGGATAAGCTTGAGTTCTCTCTGAACCTGGAAGTTAGCTGTATTGTTGGGCCAATGAGCTGTGGGTGGGAGATTCCTCCCCCCACAGCTGTACCAATTCAAAGAGATGGGGGTGCTCTATGGCCATATTAGGTCAAGGATGTCACGTCACAAGCATCCCTGCCCCTTTGTTTCATGCCGCTGTGTGGTGGGAAATATCAAACCTGCAACTCATTGGGCAGACAGAGATGCAGTTATGTGACAGTCTTCTGCGGGTTCAGGCAAACTAGATTCGGACCAATTTCAGAACTGAATCCAGCTTATCTTACCGATTTGCTTTCATAGGGCATCCTAGTTTGCATTTATCATTCCAGTGGAGATATGGATCTGTGAGAGCTTCAGCAGCACAGAGATACATATATCCACGGGAATAGTAATCATATTTACATGCATCAGATACACCCATTTTCAGGAATGCTTAGTCTAAGTTCACATGTGCAGGTTTAGTAGAGCCTATTTTAAAGTTCCGTGGAATATTACAGTTTTGAGTGCTGTGTCAAGCCTGCAAAACTGAAATCTCGTTTAGATGTGGCAGTTGGAGAGCACTTTGCAGGTGCTGAGAATGCATGCCAAAACCTCCTTTCTTTTCCATGTGAACATAGCCTTGCTGACAACCTCTGTTCATACTAGGTTTCATGCAGTGCTCTACAACTAGAGTTGCACATAAAATAACATTAAGCCACAATAAATGCAGTAAATAATCACACACATGATAAACAAGGAAGCTGGAGACAAATTTGTTACAAGCACACAGATCAAGGAAATAATGCAAAGTAGGCTGCTGCAACCCCCTAATATAGAAAGTCAATAAGATCTTCATGAATGAATACTTCTTTAGGCCCATTCATGCTTTTGCATTTACATCCCAACGCACCTTGCTGACAGATGTGTGTTACTGTGCAGCTCGTAGAAATGCTCAGAAATGGTACATGCTATTTTTTGGTGTGTTTTGGTACAGTAGGCAGCCCAGTCAAAGAAATGAGCTGCCCCAATGCTATGCAACATATTCCATTTTAACACACTGCAGTGATGTAGCTATTCCCATATTTCTGAAACAGCCAAAAAATAAAGTATATTAAATGGCAAAACTTATTTTTACATTTGAGAAGAATAGGAGATAGTTTGAACCCTTGTGGACCGAAAGGATTTCCCTTCACTTCCTTTTCTGGACACAAAAAGAGAAGTGAGAGGAGTCACAAATTCACCAGAACAAGTATGACTCTTGGAAGATTTCCACTTAGTGCCTGTTCTGGTGACAACGCAAAAACCCTATTTTTAGCCCCAGCGACAGTAGACAGCAGGAAATTTAGTGAATCCCAACCGGAAAGAAACAGAAAGCAGTAACAACCTGGAAGAAATTCTAATCTTTCCACTCTATTTTGGCTTTGCATATACTTTTGATCTCAACTCTGCCATGTGGAATGAATGTAAAATGATATAAACATATTTTGGGGGGCAAATTCAGTACTAAATATATGTAAATGCTTACAGGAATAGAATAAATAAGGATTTAAAGTATATCTGAAGCTAAAATATTTTTTTTCCATTTTGGATAGAGTAGGGGAGGGTCAGAACAGCTGCTAATTTTTTTTTTCCACCCATGTTTTAGTAGGGATATTTCCCTTCACTTCCTGTCCTGCCTCAACAGAAAGCATGAGGCTATCTTTTCGATGTGAGGAATATCCCCTCTTAAGCCTGATACACACAGGCCAAATATCGTCTGGTTCAACAGAACTTGGCCGACATTCAGCCAGTATGTACACCTAATTTTCATACCCGGTGACATTGGTGACCAGGCAGTTGCAGGGAGTGAATCTCCATAATAGGGAAAAAGACAGCAATACGTGTAAATACCTGACAGTGGTTGTAATCCATCACCATTCTATCCAAAATAAAAATAAAATTGAGTTTAGTTATTTTAACTCTTTAAGTATAAGGCCCCATTCAAATATGCAAACTGCTCGTTTCATCAGTTCAGTCACGTTTTTTTTTTTTTTAAGTTTACATCAGTTTTTCATCTGTTCTTACATCAGTTTGTCATCAGTTTTTTTATGTTTTTACACAAGTTTTTTTTATCAGCCAGCTAGAGTGCCTAACCACTTGAGTCCCAGAGCCATATTTTCATGCAAATTACCTGTTTGTCCATTTAAATCCATTTTTCATCCAAACCGTTTTATAATGGAAGAAAAATAGGGCTTTGATCCATTCCAAAAAACGGATGTTGATGGAAGCAGATGTAAATAGATGATCATACGGTTTTCCATAGAGATGCACTAAAACGGGCAAAAGGTCCGCATGTGTAAAAGGGTCCTAAGTGTTTCAAGTTTGTCTGAAAAGTGGACCTTGATTTTAAAATGAAATCATCATTCCATTTGCATTTGGAAAATAAGCACCCATTCACACTTCCTTGGTGCGTGCATTAATATATGTAGATAAGTTGCTGTGTGGCTGTGACATTATTTTGAATGGCACCCTGAAACACTTAGACAACAAACCTCTGTTCTAGTGTGCAACAGCACATAATAGTGCTGTGCGTTGTGTTAGAGAAAAAAGGGTCATGTGTATTTTGAAGCAGGCTGGGGATGGGATGCCTTAACGTTGTTAATGACATAAGGCATGTTAATGGAAATGGTGCCTGCCGTTACCTTTGTTAGGCAAAAACTATTCTTTTGTGTGCTCCTCTCATTCTGGTTTCATGTGTTACTAATGGTTTGATTTCTCACAATTTGGGTAATCCAGCTCCATTTTTAAGCCTTGTCTTAAGTGACTCAGTGGACTTGTACACAAACCTAAGTTGTGTTTAAAGTGGATAAATGCCATGCATCACTTGCTTTCCAGAGTACCTGGAGGCCCCCAAAATATGGTGTGCCAAGTCAGAATAGATCTGGCGTTGTTGCATTCTGTTTTGCCCCTGCACTGTTGTAACAGCACTGGTAAACGGAAGTAAACCACAACTGTGGTTAGCAAGGATTTCAATGCGCTTCTTCATGTATTGGGCCCCAGGTGTCACGCCACACAAACAGGAGTTTGGGGATCTCTACATCATCTCTCTGTCACATAAAGAAAGGCGTTGAGCTACTAAGGATGGATGCATTACAACATGCCACCAGAGCTTATCGTATAAAATTATACAATATACTTTAAAGGTCAAGATTCCAATACACCTCTATATGCAAGTGATTATCAGTATGGGACCCCAGGTGTCACTCCACACAAACAAGAGTTTGGGGGTTCTCTACATCATAACATTTTGAGCATATAGGGATGTATTAGGCCACTAAGGGAGATGGTATAAAATATCATCAACCCCTAGCATAGAAAAGTTAGAGCGAACATGTTCAAACAATTAGGACAAGGCCTATAAGGGATTTGTACTTATGTCAAGCTCGTAGTAAATAGGAGTTGTAGTGACAACTAGTAGTTGCTTATGAGAGGCAATATAGCTCAGGTAATAGTAGTTGCATATAAAAGGCAATATAACGCAAGTAATTATAGTTGCATATATGAGGTGAATATTACACACATAATAGTAGTTGCATATGAAAGGTAATATAGCTGCGGTAATTGGAGGTAGCTGACCTATAAGGTATTCCTTAGCAAACAGTCTTTAGCACAGCAGTATATGCCATACAGTATGTTGATATCCACAAGGCATAATAAGTATTAGCAATTGTATTAGATGGAACACAAGCAGCAGATCGTCCTATAAGACTACAAATGATACAATAGATACTTATCCATTTGCAGGCTTCAATGTAGGAGATAGGGAATCCATGGTGTAGGGTGTTCAGCAAGAAGGCCTCAAGGTTGTCCCCAGCAATGCCTCTGTGTTGTAGTAGGTGCAACAGCACCAAAGTAGTAGTTGTTGCCTGGAGCGGTGTTGCAGCATGGGGAGCGATGGCAGCGGTAGGAGTAGCGTGGCCGAGCTACGGCTGACAATAATAGAACGCTGCCTGTGTACCAGGTGAATGCCTTTATAGGCAGGAGACAGGTACCAGACAGCTGTAATACATTTAGTGATTTGAAAGGAGCGATGTATAGTGCGGCGCACTGACGTCATCGCGCGGTCGCCATAATGCGTTCCAGCATTAAAAGCGCATTACAGCTAGAAACAGGCGCGCGGAGCGCCTGTTACAACTGTCCTGTTAGTCAGGGGAGCCATTTATCACATTTAGTGGCTAGGAAGAGGAATAAGGAAACGCAAGAAGGTGTGGGTAGGTACTTGGAGGTGCCTTCATTACAATTCTGCAGCCAGTTTATCAATGTTAAGAAACAAGGCTTACTTCAAAAGTTGTAGATGTCAAGATCCTTGTAAAGAGATCCGATGAAAAAGTCAGTCCACTCAAAATTATTGTATAATTTCTGGTTATATGCTAGAGGATAGAATGAACCATTGGACTCTTATATTATATACATGCATGTAAGTTCCCAGCTCCACCCATCTTCTGCAGAGGCTTTTATGATCCTTGATTGGATTTATATACATTTTACTACAAATGCAATAATACAGTAAGTTTCCTTCTAATACAAAAGTGGGATCGAATGGGGGGAAACAGACTTTAAAAGTTTGCGAGGAAATATCTTTAAAACATAAATAAAAAGGAACTATTAAAAAACATATAAATAAAAAGGAATTATAAAAAAACAATATAAATAATCCCAGCAGTACTGACTTATACAGATAATGTAATTTTTGGGTGAACAGACCCTCCCGCTATGGCACGAGTTTAAGATACAAGTACTTAAAATTACTAGCCATTTTTCTCGTGCAAAGCATGGCCTGGTTTAACATCTGACCTTGTCTGTAGGGCTTGCATTGTCACATTCAAATCCGTTTTTCTAATGAATCATTTCCTGCATTGGCATGAAAATCAGTTTGGTTTTTATCTTTAATTAAATCCACAAGTTGCTATTCTGCTGTTCTCCTGGTGGATTTTTTTAACTTAATTATTGCAAAAAGTGAATTATGTTAAAGTTCTTCACAGCACCATATTTTAATATTCTAATTTATAATTCATTCTTTGCTATTCTTTTTAATTGGGTTAATCATTTTAAGCTTGCTGCTTAATTTTTTTTCCTATTTGTAAGTGCACAGCATCTATAATTTTAATGGGCTGCATTAACAAGAAAGCTGTAAAATAATAAAAATAAATGCCTCCAACGTGACTCAATATGCATTTTGTAGTTAATAACGTCTGTTCACATGCGTTTATTCAGTATCATATATAGGACAGTTTTCATTTAATTTGGTTGAGGCTTTTTTTGTTGAAAACAAATTGTTTTACATGGTTTGTAGTATTAAAGCAGTATTAAACCCAAAACCAAAAACGTTATATATTGCAGCTTACCAATCATTAGATGCGCCGACTGATAACACACCTCCTGTATTAGTGACACAAAACTCTGAAGGACTGACCATAGGAGCCAAACTCCAGCTTACACTTTAAATTCAGTTACAGTTTCCTTTTTGAATAAGATATTGCATAAATAAATACAAGTCGGTCATTTTAATCATCCCTGCTGGTGTAAGGTGTTTTTTCTCATTTCTCATCCAAGTAAACTCATACATTCTGCTGGAGTTTGTGCTGTGAAAAACAACAGATTTGTGGGCTGGATTTGAAAGCCTAAAAAGGGAAACCAATGCAGTCAACACAACACAAGAATTGGTAAACTGCAATATAAGATTTTTTTGCTTTTGGGTTTAATACTGCATTAATTTACCCCATTGAAGGTGTGTTCAGTTAAGTCATCATCCACTCATGTTGAAAGAAAATGTATTTTTTTTTGCTTTAGATCAGGAGAGCTTTAGAGTCACTGTAAAGTTTTTATTTTTGCCTGCATCCCGTGACCATCTCTTTTTGACCAGATGACCACGGTGAGGGGGGACAGGAAAGGAGAGGTTAAATATGTTATACCTATTTGATCACCTCTGTAATTTACATTTTTTGTGCTATAAACAAAAGAAGAGTGACAATTTTGAAAAAAAAAAAACAATATTTTTTACTTTTTGCTGTAATAAATATCCCCAAAATTATATATAAAAAAATGTTTTCCTCAGTTTAGGCCGATATGTATTATCTTACATATTTTTGGTAAAAAATCGCAATGAGCATATATTGATTGGTTTGCGCAAAAGTTATAGCGTCTACAAAATAGGGGATAGTTTTATGGCATTTTTATTATATTGTTTTTTTACTAGTAATGGCGCATGACTGGGACATTATGGCGGACACATATCGGACACTTTTGACACACTGTGTAAATGAGACTGGCAGGGAAGTGGTTAACCACTAAGGAAGCAAGCGTGTCCTAGGAATGTGTTCTAACTGTGGGGGAGGGCTACCAGTGACATGACAATGATCACTGCTCCGGATGACAGGGAAGCAGTAGATCACTGTCCTGTCACTAGGCAGAACAGGAAAATGCCTTGTTTGCATAGGCATCTTCCCGTTCTGCCTCTCCTGACCACAATCGCGTGCCGCCGGCGAACATCGTGTTCCCGGGACATCAAGCACACTCCCGAGGCACATGACTCTGGGCGGCAAATTCAAAGGGACGTACAGGTACACCCATTTGCCTGCCCATCCCATTCTGCTGATGTATATCGGCGTGCGGCGGTCGGGAAGCGATTAAAATCAATAGGGATACCTGTTCCAGTGACTTTGACTAAGAGGGGATCTGCCCTCATTGAAATATTTCCACTCAATTCTCGTTGTGTCTCCAGAACACAAATTGAAGGGAAAATCTCTCCAGTGGGATACCAAAAAAGAGGGGTTTTATCCATTGCCCATTTCAAGCCCACATCGTTACATTTTAAATGATAAGTTCACTTGCACAGAAACAATTATGAATGTGCATGTCTTTACAGAAAAAAAAATTGATTTATTATTTTTCCCACCGAAGCCTGGAAATCATTGCACCCAAAATCAGTAGTTCACCGGTGCAATGTGGGCTTCTGCAGGCATGTCCTTTGACTTTCAGCCTGTACCTCTGCACAAGCTTTCTGTTTGAAAGCTGGAGGACATGTCAGTGGACTATAAGCACCCCTTCGGCCCATTGAAAGTAAAAGTGGTGACAGATGGGGTTTATAGTTCTATTCATTCATTGGAATTTGGGGGCAGAGCTCCACAAAGCCACGCTTTTTTTTTTAAAAGTGGCAGTGGGTACAGGGAGAAGAATTCCTGCCTGCTGTCACACAGAGGGGGGGTCGGTGAAAGAGGGGGCAGGAGCTGGAATAGGTTACATGTTCCACCCTAGGAATGAGTAGAACATGTAACACGTTCCAAAGGTGAATTTAGGCTTTTAATTCCACAGTTCATGATTGAGAATTTGAAGGGAACAAAAGACCATGGGTCTAAATAAGCTTTATATTCCTTTGGTAAATCAACACCAATAAGTAATCCACTCAACACAAAAAAATTGATTTGAAGAACTAAGCAAAAGTGCAAGTGACTTTCCTAAGAGTAAAATTACTTGTTTCATTTGAAAGATGGTATCTGATTGGTTGTTGTAGCCAGATGCAGAGAGATGTCATTCTGTTGCTTGCCCCAACACTGCTTTAGCTATAGAGTAAGCGATTTCATATTGACAAACTGGCAGCCCCTTGACAAACTTGCCACTGCCAATCTAAACAAATTTTCAATGATAGGATTGCTAGCAGAAAAGTTACCCATCTGACATCAAATCTAAACAGAAACAAGAAGTTCCCCCAATGTGATATTGGGGGTTATTTACTAAAATTAAAGAGTACAAAATCTGGTGCAGCTCTGCATAGAAACCAATCAGCTTCCAGGTTTTATTGACAAAGCTTAATTGAGCACGGTGACGTTAGAAGCTGATTGACTACCATGCACAGCTGCACCAGATTCTGAGTGTTCTAATTTTAGTACATCTACCCAGAATACGTAACACAGCCTTCAACCTGTAGTATGTTAACCCAGTCAGTTTTTTTATTATATGATGGTCCATTGAAACTACATATGCACCCAACCGTCCAGTGCAGCACAGTTGTGAATTATGTTTTGCTTTTGGACAATTGTAACCTTATTATATTTCCTTTTTTTTCTATTTTAATGTAAATGTTAATGAATAAAAATGTTATGAAAAAAAAGAACAAGGGGCCAGATTCACGTAGAATCGCGGCGGCGTAACGTATCCTAGATACGTTACACCGCCGCAATTTTTCATCGCAAGTGCCTGATTCACCAAGCACTTGCGATGAAAACTACGCCGGCAGCCTCCGGCGCAAGGCGGGCCAATTTTAATGGGCGTGTGCCATTTAAATTAGGTGCGCTCCCGCGCCGGACCTACTGCGCATGCTCCGTTTCTTAACTCCCGCCGTGCTTTGCGCGCCGTGACATCCGTATTCCCGGACGGCTTACACAAACAACGTTAAATTTTGAATTTCGACGCGGGAACGACGGACATACTTTAGACAGCAATACACTTGCTGACTAAAGTTAGGGCACCAAAAAAAAAGTGTAACTTTGCAACGGGAAACTAGACTAGCGGCGACGTAGCGAACGCGAAAAAACGTTGTGGATCCGCCGTAACTCCTAATTTGCATACCCGACGCTGGTTTACGACGCGAACTCCCCCCAGCGGCGGCCGCGGTACTGCATCCTAAGATCCGACAGTGTAAAACAATTACACATGTCGGATCTTAGGGATATCTATGCGTATCAGGAGAAACGCCGTTGTATCTCATTTGTGAATCTGGCCCAATGAATCTGTTTTACTGTGAACAATTTGCATGTTTGCTTTAATTTTCCAAAGATTTTCAGAATTGTTTGTATTTGGTGGGAATATTTTTTTACCGTCTGTATGTTAAATACGTTATCCTTTGCAAGTGTAGCATAATGACATCAACACATCCATTCTTGCATTCTTCACACGTTTTAAGCTACTATGCTGTAATTCAAATCAGTCACAGATAAAAAAAAATTGGTTTGTAATATATTAAGCATTTTTTTTTCTAGCTATAACATTACTCAGCGTGGTAGGTATCACATGGGTAGGTACAGAGCATGATGGGACTGTGAGGCCTATATAGGTCCGATGCAAGGCGCGCATCCGTCATTTCAGCGAGGAGGACCGGCGTGGCAACATCGGGAGAAGGAGAGAAGTGAAGAACATGACGTCACAGCACGGAAGAAGAACTCATCACAGCACGGAAGGAGAAGACGTACATCACGGAAGAAGACACCGGACAGCGAGACGAAGAACCGGGGTGCGCCGAGTCAACAACGGAGAGCGGCGAAGACAGAAGGAGAACCCAGGAGAGTTGAGAAGACCCGTCGGGATAGCGGAAGAAGAAGAGCCCCGCCGAAGACGCCGGAGGAAACCCGCCGGGGGGGTGGGGGCTTTTTTAAAAGCCACCCCCCCCCGGCGGTGGAAGAGAACCAGACGGCGGCCCCCACCCACCCGAAGACGTCAAAGAAGAAGCCCCCCCTGGTAAAAGAGCTAATAAAGAAGACAGGGGGCGGCCTCCGGAGCAGAAAAATAAAATATTTTAATACACTGTGTGGTTTATTTGTGTTTTTACCACTTTTCTTGCAGGTGAATGGGTAGGGGTACGATGTACCCCATACTCATTCACTTAGGGTGGGGGGCCGGTATCTGGGGGCCCCCTTATTAAAGGGGGCTTCCAGATTCCGATAAGCCTCCCGCCCGCATACCCCGACAACCAACGGCCAGGGTTGTCGGGAAGGGGCCCTGTCCTCATCAACATGGGGACAGGGTGCTCTGAGGTGGGGGGGGCCGCAGTGCGCCCCCCTGCCCCAGAGCACCCAACCCCCCCATGTTGAGGGCATGCAGCCTGGTACGGCTCAGGAGGGGGGGGGGGGCGCTCGCTCGTCCCCACTCCCTTCCTGGCTGGCCGGGTAGCGTGCTTTGGATACGGGTCTGGTATGGATTGTAGGGGGACCCCCTACGCCGTTTTTTTTCGGCGTAGGGGGGCTCTCCTTACAACCCATAACAGACCTAAGGGCCCGGTATGCTCCTGAGGGGGGGACCCATGCCGGATTTTTATTTAAAATCCGGCGGGGACTTCCCCCTCAGGATTCATAACAAACGCCGCACACGTGTAGAATTGGCGGGAATCCAAGTCGGATCTCCCGTCGCTTCTATGACGCGCTTGCTGGGATGTGCTGTCACTATTCCAGTGAGTGTAAGATGTCGGCGAGATCTCGGCACCCTGTCGCCGAGTATCAGCGCGACGCTGTCGTGCTAAAAGCACAATATCACAAACACCTACTGTAGAATATTTTAGCCAGCCCCCTTACTCCTTTATTTCTCACTATTAGAAAGAATGGTACTCTAAAGTACATATTTGACACATTTTTTTCTACATTACTTATCTACAGAACAGACCCACAGTTAATAATATATTTACCAAGTAATTTACCAAGTACAATGTCCCTTTAAACCTGCACATATTAACCTTTGCATATTTATAGAAACTAGTTAATCCCCATGATTCTTTTCTATAATCCAGTAAAATTCAATTAGTAATGACCTGCTTGTACCTTTACAAAATGAATGATTGTAAATTAGTGTCAAATGCGACACAGGATGGAGCTAAGACAATAAATAAATTCACAGCTACGAGGTCCAGATAGAAATACTGTTGAATTTAACAGAAACAGCTGATACAAGAACACATCCATTAGAACACAAGAAAACTCAATATTGGGATCAATACTGGTGACCACCTTCAGACAATACAAGACAATTGAAAGGCACATCTAACACTGCTTCTTTGACAATGAAGGCTCTAGCAACACTTTGAGAAGGCCTACTTGAAGCAGTATTGTCTGCAGGATCCGTAAGTTTCTAGAGAAAGATCTTTTGAAGGATCATAGGCCGCCAAACAAATGTAAGAAACCAGAAAATGTATAGTTGTCTTCAAATACGTTTCCAACTGTCCCTTCAGCAGTGCAGAGTTGAAAATGAAGTAAACATACTTTGTGAGCCTGGAAAAAAAAAATCTTGATTGCTTTTCATATAAAAGTCCTATTGTGCATAGAAGTGTGAAGAAAAAAGGCTAATTGAATATCATAAGCAAATCCAATAATATGACCAAAAGTGAGATGAGATAATAAAAAAGATTGACTTTTGTTTACTATGTATTGTCAAAAATCTTCCACAATTGTGAAATTCCAAAACAATCTGAAAATTGGATTTGACCAGATGTCTGCTTTAAAACTTCTTTATGAGTATTAACCTTTGTGGCCCTTTAAGTCACATACAGCAGAGTACATTTTCTTGCCTATACTGTTTATTGACAGACAACTCTTTCAAGTGCCCGCCCGGGAAGCATTTTGAAGTTGTGCTAGTTAGAGAAACCTTTTAATCTGACAAGTAATCAAATGATATTTGCCGTTTGGTGTTAACTGCTATGAAAGTAACAAAATGATTTAACCTTCAGTGTCTGGGTAAATGAGACATTTGATGGTGATAGATGTGCTGTTGTGGAGCAGCAGACAGCTTGAGTATATCTCATTACCTGCATGGACCTATAACCATCAACGCACCTGTCTTCTTCCTTTCTCTTATGCTCTCAGGACATTCATTAAATGGAAATCAAAATAAACCGCACAGCTGAAATGACTTCTCTTAAAATGCCTCGAAAAGAAGATCAAGTTTGTTTATTTGTGAAAGCAGTACATGAAGGTCTTGCTTTTTGTTTCTTTTGCCTTTGGTGGCCAAAGTTTCAAATTTTATAAAGTGTTCTTCTTTTACACCAAAATTTAATTTGGAATTATGATAAGATTTTTTTATTCATTTGATGTTGAAATTTTCCAATATTATGTTATTGATTGGCACATTTAATGATTGGCTTGAAATAACATCACATTGTGCAAATTATAAAGACATTAGCAGCCAAGGAACTAGTAGTATTATTAAAAGGCAGAACCCAAGGCTATTCATATGCTTTGTCAAGAAACTGATTTGAAATGGTGCCATCTAACAAGACAACTTGTAAGATTCTTACGTTCAGGAATGTCAAATCTGTATTACTGTAGTGCACTATTATTATTATTATTATTATACAGGATTTATATAGCGCCAACAGTTTGCACAGCGCTTTAGAACATCAGGGAATATAGTACAGTTACAATACAATTCAATACAGGAGGGATCAGAGGGCCCGTACAGCTTACAGTCTAGAAGGGAGGGTTAAGTGAAACAAAGGGTAGTAGCTGTGGGGGTAGAAAGACCGCCGCTCCAGGTGAGCACAGGCAGGTGATCAATGTCCACTCAGGAACCACACGGGTGCTGGCAATGCATAAGATTATGCAGATAAGGAAGTAGATGGACAGCCGCACTCCAAGTAGGTCTTTAAAAGAAGACGTGCTCTTTATTTAAAAGGAAAAATGCACAGCAATCAAACAGCACACAGTGGGGAGAACAGCTGACGCGTTTCGCATTAAGAACTAATGCTTAGTCATAGCTGTGGGGGGATGATCAGATGGACAAAATGAAAATACAGTAGTGGGTAGGTGTGGGTACTATACTGAGTCGTGCAAATGGGGGCTATTTGTAAATGTTTTTTTTTTTAACTAAGACTAAACACAACAAGGAGTAATAAAGCTTCTAATGATGCTTCTTCTCATAATACAAATGAAAATATTTCCAGTAAAATCTAAAGCTGGCTGTATACTTTATATTATAGTCTCTCATTAAGAGGCAGTCTACTGGAAGATTCTATAGAATGAGCCTTCATCATCTTATAGGCTTTTTGCTGAGTAATTGGTTAAAAATGTCCAATCTGACAGATAGATCTTTTCTTCTTACTTTGGCATCCATCACCTACCATAATAACTACTTCATCATCATCCAACCTGGTTGAAATCTCTAATTATGGATGAGGGTCTTCTATCATTCCTTAGTGAGTGCATGATTTTTTTTTCCATACCAAAATTCTGCTGTAAGGGCTCTTTCATGCTGATGTGTTTTTATTTTGTTAAAAAAAATGCAAAAAAAATGTTCCCTGTAAATTCTTTGGGAGCCTTCACACAAGTGTGCTGTAGGTGCTGTGCATTTTGAAAACTCCTGTTTGCAGCATCTTTGGTGCGGTTTCCTAAAAACCACACCAGAAAGCAGGACCCCAATGAAATTAATAGACAATGCACCAAAAAATGTATTTTTGGTGCATTTTTCAAGTCATATGAGTAATATGCATCCAGATAATTCACTGGAAATGAAGCAAAAATGCATCAAAAATGCATATGCAATTTTGATCCATTTTTCAGCGGGGCAATGTGAAATCAGCCTAAAACTCCTGTTTTAATATCAGTATTTTCTATAGTTATATATATTTATATATTCTCTATAAAAGTACTATAAAACGTCCATCTGCTATAGTGGACTTCACTGTCCCATACGGATTTGCAATTAGACCTGCAGTTCAAATTCCTCTGGCTGAGATTGGGGGCTTTCTGAGGCCAAAATGGCAGTTGATTGGCTGTTTGGATGTAATAGGATATCCATTGATTACCTCTAGTTAGCGTAGACAGACTGCGTCCAGAGATGGGCATCTGTCCCTTACCACATGTAATCAGTGGATGTCCAATTACGAACAGCCATAAACAGCTGAGGCTGCCATCAGCCTGTCATTGCTTTATATAGGTTAAACTGCCGCAGCTATTTCCAATCACCTGACATTGTGGCCACACAAGAAGCTTCTGATTCTTTCCACCCACTTTTCAGTATAGCTTTAATCGCAAGTGCATATAGACATTAAATTAACTGCTGCCCAATTCTGTCAAGTTTTTCGGTAAGAGCAATAAGTGTGATGTCTGTGGAGACCTTTGCAATTACTCATAGCTAGTAGATATTGGGAACAGTTATAGCTTGCATAGTTCTCTATGTTTGTCTGCTAGATTAGTCATCTTTCAGCTTATAGTTTGAGTTGTTAAATCTGCCGCAATCTGACATCTATGACCATTGTTTAGCTGAGACTTATTCACCAGACGTTTCACATTTGATGTTTTTTAATCTTTGGAATAAAATAGGGTTTGGGACAACATGATTCGAACCAATATGAATGTAAAAGTATACAGGTATTTAAGGCGTTTTTCAGATTTTCTTTTGCGCTTGGAAAAGCATGAATTTATTTTTATTAAATTGCATACAGAAATACTCACTTACATATTTTATGGCATTTGTTCCACTTTTGAAAAACAGTGGGCCAGATTCATGAACAATGGTGCAGATTTGCACCGGCGTGGTGCATCATTTTTAGACTACACCGGTCCAGCGCGGAGAGGCAGTTAGGTGATTCAAGAAACTTTTTTTGTCTACGATGCCCCATCGGGGCGGATTTTAGACGGCGTAAGGCGGGGTAAGGCCAACTGGGAGTCACCCTATGCTAATGAAGTGCCGACCGTGGCGCAGGGGTCACGCCGGGGCGCATCTTAGACCGCACATGCTCAGTGACATCCAGGGGTAAATGCCCCAATCTGCACATGCTCAGAACTGCGCCCCGGCGTGATCCCTGAGCTACGCCGACCCACTACCAAAGCCCAGTCCATGAATCAGCCCAGACTTCCGTCCTGCAGGTGCAAATGTACTGAAGCTTTTTTTTTTCTAAGCTAGGTCGTTTGCATTGTGGTGGGGCAGTTATGGCTGATGAGGAATCCTCAGGTGGGCGGATGACCAATTTCAGCCCAGAGGAGAGGGCTGTAATTATTGAGGGCCTCTCCCAACATGGGGACCGCCTCTATGTGTTGTCCAGCAAGTGTTGTTGCTCAGTTCGTTTGTAATGCTGCTGCTTTAGCTGCTCTCCAGCTGACCTCTGCAAGTTTGGTGCAAAGTTACCCCTGCTTTTATGAGGTGTAACTTTGCACCGGAAATTTCAGCTCCGCTCACCGGGAGTAGCCTGCGCCGGTCAAGCTTAAGTTCATGAATCGGCCAAAAAACCTCATTTGCATATTTAAAACACAAAAACCATGGCCGCGCCAGATCCGACCAGCGTAAATCTGCGCCAACGCCGCGCCGGCGTGGAAAGGTTACACCGAGGCGATGAAGTCTATTTGGAGGCGTAATCTGGTTCTCTGGGTAAGGCGCAGCGATCCGCCGGCGCAAATCTGCACTTACGCCGTGCATCTACCAAAAAACCGGTGTAAGTGCTTCATGAATCTGGCCCAGTATAGTCTGTTATGATGTGATTCATTATTTCTGTTAGTTGAAATCCAGTGTGAAGGTGGGACAAACACATGACCATATTCAAGAATTTTTTTTTTTTCTTGAAAGCAGGTGAAAGCATGCTGCATTTGATTTGCTTGATCCTCATGCCATTGCACACTAGCTTGCTTATACTATTGCCTCTGTTTTAAAGAGTCTGCTTCTCTTGTACACTAATTCCAAATGAGCTGCTTTATACTGTAGGTATCAAGTTAGTAACCCTATTTTTGGAGGAGCCCAAATATTAATTGTGAAAACCCATTTGTCCAGACCCACAGATTACCCATGCCTATTTACTTTTTTAACCTATAGTAATGAGGCATCTTATTGATGTAATTGTAATGACAAATTAAACTAGGTATACTCTGATTGGGTGCCATAGACAAGAACCCTCATGTTCTCGTTACTTGAATATTACATCCTGTGATATATCTATGGCTTATTTATTAAGAGACTGTAAAGACAGTTGGTAAAGTGCAGCAACCTATGGCAATCGATTTGATATTTAATATTTTGAACTTGAATATTCCAATTTGAAAATTGGTTGCTACGGTTAATGCATTTTGAACATAGTCACTTCTTTGCACTATCTTACTAAATAAGCCTGAATCCTTTTGACACAATCTTAGTTTTTAAATTGTTGGCATGCCGTTTTTCTTTTTTTTTTCATTGTTGGATCAAAGGCCAAATTCCCATCACCTGATGAGATAATCAGACGTGACAGCCTCATATGCAGATAGAAAGTCTCTTGTCAATATTCTTTTCTATAGAGACAAATGCCTATATTCATCCTCTCCCTTCATGCATGACGAGCGTTACCTTCCATCTCCATTCAGGTAGGTCCTCTGTTTTTAAATATAACCATTTGTGATTGTCTGCCTGGGTGATGAATGCGCGGAGCCTCACAGAAGGTTTAGCGGTGGCAACACTGTCTATTTGTTTAAGTGTAGAGCCTATTGTGACATGTAAATTTACATGCTGAATATTTAATCAGTCGCACTGATATGCTAATTGTATTCATCTATGGAGCTAGACAGAGAGCGGCATTTTGGAAATATAATGAACAGAGCTTATTACCAGCTGAGGCACTTGGTAATCACTATTATGTGTCATCAAAATGTGGAGAAATAATAAAAAAATAAAATAAAAAAACAGGAAACACCATTAAAAAATACATTGATAAGGTCAAAATACACTTCTCGTGTTTTTTTGTGTCAACCAAAAATTACATGTTTGTATAGTTTAAAACCTAATGTAGATTAATGCAAAATGGGTTAACTAATATTGCAATGTTTGTTACCAAATAGATGTACACCTTGCAGGCAATCCTTTAAATGGATTTTGGATGTTGGATTGAGGTCTCTACATAAATGCTCAAAAATGTCCTCATCTCCCACAGACCCCATGTAAACATTAGTAAATATGAGTCTTCATCCTAGTCCATCTCAGACCTCGCAATACCCGCAGTTATTTACAGAGGCCATTCTATACTTTTTGCTGTTGCCTCAATATTTAATTAATTTCAAGTTAAACTCCAGCCTAACCTTCAGTCTTGCACAGTTGTACAGGCTCATCTCCTGTAGTAAAATATCTTATTCTGATTTCACTACACACATTAGATGCTTCCTGATATTTTTGGTTGGAGGATGTACAGCATCATCTAGGCCTTCCTTCTCCAACCTTTCTGTCTCTGTCCTGCCACTTTCATTCATTGGATTTCAATTATTTCAATCATGGAGGCTCAGCATCACATGTGGGCATTAAAAAGGAACATCCACTTTTCCAGGCTGACACCCAACCATCATGGAAATTTGAGTTTTGCATAACACCTCCTAGGAGCCAGCCAACTGGGGGGCTTCTGGGAGGAGTACTGAGGCAGTTTGCTGTGCTGTTTTCAGGCAGCTATGTACGGTACCCAGCCAGCCTCTACTTCCAGACATAATCTGCCTACATTACGTTGAGAAACACAAGTTGTGAGTGATTACGCCAGTGTAACAGGCGCTCCGCGAGCCCGTTCCCCTTACTATTACAGGTGCTTTCAGCGCCGTAATGCGTTCCATGCTGGAGCGCATACGTCGCTCGTGTGATGACGTCATCGCCTGGTGCCGCTCTGCGTTCCAGCGTGGAACGCGAAAGTGCGCCGCACACGGCGCTCTGTTTGAATTCAGTGCAATGCACTGCAGCTGATCTCCTGCCTATAAAGGCATTCAATGGAGATACAGCTGGCGTTCTATTATTGTCAGCGGTAGACTCAGGCCTAGCCTGTAAGCTCAGCCATGCTGCTCCCTTTGCCGGAACACCGCTCCAGGAAACAACTACTACTTTGCTGCTAAGACTTCCTTCAACAACTGCAATGCTGGGAACTACCTTCATGCCATGAACATCTTGCACTATGGACATTCCATCTCCTGCATAGATACCTACAAACGGATAAGTAGTCATTCCTTCACTTGTAGTTCTATATGAAGAGCTAATGCAAATGTTTAATCTATTACAACTGTAGTTTTACAAATACCGTGTGGATATTACTATATACTCTGGAAGATACTAATGTGCTAAAGCTTATAGCAAAGGAGTACCTAAAAGGGACAGCTACCTCTAAATCATTATAGCAACATTTACCTCATGTTTGCTACTCTAATTACCTGAGCTATATTGCCTCTCATATGTGTGCATGGCTACATCTATAATTACAGCTCATGTCTACAACTATATTTACCTGAGCTATATTGACTCTCATATGCAATAGTTTATATCTACAAATAAATACCTCAAGTATGCTACTATAATTACCTGAGCTATATTGCCTCTCATACGCAAGTACTATTACTCAACTAAAGTACCTGTCATACGCAAGTAACAGTTGTTACTACAACTTCTACTACTACGAGCCTGACATAAGTACAAATCCTCATAGGCCTTGTCCTAATTGTTTGAACATGTTCGCTCTAACTTTTCTATGCTAGGGGTTGATGCTATTTCATAGCATCTCCCCTAGTGGCCTAATACATCTCTACATGCCAAGGTGATATGATGTAGAGAACCCCCAGACTCCTGTTGCGAGGAGAGACGCCTGGGGTCCCTTACTGATAATTACCAGCATGTAGTGGTGTATTGGGATATTGTCCTTGAACTAATTTTAAACGCTAAGCTCTGGTCGCATGCTGTAATGCGTCCATGCTTAGTCTCCCAAACTCCTGTTGCAAGGATTGACACCTGGTTACAGCCAGTGGGACAAAAATAGGATTTGTAATAAAAATGAAAAAGTAAATAAAATTTGCTGGGGTGTCCTCTAATGTACAATGGGCATAGAAAATAATCAGTCCCCTTTAAAATAATAAAATGTTGTTGCGTTGCAGCCTGAAATGAAGACAGACACCGTTTTTGTTTTATCCAGGTGTATTTACTCAGTGCAACTTATAACATATGTCAGTATTTTGTTGAAGCACATGCTGCTTTAATTACAGCCTTTAGCCTGTTGGGATATGTCTCTACTAACTTTACACATCTAAACGTTGCAATGTTTGCCCATCCTTATTTGCAAAACTGCTCAAGTTCAGTTAAATTTCATAGTGACTGTTTGTGGACTGCAGTCTTCAAGTCATTCCACGGATTTTGGGTTTTAAGTCTGGACACAAGAGGAAAAACCTGACAGGTGTTCTCTGAAACAAAAAAGTTTACCTTTAGTTATACTTTTAGGCAAAACCGCTTTCTTATCATCACACTGTAGATTCTTCCTTCATGTTTGCATTTTTATGCAATCCACACTTCTGACAATGCACAAATACATATTTTAGGGTGTAAATAATACTTCCCAAGCTCATTAAGGAATTACTGACAGATTCTCCTGTTATCAGAGAAACTGCTTTTTCTTTTCCAACCAATTATAATAGCTTGCTTGTCAAAATAAATGCTGCATGCTTTCAGAAGCTCCTCTCCTTACCTTTTATTAAAACATTTCACTATTTCACTAATAAAAATATAAAGGAATGTATTGAATTTATTTAGTCAGTTGTATCTGGGGATTTTTGTAAACCATGTGAAAATAGGAAATCCAAATTATAAAACAAAATACAAAAAATAGTTCTGAACATTTCTTTGTTCAACTCTTCAGTAGAAAGTCAAATTTAAAAACTTGTAATTCAACATATGAAAATAAAGATACAGTTCAGTAGAAAACCTGGTACTTTTACTAAAAGTTTATGTTTATAAAAAAATAAATTGGTATAGTACCAACAAAATGTCTTGTAAAGTCAGGTCCCATGTTCCTTTTGATCTGCTTTTTTATTTTAAAAGATGTAGCCTGCAAAGGTTTAAGCTGGGTAACATGATTTAGTCAAACATTCACTAAATATGACTATGCTGTCAGCCTTATTGGACAGAGAGAAAGAAGTACAGGCACTGATGTCATTGGAGAATTCCCCCTCCAGTGCACAGTGTGAGCAATGGTGGCAGAATCACAGCCATATTATCATGGTACCACCATATCTGTCCATTGGATGTGTTACATAGATTGAGACCAAGATTCAGTGCTTGATTTATCAAGAATGCTAGCTGCAAAGCTATTGAGTTAAAAGTAAGATAATTTGATTAGGGGTTATGATTGGTAGAGTTAAATGGCATATATATATATATATATATATATATATATATATATATACATATATATATATATATATATATATATATACATATATATATTATAAAGGACTTATATAGCACCAACAGTTTACGCAGCGGTTTACAACTTGAGGGTACAGTACAATACACTTTAATACAGTAGGAATCAGAGCTCCTTTAGAGCTTACAATCTAAGAGGGAAGGTCAAGAGATACAAGCGGTAATAACTGTTGGGGATGTGCTGATGGAGAAAGTAAATGTACAGTTAGGTGGGGGCCAGATAGGCTTCTCTAAAGAGATTCATTTTTAGGGATTGTCTGAAAGTGGACAAAGTAGGAGAAATACAGACAGATTTTGGTAGAGCATTTCAGAGGATGGGAGAGGCTCTGGAGAAGTTCTGAAGGCGAGCATGGGATGAGGTGACAAGGGAGTTAGAGAGCAGGAGGTCTTGGGAGAAGCGAAGAGATTGATTAGGTTGGTATTTTGAGACTAGGTTAGTGATGTAGCTGGGGGCCAGGTTGTGGATGGCTTTGTAAGTTATTGTTAGTATCTTTACTTTATTGGTTGAGTGGCAGCCAATGGAGGATTTGGCAGAGGGATATAGCAGACACTGAGCGGTGTGTGAGGTGGATGAGCCTGGCAGCAGCATTCATGATGGACTGAAGTCGGGATTGCCTATTTAGAGGTAAGCCAATGAGGAGGGAGTTGCAGTAGTCGAGGCGAGAGATGACCAGGGAGTAGATTAGAAGCTTTGTGTTGACATTGGTTAGGAAGGGGCGTTTCTTGGAGATGTTGCGGAGGTTGAGGTGGCAAATTTTTTATAGCAATATGTCTGCTAGTAAGTTGGTGATTCATGAGGAGACAGATGGAGAGAGCTGGGGGTGGAGAGATAGATTTGGGAGTCATCAGCGTAGAGATGATATTGAAACCCATTTGAAGCAATCAACTGACCCAGGGAGGAGGTGTAGATTGAGAAAATGAGAGGTCCAAGAATAGAACCTTGGGGGACCCAGATGAAGGAAGGAAGAGGAGAGGAGGAGGTAGAGTTGTTAGTGACACTGATGGAGCGGTGGGATAGGTAGGATGAGAAACAGCAAACAGTACAGTCACAGAGACCAAAGGAGTGGAGTTTTTTGAGGAGGAGGGGTGGTTCACTGTGTCAAAGGCAGCAGAGAGGTCCAGGAGAAGTAGTATAGAAAAGTGTCCATTGGTTTTAGCTGTTAGTAGGTAATTTGTGAGTTTAAGGAGAGCAATTTGCATGGAGTGTTGAGATCAAAATCTGGACTCAATTCCAGTCTTTCAAGAAGTTTGGAGTAGAAGGCGAGTACGGAGATTGGGCATAGGTTGTTCAGATTGGTGGGGTCCAGTGAGGGCTTTTTAAGTTTGCGGGTGACTAGCGCATGTTTTAGAGAGTTTGGGAAGATGCCAAAAGGTTCAAAATGTGAGTTAGAGAGTGTAGAATCGAGTCAGAGGGTGAGCATTTCATTTGCATGGAAGCACGATCCAGGGGGCAGGTGGTTAAATGAGTGTTAGATAACATTTTAGTAACCTCGTTAATGGTGAGTGGTGATCAGAGTGTGGAAGTGGATTGTTGGAGAGTTTGCACGGAGAGTGCACAGATATGAGAAGACAAGCTCAAGGGTTTTGCCATTGGAGTGAGTAGGAGCCTATAATCATTTCTCCAGGTCAAGAAATTAGGTTAGACTAAGAAGTAGAAGTAATAGCAGTGGTAATGTTAACAGGGATGTTGAAATCACCAAGAATAATTGTGTGGATTTTGGAAGAGAGAAAGTAGGGTAGCCAGGCAGAGAAGTAATCAAGGAAGGTTGATACTGGTCCTGGGGGCCGGTAGATGAAAGCAATTCTTAGAGAAATAGGAGAGAGTAAACTAATGCAATGTGCCTTAAAAGAGGAGAGTGTTAGAGAGGGAGGTGGGTAAAGTACCTGATAGGTGCTGCATGGGGCTAGAAGGATTCACACTTCACATCATGAGTGAATATAAGGATGCCTAACAATCAAAGTGGACCTTTCACTGCTGAAGTCAAACAATTGAAATCCTGCAGCAACTGCAAGGTCCCCCTCTTCAAGAAGGCACATATACCTGTTCGTCTGAAGTTTGCCAATGAACATCAAAATGATGGGAGAAAGTGCTGTGGTCAGATGAGACCAAAATTGAGCTTGTTGTTATTAACTTGACTCGTCGTGTTTGGAGGAGGAAAAATGCTGACTCTAAGAACACCCATCCTACAATCAAGCACGCAGGTGGAAATATTATGCTTTAGGGTTGTTTCTCTGCTGAAGGTACAGGCTGACTTTGCCGCATTAAGAGGCCAGTGAACAGGGCCATATATTGTAAAATCTTGTTTGAGAACATTCTTCCCTCAGCCAGAACACTGAAGATGGGTCATGGATGGGTCTTCCAGCATGACAATGACCCAAAACATACCGCCAAGGCAACAAAGGAGTGTCTCAAGAAGAAGCCTAGCCTAGCCTAGCCAGTCTCCAGACCTTAATCCTATAAACAATTTATGGAAGCAGGTGAAACTTCAAATTGCCAAGAAACCTTAAGGATTTAGAAAGATCTGTAAAGAGGAGTGGACCAAAATCCCTTCTGAGATGTGTGCAAGCCTGGTAACCTCTGTACTTGCCAACAAGGGTTTCACCATCAAGTACTAAGTCATGTTTTGCTTGTAGGTCAAATACCTATTTTACTCACTGAACTGCAACTCAATTTATAATATTTGTATTACGTGTTTTTTTTTCTGTATTTTTGGTTGATATTCTTTCTATATCATTTAAAATACACCTATGGTAAAAATTATAGACCCTTAATTTCTTTGTAAGTGGGCTAACTTACAAAATCTGAAGTGGATCAAAAACGTATTTTCCCCACTTTACTATGCATGACCTCTGGGTCGTCGCAATTTTTTCCTGTACTTTGTTCCCTTTTTTTTTTATTTGAATTGCAACTCCAATTTTGCTGATATTCCCTGTAGGCGATCTACATACATTGCAGTGATTTGAACAGACAAAGTTGCAGATTCCTTTCTTTTTCTGTTCTGAAGAATTAGTTGTTTGTTTCACTTTGTCCCTTTTAAACAGATTCCTGATTGAGAGTTCTTTACATATTACAAACACCTGAGGGAAACTCAGTGTACTAAGGAGTAGGGATGATCTTGGGTTTGGCCCATACCTATGCTTGTAAACTGTAATTGCTGGGCCAATGAGCTGAGGGTAGGAAACCCCATGCCCTGCAGCTGCATGTACACAAAGGGGCAGGGATGCTTGTGACACCATTGACCTAATATGTTTATGTGAAACCAACCATGTGAACCCAAGCTCATCATTACTAATGGGAAAGTTTCAGTTTCTGCATCCTTTTAGTAGAAGGGTTTTAGAGAGTATATCACCAAAAATGAAATTTCAGTTGCAGGGAATGCCTAAAAATGTACATTGTGAAGACTTTTGAGAAAAATAGTGATCCAATCACAGAAGCAAAACGTGACATTTATGTGGTCATTCTGTACACCAACTGTGTCCAGAATGCCTCCAGGGTGTGGGGAGGAGATCCTAGACCTGCTGTCACAATGGGTGATCGGGTAGTGTGGGAGGTTCCTACATTAGTAAAATGTTACACCCTAAATATGGGTGCAACATGTATCATGTTACTAAAGGTGACTTTACCCTTGTATTCACTTAAAGAGGGTGGAGCATAAGCCCCCTGAGCTTGGAAGTTATCCTGGACAATTTGGGTTTGCCAGAGAACATGAGCCTATTAGCATTTTGGTGCTTTAGGTATCCTTTTTGTTGGCAATTCTTAGAGCACCCCCTAATGCTGAAGGGCACACAGGCTGGCTTCCTTCAATAGTGCTACCAGCCTTCCTGCTAGTAGTGTGGGCCCGTAGAAGGAGCTGATGCTCTAAGCGCGTGGCCTTGACTGTCCAGCCGTTCATCCCCTGATGCTCCTCTGCTTCCAGTGATGTAATTTCCCTGCGTCCCAGGATGGATCGCGTCTCTTAGAACATCTGCCATACCTGTGGATGCTCGTCTCAAATGCCGGACCATATCTACACTATATCCTCATACAGATAAGCCCAATTTTATCGTGTTTATTGTCATTTCCTGCTAGTAGTGTTTGTACTTAGAAGAGGAGTTAGGGGGTTGCACAGAGAAGGTAAGTATAATTGCTTTTTAAAGTAAATAAAAAAAAAACTACCTTTAAGCCTTGTACAGATGATCGGTTTCATTTTTCTTAGCACATCGTAGTGTTTTACGTCACCACATTGGACACGGTCGGATTTTTAAATGATAGTGTGTAGGCAAGACTGATGAAAGTCAGCTTCATCGGATATCCAAAATACATCGGATTAGATTCCATCAGATATCCGATTGTGTGTACAGGGCTTTACATTTGACTGCCTTTAGTCACTTTAAACTGATATTATATCTATGTGTAATTTTAGACACAAGGCCAGTATTATTCTATAGGATTACTGGAGAGTAAACAGGTCTATGTATATGTTTTTCACATAAGATTGTCACAATTTTCACCCCTGATTTACACTTTTTTAAATTGGATTTCATTAGAAAAATATGCATGTTGTTAAAGTGTTACGCTAAGACTACATTTGCATTGGGATCGTTTTCATTCTTTATATATTTCCATGTTATTGATATAAAAAAATATAGACCAATCATATGAATACTGGCTGCTTGATGATTCTAAACTGGTAATGTTTGCACAGATATTAAAAATACTGTCTTGCATGTAGTGAAAGAAAAAGGTTTTTATTTTTTGATTACACTCATGACCACCAGAGGGAGACAGAAAGTCAGGTCTTCTTTAAGCAATATAAGGGTTATTTAAATTCTACGATACTTTTGGACTTTGATATACTATTGTTATTTTTGAAATGTTTATCCTAAGATATTATTAGAGAACACAGTTCTCTGCTCATGAGAAATTGGTAAGCCTTTAAAATAAAGGAAACCACTCCCTTCCTCAGGGAATAAAATCATCAGATGATGAATTAAAAAGTACATTAGAGAAAAAGTGCAGCAATGAGCTGCAGGCACTACTCTGACAAGGCACTACACAGAGTGACAGCTTTTGTCACATCCCTGCTAAATGTTCTGTAGAGTTCTGACAGTTACTATTGTTCAGAGAATGTAGTGTTACAAGCTAAAGTCTTTTAGAACATGCATTTATTGTAGGGAAAGCAGCCATTGCACCAAGGGTGGCTATCTAAGTATCTCTATAGGAGTAGAGAGGTGCAGAGACACCCCAGTGTGTTTGTTTAGTATAATTTACCATGCTGACAAGAAGCTGAATTCAGTTGCACTAACCTGTTGACGTTGGTGAAAAAGTATAATTCTTACATTCTACCCATCATTAAAAGCCTAGCCTGTGTAGAAGGAGAAGATGCTTATTCAGGTTACTGGAAGGATATAGTATTGTGTATACAATACATTTTGTGATGATTCCATCCATGCTACCAAATTTGGTGCCAAACCAACATTTTTTAAAGGACCTAATCTTAGGTCTAAATTAGCTAAACTCATTCCAGTTGCATCAAAAAGTCTTATGCCGCGTACACACGATCGGAGATTCGGACAAGAAAAGTCCGATGTGAGCTTTTGGTCGGAAATTCCGACTGTGTGTAGGCTCCAACGGAATTTTTCTGTTGGAATTTCCGCCAAGAAAAATTTGAGAGCTGGTTCTCAAATTTTCAGACAGGAAAAGTTCTTGTTGAAAATTCCGATCGTCTGTATGCAATTACGAAGGAGAAAAATCCTATGCATGCTCGGAATCAAGACGACGCATGCTCGGAAGCATTGAACTTAATTTTTCTCGGCTTGACGTAATGTTGTACGTCACCGCGTTCTTGATGTTAGGAATTTGGTGTGACCGTGTGCAACACACGTTTGAGGCAAAATTCCGTTGGAAAAAAATCCAGGGTTTTCTTGTCGGAGTTACCAATCATGTGTACGCGGCATTACAGTTTATTAATTCTATCAACAATTTCTTTGAGAAAGTGAAAAATGTTAGAGCAGAGCCTGGACCTGCTGGTTATTTTATTAAAGGACGGATATTATTTAGCATCTCTGTGTTCTGCATTCTTCTTGTTGGTATAGTTGATTGCTTTGGTGAAAACCTAAAATGTGATTGTGGCGTGTAGAGCTGGTCTTGTCTGGAGTGTCATGTAAAATACATTATATTACCAAAAGTATTGGGGCATTGGTGCACCCGACCTTTACATGCACATGAACTTTAATGGCATCCCGGTCTTAGTCCATAGGGTTGGTAGAGTTGGCCCACCTTTTTCAGCTATAACAGCTTCAACTCTTCTGGGAAGGCTGTCCACATGGTCCAGAAGTGCATTTGTGAGGTCAGACACTGATGGGAACTAGAAGGACTGGCTCACAGTCTCCGCTCTAATTCATCCGAAAGGTGTTCTATCGGGTTGAGGTCAGAACTCTGTGCAGGCCAGGCAAGTTCCACCACCCCAAACTCGCTCATCCATGTCTTTATGGACTTTGCTTTGTGCACTGGTCCAAATAATAGCTATGAGTAAGCACTGAGAATCAGTGCGAAATGTCAGCATTAAAGGACAATTCAGGAATCTTTTCCAGGAGTGCAGCTGTCCAAATATTTTCTTTTTTGTTTTCTGCTATATGCACTGCCAGCACCTGTGGTCTCCAGGAGGTGATTGATTAACCAAGCATTTCCATCTGGATCGGGGTTGTTCTTCAGGGGTTGGGCTTGGCCCCTTAGTTTCAGTTAAGGGAACTCTTAAGACATCAGCATACCAAGACATTTTGGACAATTTCATGCTTCCAACTTTGTGGAAACACTTTGGGGATGGCCCCTTCCTGTTCCAACATGATTGTGCACCAGTGCACAAACAAGGTCTATAAAGACATGGATGAGCAAGTTTGGGGTGGAGGAACTTGACTGGCCTGCACTGAGTCCTGACCTCAACCCGATAGAATACCTTTGGGGTGAATTAGAGCGGAGACTGCGAGACAGGCCTTCTTGTCCAACATCAGTGCCTGACATGACAAATGTGCTTCTGGAATAATGGTCAAACATTCCCATAGATACACTCCTAATCCTTGTGGACAGCCTTCCCAGAAGAATTGAAACTGTTATAGCTGCAAAGGGTGGACCAACTACATTTTGAACCCTTCGCACTAAGTATTGGGATGCCTGCCTTTACATGCACATGAACTTTAAAGGCAGGCATCCCCATACTTTTGGTAATATAGTGTATATTACAGTTTGATTCCTTTAGAAAATAGCCTCAGCCTGAATAATAACCTGTCCATTTCAAGCCTGCTATAGAGAGGGAACCTTCCTCTCTAAAAGCAGTGGTCTCTCTGACACACCCCCTATTAAATCAGAGATAGAGCTCTCCAATCAGCAGAAAGCATGAGTTTTGTTGTTTGGAAAACAATAGGTGTAATTTATTAGGGGACAGAGAGAACAATGCTTCCACGTGCTTCCATACTGTGGCTGCTTTTTAAATAAAATAAATTTTAAAATGTACCCGATGCACCTTATCTTTTTTCAACTGGAGTATATTTAAGTGTTTATAACTGAAATGCCAGTTGGGCTTTAAACATTCTTTGGGTAACACACCTGGTGAAGCGATGCAAAAAGCTTTAATTTGCACCCTAGCACAGGGGTTGTCAAGCTTTTTACAATTAAAACCCCTACCCAGTGGATTGTCAAATATGTCTTCATACCCTCTTCACCAGACTGTTGAAATCATCATCATTAACAGTCATGTTAAGTACCAGTATGACTTGTACTGAAAACATGTGTTGCTTTTACAGAGCTCAGTAGCTAAAGCTGGAATTCAAGTACAGAAATTAATGGGTCAGAGGAGAGAAGGGAAATATGGAAAGGTTTCAGTTAGCACCTTTGAGAAAATCCATAATGCTCTGTAAATCAAGTGTGATTTATGCACACAGTATTACATGATTATCTGTATTACAGAGATTTTAAAGAAATATATAAAAAAAATATTATTATTAATATTATTATTATTTGTATTATTATTATTGTTATTATTATTTTCAATTATGAAGTATTATTGAATTAGTATGTATTAAATGTTTATTTGTATAACAAGGATTTTATTAAACAAATAGAAAGCAAAAGATTAAAAATGTATACACTTAATGCAGAGTTCCAACATCATCTAGCATTTTTTTTAAATCCATCTTATAAACAAACTATTATAATGTGACATACATTACTCTTCTACTGTATACTACGCTGCTATAGTTTGTATTTTATTTAAAAACCGGACCTTATATTTCTTCTTCTTGTGTGTTCCCATCTTGCTTGTGGGCAGGGGAAGCCCACAAGAACGATCTTCTCGGGATACAGTGCTGCTGAATTAACCAGCATGTACCACCCAATCTCGCACATGCGCATTATGCGCACATAGCGTGGAAACTTCTCTGGTTGCCATCACAACAGCAGCGTCGTCGGAAGTGCCCGCCCCATTGTTATGGCAACCTAGGAGCACTAGCAACACAGGCGGAGAGGGAAATGGTGTGAATCGCCGTGGAGAGGAAGTGGCAGAATACAAGGGACCCCATAGCAACAGCGCTGAAGGAGAGGGTTAAAAAAATAAAAACATTTCCAAATGTTGATGCTGATGGATAATTCTGTTGATTTCTTTGGGTGAAATTGGGAGGAACTCTGCTTTAAAGTTTTACTAAACCAAGAATCTGCATTCACTATATCTGGTCTCCCAAAGTACACAGAACATGGAAATGCAAAAATAACTAAAATTGTTTTAGAAAACTGATAATTACCTTTTCTCATCAGCAGTATATAGCAGCCTTGTGACTTCGATCAGTTCCTAGTAAAGCTTGTAGGAGGAGTTTTCCTTCTCCCCTGACCCTCTGTCTGGACAGTGCTGATTGGCCCTGTGCTGATCACATGCACCCTCCCAAGAAAAAAAAACTCTAGCAATACAGTACACACCAAACTGAGCATGTGCAGCCTGTCCTCTGGCTCTGTAATTATCAGGTTATTTTTTGGAGACAGTGGAAGAATGGGTGTATCAGAGAGACAGAATCAAACAGCCTTTATACACAATGCAAAGGATTAACCCCTTAGGTTCCACACTGAGTACTGCATATACAGACTGATTTTTACTGTTGTGGGTTTAGTAACACTTCAAAACCCAACTTCAGCTTTTTAATAAGACACACCCCTGCAAAAGGGATGGAAAAAGCAGATATTGCTGTACTATTCACCTAATCTCAGGCATCGTCACCAAGAAATATACTAATCCGTGATCCAGCACTGGTCCTTTTGTGGGGATTGATTGACATCCAGCATCAGTCAATCCACTTCTTGCGAGCCCAGAGTATTAAGGACTTACCCCTGAGTTGTGTCATCAACTGCCCTGGGCTCATAGCAATGCTACAGTAAGACTGCCCACCAGGAAAAAGAAGAGAAAGTTGACCAATGAGCTCATATGACCAGCCAGAATACCCCTTGGAAAAAATGTATACATAAAAAAAAGCCACAAATGGGTCAGGGTGTAGAAAAATAGAGCGAGGAAAGAGGTAACCCAACCGGAAATTGAGTCAGATCATTTAAGGGTAAGCTTTTGTTAATCTTGTTTTCAGTGGTAAACAAAAAACTGCAACCTTAAAAACGTACACATTCTACTATATCATCATACGCAGTGCAGTCACTTTAAATGAGGCAGGTTCTCTTTAAAGGATTTACACATCTCAGGTTAAACAACAATTCTCACACATTTCAGCTTGATTTGACATAAAATATATTATGAGAAATTAAATTGAAATGATGGAGGCTTTTGTGCATTGTTGTATGATATTATTGTATGTTTGTCCACAGCACATCCAGACTTTCCTTTTAGCAATAGTCAGGGTGCAGCTGCATAAAGAAGAGGTCCCTTGAAAGTCAAAGCTAATCTTCTCCATGGTGCCCTTATGTATTATAAGTATAGAACTTGAAAAATGAGGAACTTCAAAGAGTTCTCAGCATTCACAGCATTTCAGCTTCAAAGCCAGTTGTGCTTTTGTAGTTTTGGTCTTGGTATAATTAATACGTTTAAAATATTAGCTGAAAACAACATCTTTACCTTCATGCTGTTGTATGAATTTTATTTTCCAACAGCCATCTTTGTTTGGGAGATCAGAACCTTTTTTTCAGGGGTCACCTCTAGCAAAAATGTACAGTATATCTATATAGTACTTTAAGCAGCGCGTGGAGAAGTGTGGCTCATAATTTATTATTTATTTTATATTTCTGACTGCAGCATATACTAAATAAACAAAAATCATCCAAAAAAAAAAATGTATGTCAATTTCATAAAATCAGAAATCTTCATATCATACATTTTAAAGTAGAACTGAACTCAAAAAGCAAACAGTTGTTATATTATAGGATGAATATACATTTTTATATCGGTAATAGTGCCACGCAATGCCACCAATGATCCATTATGATCTGTCCTTAAGAACATTTTTTTTTTTTAATAAATAGTGCTTCAACACTTATATTTGCTGTTCAGTGCATGCTCAAAATAATTACCAGAACAAACACATCATGTGTGTACAATCAATAAAGTGCTATTTGGGCCAAAAACAAAACAATTCAAAGGTAAGTACTGAGTATCTGTGTTATTTCAATACATATGCAAACTGTTCAGTGTATACAATCAGTAAAGTGCCATCAAAGAGTCCTTTTTAAACTGTAATGTCTTCTCCTTTAAAAGGGTTGTAAAGGTTAATTTTTTTTAATGCATCCTATCCATTAAGGCAAAAAAAAACATCTTACGATCACTGGCCCCCCAGCCCCCCCCCCCCCCCCGCCCCATTATCCTTACCTGAGCCCTGGAAAGTCCCGCGTTGCGAACGCGCTCTTCCTTTGCTCGGTCTTCTCGGCTCTTCATTGGATAGATTGATAGCAGCACAGCCAGTGGCTCACGCTGCTGTCAATCAACTCCAATGACATGAGGGTAGAGTCCTGTAGTCGGCGGCTAAGGACGCCGACTACAGGACTCGGGAGCGTGCCCTCAAGGTAACACCCTTGGGAGAGAGTTTCCCAGAGGGGGTTATCAGAGCAGGGAGTAACTGAGACAAAATCTCGCCGTTCTCAAACGCGGTGATGTACAACACGTACAACGTCACTATAAAGGGGAAGTTTGATTCCACTGGCACCACCCTTGGGGCTGCTTTTGCTAATCTCATGTTACTGCATGTTAAGTAAAAGTTTGGTGAGAGACGATTCGCACTTTTCAGTCTGTTACAGCGTGACGAATGTGGTATCTCCATTACGAACGCTACTTTTACCGAAGGTGTACTCCCGTCTCATACTTTATTCTGGTGCTGACTTCTTACCTCTTCTCCCATGCAGCCAGCGAGTTGAGAAGCGGGGTGAGGTGCCGAAAATGACTTCTCACCAGGCCGGGCCTCTACTAATTTGGGGGGCCCTCTGCAGCTTTGCGGGGCCCTAAGCGGCTTGCACAGTGAGCCTATAGGGCAGATCGGCCCTTGTAATACCAGATCAGAGCATTTGTGTGCTTACAGTTTCACATTAGTGTCAAAATGATTTTATAGTTTTTTTTGTATACATTTTCTTTAGAGTATTACATACTTACATACAGTACTTTAAGTATGTTAAAGACTCAAAATATAAGTTGTTAAAGAAATATTGGTATGATATTGATATTATTTTATATTCTTGCATCCAGCCAGCAGGTGGAACTGTAGGCTCTATCATGTCTAACTTTATTTGCTTTGCTGAAAAATATTGTTGCTTACAGAGCTCAATAGTTTAAGCTCAAATTTACTCATACGACTCATTAAGTCACAGAATTGACTCTTCCCCCTCCCTACCTGTTTTGTTTAGATTGGGCAATACAGAGAATAATTTTGGCTAAGGACACAGTGACAATTCTTCAGCCAATGACAAATTGCCAGTGACTGGATTGCTAATAAGCCTGCCTGTGCATTCCTATGGAATTGCTCCCTCTGTAGCTACACACAACAGGATGTCTCCCTGTTGCTGGCTCAAACTCACTAGCTTTGGGAGAAACAACTCACTGCCTTTAGAGGGAGTAATTCCTTGTAGACAAACAGGCAGCTTCTTAACAATCCTGCCACTGCTGATTTTGACATATTGCTATCATCAGTGTCACCTGTGTGTCATCAATCTTAGAGAGAGACAGCCTGAAGGCTTAGCCTGAAAGAATTTACTTCAGCAGACAGAATCTGGGACAGCTGTGCCTAGTAACTAATCGGTTTCTAATCCAAGCCATAGATGATTTGATTTTCTTTCCTTTCATCATGGCTGGAAGGAAAGAAAATCACTGAAACTCTTCATCAACACAGTCAGTGTTAATGGCAGAATCCCTCCCTCAGAGCTACTGTGTTCTGCTGGCAGAGGTGGGGTGTGGGGAGCCTTCCCTTCTGGCTAAACACAATGATTACTGTCGGTGGCTAAAGCCACTGGCAGTAATCACATATAAAAAGTCAATGGATCGACTTGGGCACAAACAGGCTTCCCATAGATGGATCAAATCTAGATCAATTCCTGCTGAACTGGCCGAAAATTCGATCCAGCTATGGCTGGTTTAACTTCAGCTAGAAGCTGATTGGTTGCCATATACTTGCTCCAGATTATTAGTGCACTAGTTTTTTAATAATTAAAAAATATTAATTTAAGTAATTTTTTATATACGGTAACTGTAAATATTTTAAACACACAAAAAAACACTACAACCAGCGCTCATGGCTCTCAACCATATGTAAACTTGATACCAGAAAGTGTAGCAATAAGTCCATGTATTGATCCATAATAGCATATAATAGATCCAATCCAGGCATAGATAAAATAATTGTCCATGTGGTGAGTACAGATCAAATTAAATAGACTGCAATACACTGCAATATACAGCAATAGTATCATCCGAGATCCATCGAGCACAAATGGGTTAAAGTTTCATTGCACAGAGAGCAGCTCCTGTGATAGATGGAATGCACAGTACATTAGGTCTTCTTTTAGTAAGCCGTCGGCGATCGATGGTTAAGGGGAGGGGGAAGGAACCCTCAAACACATGCAGCACTGGCCGGGACTATAGTGCGGCTGGGATAGGGAAACCCACACCGCCTCCGTTCCTCTGCAGGGATGATGTCACACGTCTGCAACGCCAGCTGCCATCTAGAGAGACAGTCAGCGCTGTGGATGGGCAATGCCGTAGGTCCAATGCTTTCACTTGGAGCATGAGTGTGCTGCTGCACTCTGGTGGAGAAAACCAAAATAACTACCCAGAGTGAAGAGTCCTTAGTATACTCTACACTACAGGGAGATCTAGTGGTTTCAAGCCATGATTTCTGGTTAAAAACATTTTTTTTCATGTCCCAGTGGTAAGATTTGTCCTTCACTTTCTCTCTCAGATACAAAGAAAAAGATATCTCCAGAGTAAAGGAAACCCACGTTTTAGATGTCAGGACAGAAGGTGATGCAAAATCTAAGACTATTATTGGTACAGGGGTACCCATTCAAAGATTTGTCCTCCATCCCTATTTTGTAATAGTGGTTAAAATTTGGATTTTCTATCACCTTCTGTCCAGAGGACAGTGGTCTCAGGGCAAACAGAGATAGTGTTTTCTTACAGACAGCTAGAAAAATCAAATGTTGCGCTACCCCTGCAGGTGCCACATGGTAATTTGGGTTCTCTGTTCTGTGCCTCAACTCCAAGAAACCCTCAGCCCCTCTGACACAGCTGGTTGAATGAAAGTTACTGCAAGCATTTATAAGAACATGACTACAGATACCTTTATCTCAGCTGTAAAGTAGCACCAGGAAAAAGACACAATACTGTTTAGTGTTAAATGAACTCAATGTATAGGTATTGGTTAGAATAAATGGTAGTTTTAGTATAAAAAAGCACACATATGGTAGGTTCAGACACAGTCCCCTAGACAGTATGTATAAGCACTATGCCTAGGTAACTTAGAACAGAGTTCTGTACCACTAGACTGGGATTAACTCATGAATCAGCAAAGTCAGCAATAAACAGTGCATATAAGCATTAACTTTGATGTGAATAATAATACTATAACTAGTCTAGAGTGCACTCTAGCAGAATAGCTAGGATATGTTTCCATATCCCCTGAAATGTACCTCTCAGCATAAGCAATGGCTGAAGGTCTCTGTGTAGCACCTGAAGTCTTTAGTCTCAACTCTTCAGCCAGCTAGCGTTGGGGCCCAGTTGTAACATTAGTCCACATGATAGTCCTGGTCAAGCCTGTAGGCAGCAATAAGGCTACTAGATGGCTGTATGGTCAATTCCTAAAGGGCTTAGTATCTCTAACAGCAGGTAGAAAATTCCCACAGCAGCCGCTAACCAGTCCCACACAGAGTGATTAGTCCAACTCTCTGCTCTACAGCCAGGTGACTCTGGCTGTCAGCACACCTGGACTCAGCACTCTGGATTCTTCTGAGGCCACCATTATGTAGCAGTGTTGGTGCACACGAAACAGTGGTATTGGGGGATAACCAGGGTGGGGAACAGGGTGATGAAAATAGAACAAAGATATGGGACTATAGTAGATCTATATCAAAGTGTGATTAAAATGATGAGATAGTTGAAGTAGAACTGAAAAACTGTTATTGTTGGTGAAAGAGTAACTAATGTTAAGAAAAAGAAGATGTCATGCTTAAAACAGTAGAACTGTTGTATGGATTTATTTTATGAATGGTGAATTAATATCTTTCTAAAAGAAAAACTAAAATAAAGAATTTATTAAAAAAAAAAAACTGTGATATGCACTCTCCAGGCTCCCTCGTGACAAAAGCAAGTTGTGTTCTGTACAGTTTGAAAAAAATGCAGATCTGTCCCCTCCTCCTGGCAATCTCTCTCTTTCTCTCATTCTCTCTCTCTCTCTCTCTCTCTCTGTGTGAAATGCAGTTCAAAAGCTCTTGATTACAGTAGAGTCTCTCTCCTCTGGACTACAGTTTCCACAGTGTATTGCTGTCTGTATTGCAGTCTATTGAACTCCTGCTCAGAAGCTCCCTCCTCTTGCTGATATAGCTGTTAACCAGTTCAACATTGCAGGGCAGCAGCTACAGAGAGCAGCTGCAGCCAGTGTTTCTCTCACTTTCTTAGCAAAGCACCTAGCTACACTAACAAGGGTTTTAACCATAGTAAGATTTAGACCTGGGGGGGCACTTCAGTTTTGGTTTGCCCCCCATACACAGAAAGTTAAATACACAAGTCACCAAATGTAAACATCAAAGTCTGTTTATTGAATGCCTTCAGAGCTGACAATGTATACATACATTGGTTAAAAAAAGGTTAAATGAGTTATATATTATAAGCACATACATTTATACATGCTGGCAAAAAGCCATTAGGTTTTTGAAAAAGACACATTGGCCCAGATTCTCAAAGGACTTACGACGGCGCAGCGCTATGTACGCCGTCGTAAGTCCTAATCTGGCCCGTCGTATCTATGCGACTGATTCTTAGAATCAGTTACGCATAGATATCCATTAGATCCGACAGGCGTAAGTCTCTTACGCCGTCGGATCGTAACTGCAATTTATTTTTTGCCCGCTAGGTGGCGCTTCCGTCGATTTCCGCGTCGAGTATGCAAATTAGCTAGATATGCGAATTCCCGAACGTACGCACGGCCGACGCAGTAAAGTTACAACGTTTACGTTAGGCTTTTCCTGGCGTAATGTTGCCCCTGCTATATGGTGGCATAAGTGCGGCGCAACAATGTTAAGTATGGCCGTCGTTCCCGCATCGAAATTTTAAAAATTTACGTCGTTTGCGTAAGTCGTCCGTGAATGGGGCCGGACGTCATTTACGTTCACATCGAAACCAATGACGTCCTTGCGACGTCATTTGGAGCAATACACACTGGGATATTTTACAGACGGCGCATGCGCAGTTCGTTCGGCGCGGTGACACGCTTCATTTAAATGATACACGCCCTCTACCCGCCAAATTTGAATTCCGCCGGGTGATTTACGCTACGCCGCCGCAACTTTACAGGCAAGTGCTTTGTGAATAAAGCACTTGCCTGAAAAACTTGCGGCGGCGTAACGTAAATCGGATACGTTACGCCGCCGCATAGATACGCCAATCTACCTGAATCTGGGCCATTATGAATTAAACTCTGAACCTGTTAATGCAAAAGTTTTAAAATAAAAGTATGACCAAACTATTTTGGCTGTACTTCTCTTTAGGATCACAGGGGCACATTTACTTTTGTACTTCTGTCACCCAGAGTCAGCTATTGCCCATTATCAGCCGACTGGCAGAGCCACGCCAGGCTTGGGAAGGATCTCAACAATATTAAGAACTGGCTCTGCCTTTCATCATTTGGCAGAACCAGCCATTCCCTCCTTTCCCTAGCCTGCAGCTCCAGTAAATGGTAAAGGATGGTGGAGTTCGACTGACAGTGACTTGTTCCCTGCTCTGAGCAGACTGAGAGCTGACTGATGGTGTTCATGTGATATCTAAGATAAGTGCTGTAAGTTTTATAACTTTACAGCTATGTTCAAAACACTATATAATCTACACACAATCTGTCTTTCTACACTAGGCATCTGAAAAATCTTTAATGAACTCCTCACACTGTATCATCTTTAGAACACTGCTCTCTACATCCAGTAGGCCCAGAGCACTTAGTCTTTTATGGGTCATCGTGGTTCTCAGATAATTCTTTATCAGTGCCAATTTGCTAAATGATCTCTCTGCTGAACAACTAGTGACCATCATGTTTAAATATATTCTAAGAGCTACATTAACACTTGGAAAGGTATCAGCAAGTCCTTTAAAATGAATGAATGAATGAAAACTTATATAGCGCAACACATGCGAACTTAATCGCCTCTGGCCTCTAGAGTAAAACTGCCTCTAGAGTAAAACTGCCTGTCGAGATGGAGTGAAGCATAAAGGCTGCAAACTGGACAGATTTATCTAGGAACACCTTACGTATATGAACACACAACGCCTATTGGTTTATTTTTCAATGACAGCCACACATTTTTAAAAATGCATCACACAACATCATTAGGAGGTGGCACGCTCACACAATTGTAGGCCACCTTCTTGAAAGGTGGACCTTCAGCCTCCCAAGAACAATCCTATCTCCCCACCCCTCCTCTGGTCCTCTGCAGGAATAGTTTTTTTTTCTTTACCTATTTTTTTTTAAATAAAATATCCGCCTTGCATCCCCATGCACGCGAATGGCAGGCACACTGCCTGCTGTGCCTCCCTGTAAATGTACGTCACACTTTCATTAAAGAAAGGAGGAGGGAGCGGCCCTGTCAGCGCTTTTTTTTGGGTGCCCAAAACAGCCAGCAGCCTAGCGATGATGTTAAAGGGAAAACATGGTGGTGCGGGATGGAGCGCTGCCAGAAGAGAAGTTCTTAGCTGGACAGCACTGGATCCGCTGGGTGGGTGAGTATCAAAAGTTAGCAGAGCTCACCACCAGGTAGGTATGGCTTCATCGGTTCAGGTCCGCCCAATAGCAGTTTTACTGCTACAGAGTGGCATCTGTGGACAAGATCACGTATATATGCATGATCAGACATATCCGGGTAGGGGGCGTGCACGCGTGCCACCCTTGGCTCACTCCTGCTATGGTTATACACAGTGGGAGCTGATCTGTGGGCACCAATGTTCGCTGGCACCAGCCGATCATGAGGAAAGACACAGAAAGGTAGGGAACAAGTATCATCTCTTCCCCTAGTAAAAGCACATCCCACAGTACACTAAAACACTGGCTAGGAACATAGTTAACCCTATGATCACTTCTGATGTTTAACCCCAGCCAGTGTCATAAGTACAGTGACAGCGCATATTTTTAGCACTGATCACTGTATTAGTGACAGTGTCAAAAGTGTCAGTTAGTGTCAGAATGTCTGCTGCGATATCGCAGTCCCATAAAAAGTTTCTGATCGCTGCCATTACTAGTAATAAAAATATATCCCATAGTTTGTAGACACTAACCAATCAATTTGCGCCTTTTGGGATTTCTTTTTACCAATAATATGTAGCAGAATGCATTTTAGCCTAAATTGAGGAAGGCATTTGATTCTTTATGTTTTATAGCAGAAAGTAAAAAATATTTTTCAAAATGGTTTTATTTTTTTGTTTATAGCACAAAAAAACAAAAAAACAAACACAGTGATGATCAAATGCCACTAAAAGAAAACTCTATGTGTGGGAAAAAAAGGACATCAATTTTATTTTGGTACAGCGTTGCATGACTGCGCAATTGTCAGTTAAATCGAAGTTCCACCCAAAAATGGAACTTCCCCTTATTGGAATCCTCCCCCCCTCCGGTGTCACATTTGGCCCCTTTCAGGGAGGAGGGGGAGCAGATACCTGTCTAATACAGGTATTTGCTCCCACTTCCAGGCATAGATATCCGCGGATATCTACGCCACGTGATAAAAAGGGGGTTTAAGTGCCCAGTAAGCAAGTGGTTAATTGTAAATATTCATATTATTGCATTAGTGCATTTGTGACCAGTTCTCTTTAAAAAAAAAAAAAAACATATACTTTATATGGGGCCCACCTGTGTTTGGCTTTGTTGTGCAGCCGATTGTTTTTTGTCATTAGCCCTTTTAGGCTATTAAAGGGTAATATTGGCAGTAGATTGAAATAATGAAACACATGTATCATAACACAGAGTGACAATGTGGATACATCCAAAAATAACACGTGCCGCGTCCTCAAAGGAAGTTATAGAAAAAGAACAAAATAAAGGGGCTATTTTAGGACTTTGTAAGCACAGTAACAGACCATATTTTTGGAAAAATATAAAAATGTATTTAGAATCGTTCTAAAAAATCCTATGCATATCACAGTTGTTATGTATACATCCAAATACATTTAAAAAACATTGCATTAGCTGGTGGAGAAACCATACTGATATGACTTCCAGGGAAATAGATACATTCATTCCATAATGACAGAGATATCCTGGAAGTGTGGTTCACCACTTTTGGCAGTATATATTTGATTGAAACATGGGAGGCTTGACATGTTTCGCGTTTGGACAACGCTTCTTCAAAAGCCTTGTTACGTAAACCACACAGAGGAAAAGAGAATTTTTGAAAACAGATATAATGAAAAAATTATACAAGGTAATAATGATAACATATATGTGGGCAAGTCATGCACAAATACTGAACCACCAATTGGGGAATGCCAAGCGAGGGATAAAACTATGCCCTGAGTGCCAAAAATGGGACAATACTGAGCATTATGAGGGCGTGAATAATATTAGGTCTTATTGAATACATTTGTAACTCAGGCCTCGTACACACGACCGAGTTTCTCGGCAAATCCAGCAAGAAACTTGCTGGGATTTTTTTTTTTGCCGAGAAAACCGGTCGTGTGTACATTTTTCAACGAGGAAACTGTCGAGGATCCCGTCGAGCCAAAAAGAGAGCATGTTTTCTTTTTCCTCGACGGGAATGGAGAAACTTGCCTTCTCGAGTTCCTCGACAGCCTAACAAGGAACTCGACGAGGAAAACTATGTGTTTCGCCAGTCGAGTTCCTCGGTCGTGTGTACGAGGCTTCAGACAGGGATACATAAGGAACCCTCAATGAAAAACCCTTTAGAAGGAAAGAAGATATCAAGGCCGCAATAATATATTAAAAAATGATACTTACTAAAATACAAGGACTGAAGTAAAAAAGTAATTTTTTCCTCCAGAAGAAACACACAGCGCCTATGAGACCAGGGGTAAATAGTGGGCTTTCACAAAGATACTGGCCAAAAGTACTGGAGAGGGGTGGAGCTGAAAAAGACAGTATATGTAATAAATAGTGGCTATTAAGATAAGATAGCCTATATATTCATTGTGTAAGGAATAGTGGTCAATACAATATCAATGAGAAGCTCATAAACTCACCAATAAAGCGAAGATAAATCTTCATACCCACTATTTATTACATATACTGTCTTTTTCAGCTCCATCCCTTTTGGCCAGTATCTTTGTGAAAGCCCACTATTTACCCCTGGTCTCATAGGCGCTGTGTGTTTTTTCTTTTTTCTTTTCTTTTTACTTCAGTCCTTGTATTTTAGTAAGTATCATTTTTTACTATATTATTGCGGCCTTGATATCTTCTTTCCTTCTAAAAGGTTTTCCATTGAGGGTTCCTTATGTATCCCTGTCTGAGTTACAAATGTATTCAATAAGGCCCATTATTACTGTTACCCTCTGATATAATATTATTCACGCCCCCATAATGCTCAGTATTGTCCCATTTTTGGCACTCAGGGCATAGTTTTATCCCTCGCTTGGCATTCCCCAATTAGTGGTTCAGTATTTTTGCATGACTTGCCCACATATATGTTATCATTATTACCTTGTATAATTTTTTGATTATATCTGTTTTCTAAAATTCTCTTTTCCACTGCGTAGTTCACGTGACAAGGCTTTTGAAGAAGCGTTGTACAAACGCGAAACACGTCAAGCCTCCATTGTTTTTAATCAAATATACACTGCCAAAAGTGGTGAACCACACTTCCAGGATATCAATGTCATTATGGAATGAATGTATCTATTTCCCTGGAAGTCATATCAGTATGGTTTCTCCACCAGCTAATGCAATGTTTTTTGAATGTATTTGGATGTATATAACAACTGTGATATGCATAGGATTTTTTAGAACGATTCTAAATACATTTTTATATTTTTCCAAAAAATATGGTCTTTTACTGTGCCTACAAAGTCCTAAAATAGCCCCTCTATTTGTTTCTCTTTCTATTGGCAGTAGATTGGCAGGGATTACTAGACAAAGAGCCAAGTATATGTAAGAAACTATATCTCCCCACAATACACTCTAATCTTTGAATCTGGTCCTCTGATAAGCTCTTGATACCTCTGCATATTTCATTGCAATGTTACTGAAGGCTCAATTATAAAAAAACGTGCGTGTAATTTATGCTTAGCAGCTCTTACAGGAAATCTCCACTTTCACAAAGAGACATAACATATATAATTGCTGCACAAACAATTTTGTAATTTAATGTTATTAAACATTACCTTTACTTCTTAATCTGGAAATGGTGCAATTTTCTAAAATTGTCCAAAATTTAAATCACTTGCTTGGAATATTGCAACCTGGGGGTGATAGAATTTCCATTCTCCTAAAATTTTCAGTTTTCTCTCCACTCCACTTGTAAAGCCAGTATGGCTATGGGCCTAATTTACTAAGCACATGCCAAAACACTGACTGTGCCTGAGCAAGCAAAGCATATGCTTATGGGCCTTACGAAGGACAGGCAATGCATGCAGAGAGGGAAGGAGAGAAAAGTGGAGACTGTAGCTTATATACGTTGCGTTTGGGGTGCTGTTAATTTGTATTGGCACCTGCATGCAGATCACAAGGACAGTGCATTTGAACATGGTGCAGAAGACGTGCACAGAACATGACTTTCCAGCAATCAGTTCTGGTATGAACCGGCGCTAAATAAAAAAAAGACTGTACTTTGTAAAAAGCCTCAGCCTGACGGGGAGGGGTATTGCATTATTTACACAGATATCATAGCTGACGTACCAAAATCTATCTGTGCATGGTTGAGATTCCAGTGATAAATACCAGTACACGTGCCTTTTTTTCTTGTACAGTTTTTTTGTCAACATACCACTGTGCATTTCATTGCTTGGTCAAATAAGCCATTTTTTTTTTTAATCATAGTTACTTTCTAAAAAATATTTTCATGTTGATTACATAAGTACATTTTATAGGAACAGAGGTGGAAAAAAAAAAAAACACATCCACCTTACCAATCGTTCAGTGTCCTCCACCCCTCTCTGTCAATCCTTCCACTGGCCTCCACTCAGACACAAATAAAATTCAAAGTACTAACAATAATTTACAAAGCCATCCACAACTCTGCCCCAGCTACATCACTAACCTAATCTCAAAATACCAACAAAGCTGATCTCTTCGGTCGTCCCAAGACTTCCTCCTCTCTAGCTCTCTTGTCACCTCCTCCCATACTTGCCTCCAGGGTTTCTCCAGAGCTTCTCCCATCCTTTGGAGCTTCCTACTCCAATCTGTCTGACTATCCCCTAATCTATCCATCTTTAGACGATCCCTGAAGACCCGTCTCTTCTAAGGACCAAGCCTATTTTGACACTTGTTGTTTTACAAGTTAAAATAATATTTTTTTGCTAGAAAATTACTTAGAACCCCCAAACATTATATATATATTATATATATATATATATATATATATATATATATATATATATATATATATATATATATATATATATATATAAATAATATTGGCAGACAGCCTAGAGAATAAAGTTGCAATACTTAATGTCACACCGTATTTGCACAGCGATCTTACAAACGCAATTTTTTTTAATAAAAAAATAAGAAACCAGTAAAGCTAGCCCAATTTTTTTCTATAATGTAAAAGATGTTACACCGAGTAAATTGATACTAACATGTAATGGTTCAAAATTGTGCCTGCTTGTGGAATGGCGACACACTTTGGCACTTAAAAATCTTTTAAAATTATCGTTTAAAATTTTAAAATCTACAGGTTACCAGTTTTGAATTACAGAGGAGGTCTTGGGGTAGAATTATCGCGTGATACCTCACATGTGTGGTTTGAACACCGTTTACATATGTGGGCGTGATTTGCGTATGCGTGCAAGCTCAGAATGACGATATGCTTTAAAAAAAAAAGAAATCTTATTTATTTTACCTTTTTTTAAACATCCCTTGTAATAGAAAGCAAGTATGACAGGGCTTCTATAATGTGAGATTTGGGGTAAAAAAATACCTCAGATCTCACGTTTATACTTCAAATAAATAAAAATAAAAAATAAAAAAAAAATTTAATAAAAAATGAAATGTCCCTTTAAGGTCAGAGGGCGGAAGTGGGATTGGATCGTTTCCACCACTGCCGATGGGTCTCTCCCACCACCTATAAAAGTGATTGTGCGGTGAATCCGCCACTGAGACCACTTTCATGTGAAAGAGGATCCCCAGCCGTGGAGAGAAATACCGGGTTATGGCAGGTTTTCTGCTGCCATAACAACGACATTTAACAAGTAGTGACGTAAATCCATGGTGGGCGGTCTGGAAGTGGTTAAAAAAACCTATCCTGCTTCTAACTAATACACTGGTTTACTTTCTCCATCAGCTCACCCCCCACAGCCATTACCTTTTGTATCAATTGACCCTCCCTCTTAGAGTGTTTAAGCTCTAATGAGCTGGGCCCTCTGATTCCTCTTGTACCAAATTCTAATGTAACTCTAATGTCTGCCTTCATTTTGTTAAGAGCTGTGCAAACTTTTGGCGCTATATAAATCCTGTATAATAATAATAAAAAAACATTATTTGGATGTCCAGCGAGCATGGCAAACCAGAGGTGTAGCATTTAACATGAATGAGCCAGCTAAGTTCAGGGGTTGTGTTTGCTGTGTGCTTTGGCTTGTGACATAAGTATATTATTATTATTTTTGATCCAAAACAGGTATAGAGGTACATTACTTACAAGTCTTGCAGAGGAGATAGATCAAAATAGCAGCACTTTTGGTGTCAATGTTTCTATAAAGCTTGGGAAAAAGGAATAGCCGCTCCAGGTGGGAACTAAGATGAATATCCTCCGTTGCAGACAACTCAGGTGCAGGCAATGCACTTAGCAAAGCAGGAACAAAGATTGTCCAACCAACGGCCAGTGTTGTCGGGAAGAGGCCCTTGTCCCCATCAACATGCGCCCCCTGCCCCAAAGCACCCACCCCCCATGTTGAGGGCTTGCGGCCTGGTATGGTTCAGGAGGGGGCGCTTGCTCGTCCCCACCCCCTTTCCTGACCATGCTCAGATAAGGGCCTGGTATAGATTTTGGGGGGACCCCCACGCTGTTTTTTCAGCGTAGGGGTTCCCTTCAAATCCATAGCAGACCTAAGGGCCTGGTATGCTCTTGGAGGGGATCCCATGCCAGTTTTTTATTTAAAATTTGGTGTGGAGTTCTCCCTCAAGATTCATACCAAATGAAGCTAAAACAGTGCACTGCGATTACCTGCGGTTATGTGCAGATAGCTGCTCCAAATCGTTCCTGGACACAGTCAATTCAATTTTTTCTATCTGCACCAAACTGCAGGTAACGAAACCGCAGCTAAACGCAGTGTGTGAAAGGGGCCATAGGAAAGCATTGTGTGCTTTTAGCTGCAGTAGAATCCGCAGCTAAAAGCACCATTCTATTTGTCCGTGTGAAAGGGGCCTAAATCTCCCCCACAGGCTTTGACCAGAGTTTAGGGGCAGTTAAATAGAAGAATCGTGTTCAGGAGTGTTCAGGAGTTGAACATTCTGGCAATTTTTTTTTTACAAAAACGTGTGTAAACACACCTAAGCACTACTAGCCGTGTTTAGCGTTTTAGCGTTTATTCATTTCAATGGCAAGTACTCTGGTCAACCAAATGAATAAATGTCCAAGGGCTAAACACTGTACTGGGTTTACACGCATTTGTGCTGCCTTTAGCGTTTTTATGTTGACACGTCTAGGGGAGTTCCAGTGTACATGTAGCTTTTGGTCGTTTTCTTCTGTCTAAAATGTTATATTTGCAGACATGTAAGGACATTGTGGTCTCCTTTCTATTTTATAATTAACTATAGAAAAAATCCTCCCAAAACAGATCTTCGAATGTATGAGCGCACAGAAAGTGTGGCAATAAAATTGTTATTGTGAGAGAACTGATGCACTTGTATGATCCCGTCTGTCAGTTCTAGAAAACAGGTTAATTGCAGGAATAAAAGGTGCAAGAAATTCAATTTGAGCTTTCTTTAGCTTTTTATGTCGCATAAGAAGATCTCTAGGGATCAGCTTAATTTGTTGCATTGTGTATAGAGCAGATAGCTTGGATAACCCAAAGTCCAGACGTTGTCAATCATTTTGACCATGTGTTTTTTTTTTTTTTAATGCATGTACTCCAACACACACACACCCACGTGAAAGAAAAGTAATTATTATTTTTGGCTCTTAGACATTGACTGTAAGGAAGACAATACAGGGTTCCTGAGGGATAAAAATGCTTTCAATTCAAAACACTCCTTATAGGATTGGTAAATGTCACCAGATAATACACCAGATTACAGGATTCAGTAGTGTCCAGAAAACCGATTGCCAGAGAGTCAATTGGGACTCAAATGAGACTGACAATTTGATAATGAAATATGCCAGTTTATTTAAATGCTGGGAGACACAATAATGGCAGGTTGTTTTTCGTAAAACAGTTCTACGACAGAAATGCATAAAGAAGTATGCATGTACTAGAGCTCTGCATAATATCTATCTGCCAGTTGTGGTAGAAGACAAGTTCAAACATCATATGATTTTATTGTATTGTTTATTTAGCTATTTCAGCAGATTCTGTGTCTAGAAAAAATGTTTATTTAAGGTTCAGCTTTATATTTAAAAAAAAACACTCTGCAATCCACAAGCACCATTCCATCATTCTAATGTAATGTGAAATAAAAAAATATGCATGTATGCTCCTCCCATACCTGTAGGCCATTTGTGCAGCCTTCCTCAAACACCTCTGATAGTTTTCTCATCTCCGCCATGTCCTTTTCTTTAGGATGCCAGCCATACTGGAATAATAAATTCCTGAAAGAGGTTCTAACCCTTCTATCTAGTCAGTTCTCCTTTCATACACAGCTGATGAATAATGCATAGTGGATCTTACTGATAAGATGATAAGATGCAGAGAAGAATTTTAAATGACTTAGATTGAAACTTGAATTCTCCAACTGTCATTTTCTGTGAGTTGTCACACACAATTCTTTTCGCTGACATTTTTATATATTAGGCCACTGTCATTCTTTTAAATCATGGTACTAACACAGTGCTAAATTGAACCTGATATGTTTTAGAAAGTAGCAACTCAGGCCTCGTACACACACGACCGAGTTTCTCGGCAAAAACAAGCAAGAAACTTGCTGTTTTTTTTTTTTTTTTGCCGAGGAAACCGGTCGTGTGTACACTTTTCGACGAGGAAACTGTCGAGGATCTTGTCGAGCCAAAAAGAGAGCATGTCTTCTTTTTCCTTGATGGGAATGGGGAAATTTGGCTTGCCGAGATCCTCGACAGCCTAACAAGGAACTCGACGAGCAAAGCGATGTGTTTCGCCCGTCGAGTTTCTCGGTCGTGTGTACGAGGCTTCAGATGCTCATACAAACCTGTACTTGGTTCTAGAGCTGCTCCTAGGTGTGTCAGGGACTTTTCCTCAATTAGGACCCCAATATAAGGATATCCCCACATCCCAAAATGCAGGTGAAGGCAATACCTCTAATTAAAGTCAATACTAGCATTTTGCTTACACCAGGGATCAGAGATCCCTGAGGTTCACAGGAGCAGTGTTTGAGCATAGTAAAGGCCTGGTTCACACCTGTGCAAGTAGATGTTTGCATATCCCAGGTGCATTTTGCGTTTTTCAATACACATTTTTATTCCATTGAAGACTATGGAACCAGAATAAAGTCCCTGGCCCTTTCCATAAAATGCACATGTGTGATCATGACCCATAGGAAACCATGTTAAATGGACTGTGTGTTTCTTCAAAACTGAAAATGCACAAAAAAATGCATAGGTGTTAATCAGGCTCATAATCCATTTTAGGCCTGATTCACATCTATGCATTTTAATCTAGGCCTTAACCATCTTGCAGAGGGTCCTAATTATCTCTTTCCAATAGTACAAGCCTACCTTGATGTTTACAGCCTTCTTCTTAAAAACCTGTAGTGCTTCCTACCACTGCACCGTAATTCCTCTTTGACTTAATTGGGGCCACACAGGCGAGAGAGTCCGACACTTGGGATAAGTTTACTATTTTGTGGTATATTTGGATGCTTTATTTTGCTTCTGACAAATTGCAGAATAGGCTTGCCCATTGAGCCACTTGTCTTTTTTTGTTCCCTCCCTCGGGATTGCCTTGGTGCTGGCAGTTGCTATTCACCTTTTGAACTACTTGAGATGTCCTCTGCAGGTTCGGACACGCTGTTTTCCCTCTATGTATTTTCTATCATCCTCTTCTTAGTGTATTTTTCATGTGGGGACATTATTCCTTTCCTATGAGGATACATTGCAGAGAAGCTTGGTCTAAACCTTTTCTTTTTCCCCTCTTTATTCCTGTTTCTTCTTCTCTTGTTTCCTTTTCTAATTTTTTCCTTAATTGGCTAATACCCACTCCCCATTGTCATTTCAGCCCCCCGTGAGCTTTTAGTTTTGGTTCAGTCACTTGGATTGTATGCGTGCCCCTTTTTTTAATGGCAGGATCGGGGGTTTCCTTTACACCTCAGAATGATTCTGTATACTTTTTTGATTATTGGTTTGTCATTATGGATATATATGGAGCCTCATTTATGTGATGTAGTTATCTTTATTTTTCTATGCTTGTCTTTTTCCTACGAAATGTTAATAATACATTTACATACTCTAATTTACTAAAAATGTACTTAAACATATTCAACCTAAAATGAGGCTATATGCCAACAATACAGGTACAGCTCCATTCAAGTCCATAGGGAGTTACTGCGCAGGCATGGCAACTTCTGAACATGCCCTTTAGATTTCAATACACGTGCTGATTATTGGCCTAACTGCAACACACTATAGTGTGCTCTGGTGTGTTGTGTTACAAGTTTTGTACATTTGCATTTGATTTCTGAGGCCTCGTACACACGACAGAGTTTCTCGGCAGAATTCACCGAGAAACTCGGTCAAAACCCGGATTCTGCCGAGAAACTCTGTCGTCTGTACAGTTTTGGCTCGATGGAGCCGCCGAGGAACTCGACGAGAAAATAGAGAACATGTTCTCTATTTTCTCGTCCTCGTTGTTCTATGGGAGAAGGCGGCCCGCCGAGCTCCTCGGCGGCTTCATCCCAAAACTCGACGAGGAACTCGACGTGCCAAGCACGTCGAGTTCCTCTGTCGTGTGTACGGGGCCTCAGATGCTTTGGTGCAATGCCGACCCATTGATATCAATAGGCTGATTGAACATGACACATCTTACATATGATATAACACATGTTAATGGATGTGTGTTAATTCACCACAATAATGTAAATGTAACTTAAGGGATTAATTGGCTTAGTACTTTTTCCAGTATTTTATGAGTTTAATGTAGGCTGAGGATTTAAAAGCATTAGACAAACAATGAATTCTTTCTAAATATTAACAGTATACAAGCAAGCATGTTAAAACATTATCCAATTTTAAAATGTCAGGACATGACGGCAATTTTCACTTCAACAGATATTCTGAAAATTCAATTTGCACCTCGCTGAATAACTACAGAGCGATGACGGATTTGTAGCAAAGTTGAATTTAGTGCTTTCTAGTACAAAGACTTATTTAATTCCAAACAAACACAATTTTACAAATCAATTAAGTGTATTTTTTTTTCTTTTCTAGCAAAGAACGTTAGAGACAAGCATATACATGCAGACAATGTTTTACAATGTCCTTTGGAGCAATGAAGCACATCCTTTGAGTAGAAATGTATTAATTTTATGTATCTTTATAGTTAACATTCAAATCTGTGCTATTAGGGAAGTGATATTAATGTGGATGATTTCATTATTTATGTTCAATATTGTCATTGTTTGTTAAAGTTTTAAAGTGAGGCTCATAATGACTTGCTAGTGGCTTCGGCCTGTCTTTCCTGGGGCTTCTTTTAAAGCTTATTTCATATGTCTTCATATTTGTGGCCACTAAGTAGCCTTTAACCACTTCAACCCGGACCATATTGCTGCTCAATGACCGGGACAATTGCGCGGTTGTGCGATGTGGCTCCCAAACAAAATTGGCGTCCTTTTTTTCTCACAAATAGAGATTTATTTTGGTGGTATTTGATCACCTCTGCGGTTTTTATTTTTTGCGCTATAAACAAAAATAGAGCGACAATTTTGAAAACAAATGAATATTTTTTACTTTTTGCTGTAATAAATATCCCCAAAAATATATAAAAACACATATTTTTTCCTCAGTTTTGGCCAATACATATTCTTCTACATATTCTTCGTAAAAAAAAATCACAATAAGCGTTTATTGATTGTTTTGCGCAAAAGTTATAGCGTCTACAAAATAGGGCATAGTTTTACGGCATTTTTATTAATATTTTTTTTTTACTAGTAATGGCAGCGATCAGAGATTTTTATCGGTACTGCGACCTTATGGCGGACACTTCGGACACTTTTGACGAATTTTTGGGACCATTGGCATTTTTATAGCGATCAGTGCTATAAAAATGCATTGATTACTATAAAAATGCCACTGGCAGGGAAGGGGTTAACACTAGGGGGCGAGGAAGGGGTTAAGTATGTTCCCTGGGTGTGTTCTAACTGAAGGGGGGGTGGACTGACTTGGGGAAATGACTGATCGCTGTTCATACATTGTATGAACAGACAATCAGGCATTTCTCCCCCTGACAGGACCAGGAGCTGTGTGTTCTCGCTCTGTAACGAGCGATCGCGGGTGCCCGGCGGTGATCGCGCCCGCCGGGCACACGCGTCGGGACCGGGGGCAAGCGGGGAGGTGCGCATATTGGCTGATTCTCAAAATTGCGTAATATTACGTGATCTCGCGCAGCCCAGCCGACCTGCTGCCGTAAAACTATGGTGGCTGGTCGGCAAGCAGTTAACACACACTTTACAAACAAAATGTCCTCACTGGAACTAGTCCAGAATTGGTTTACATCTCAACAGATTAAAGGTGGGAATAGCAACTTTCATACAAACTAAATACTAGAAATGTAACACAATATAGACCATAATTCTTGTTTAGCTGAGGTGGCTCCTTACTGAAGTCCACTGCAGTTAAAGTGTCCACATCTACCTCTCTCAACAATTGTCAGTACCCCCATTTGCTGTCAACTACTTGCTTGGAAATCCTTAGCTATGCATGCTTTTGGGAGAGCTTAATGGCTCACAGTTGACAGAGCCTTGACCTCCACCTCATTTAGAGGTAGCACAGTGTGGTTCTTTAGCTCTGATTTCCTGTTCTGGCATTGTGCCACACATCAGTCACCCTTCCTGGTTGGACATGGAAATTATATGAACCCACAAACATGGTTAGACCAAGTGTGAATGTAGAAGAGGCACTTATCTCAGACTTATCAGTAAAGGGGCACAATAGCGTTAATGAACCCGAGCAACCCTGCATGTTCTAGCTGCTTAAGTCAACTCTCTGCAAAAGAAGCAATGCATGGTGCCAGTGTCGGGACAACGTTCTTTCGTAACCAAGGGGAAAAGGCCAAAGTGTGCCCTCTCCTCATAAGCTGTAATGTACCACAGCAGTATAGACTTCAAGTCCAGCCCTTTTTCTGCCTTCTTCCTGGAAAAACGCCCAAGTCGACAGCCTCTTCTGCCTTATCGTTGGCTTGGCCCTAAATTGTGCTGCATAGATAGATGTAACTTCTCCCATTCCCAGCCTACATCATCTATTTTGTGAGGTCACTTCCCCCTGTTTTTAGTCCTTACCCCTAGCATGAGACAAAGAGGCTCAGAAGGACTAGGCAAGTGGGTAGCCAGCAGTTTAAAGGGGCAAAATATAAGGTAGAATATATTTTGATTTGTTTAAAGGTTGGAAAGTGGCAGAAATGCTATCCATGTTTATATTGGTATTTTCAACATAGTATACAGTAGGTGTTTGTGATATTGTGCTTTTAGCAGGACAGCGTCGCGCTGATACTCGGCGACAGGGTGCCGAGATCTTGCCGACATCTCACACTCACTGGAATAGTGACAGCACATCCCAGCAAGCGCGTCATAGAAGCGACGGGAGATCCGACTTGGATTCCCGCCAATTCTACACGTGTGCGGCGTTTGTTATGAATCCTGAGGGGGAAGTCCCCACCGGATTTTAAATAAAAATCCGGCATGGGTCCCCCCCTCAGGAGCATACCGGGCCCTTAGGTCTGTTATGGGTTGTAAGGAGAGCCCCCCTACGCCGAAAAAAACGGCGTAGGGGGTCCCCCTACAATCCATACCAGACCCGTATCCAAAGCACACTACCCGGCCAGCCAGGAAGGGAGTGGGGACGAGCGAGCGCCCCCCCCCCCTCCTGAGCCGTACCAGGCTGCATGCCCTCAACATGGGGGGGTTGGGTGCTCTGGGGCAGGGGGGCGCACTGCGGCCCCCCACCTCAGAGCACCCTGTCCCCATGTTGATGAGGACAGGGCCCCTTCCCGACAACCCTGGCCGTTGGTTGTCGGGGTATGCGGGCGGGAGGCTTATCGGAATCTGGGAGCCCCCTTTAATAAGGGGGCCCCCAGATACCGGCCCCCCCACCCTAAGTGAATGAGTATGGGGTACATCGTACCCCTACCCATTCACCTGCAAAAAAAGTGGTAAAAACACAAATAAACCACACAGTGTATTAAAATATTTTATTTTTCTGCTCCGGAGGCCGCCCCCTGTCTTCTTTATTAGCTCTTTTACCAGGGGGGGGCTTCTTCTTTGACGTCTTCGGGTGGGTGGGGGCCGCCGTCTGGTTCTCTTCCACCGCCGGGGGGGGTGGCTTTTAAAAAAGCCCCCACCCCCCCGGCGGGTTTCCTCCGGCGTCTTCGGCGGGGCTCTTCTTCTTCCGCTATCCCGACGGGTCTTCTCCGCTATCCGGGGGGTCTCGCCGCTCTCCGCTGTTGACTCGTCGCACCCCGGTTCTTCGTCTCGCAGTCCGGTCCCTTCTTCCGTGCTGTACGTCTTCTTCCGCGCTGTGACGTCATGTTCTTCACTTCTCTTCTTCTCCCGATGTTGACTCGCCGGTCCTCCTCGCTGAAATGACGGATGCGCGCCTTGCATCGGACCTATATAGGCCTCACAGTCCCATCATGCTCTGTACCTACCCATGTGATACCTACCACGTGGTAGGTATCACATGGGTAGGTACAGAGCATGATGGGACTGTGAGGCCTATATAGGTCCGATGCAAGGCGCGCATCCGTCATTTCAGCGAGGAGGACCGGCGAGTCAACATCGGGAGAAGAAGAGAAGTGAAGAACATGACGTCACAGCGCGGAAGAAGACGTACAGCACGGAAGAAGGGACCGGACTGCGAGACGAAGAACCGGGGTGCGACGAGTCAACAGCGGAGAGCGGCGAGACCCCCCGGATAGCGGAGAAGACCCGTCGGGATAGCGGAAGAAGAAGAGCCCCGCCGAAGACGCCGGAGGAAACCCGCCGGGGGGGTGGGGGCTTTTTTAAAAGCCACCCCCCCCGGCGGTGGAAGAGAACCAGACGGCGGCCCCCACCCACCCGAAGACGTCAAAGAAGAAGCCCCCCCCTGGTAAAAGAGCTAATAAAGAAGACAGGGGGCGGCCTCCGGAGCAGAAAAATAAAATATTTTAATACACTGTGTGGTTTATTTGTGTTTTTACCACTTTTCTTGCAGGTGAATGGGTAGGGGTACGATGTACCCCATACTCATTCACTTAGGGTGGGGGGGCCGGTATCTGGGGGCCCCCTTATTAAAGGGGGCTCCCAGATTCCGATAAGCCTCCCGCCCGCATACCCCGACAACCAACGGCCAGGGTTGTCGGGAAGGGGCCCTGTCCTCATCAACATGGGGACAGGGTGCTCTGAGGTGGGGGGCCGCAGTGCGCCCCCCTGCCCCAGAGCACCCAACCCCCCCATGTTGAGGGCATGCAGCCTGGTACGGCTCAGGAGGGGGGGGGGCGCTCGCTCGTCCCCACTCCCTTCCTGGCTGGCCGGGTAGCGTGCTTTGGATACGGGTCTGGTATGGATTGTAGGGGGACCCCCTACGCCGTTTTTTTCGGCGTAGGGGGGCTCTCCTTACAACCCATAACAGACCTAAGGGCCCGGTATGCTCCTGAGGGGGGGGACCCATGCCGGATTTTTATTTAAAATCCGGCGGGGACTTCCCCCTCAGGATTCATAACAAACGCCGCACACGTGTAGAATTGGCGGGAATCCAAGTCGGATCTCCCGTCGCTTCTATGACGGCTCTGTCTCCATCGCGGCAAGCCAGCTCGGCGCTGGCTCCCGCGATGGGGCTCGTAGGTGCTCAATCTCGCCGAGAAAGAGAGCGAGATTGACACAAAATCGGGTTCACCTACTGTATTTCTGCTTTAAGCTTTGATAATGGTGGACAGATTTATTGGTTGGTCTTTTTTTTTCAGGAATAGTGTCATTACTGCTATGTAATAGGTTGAGTTTTATTGCTCATGTTGCATTCTCTTTAATACAAGCTAAATATAGAATAAAACATTCGGGACTCTCCTGTAATGGCCGCATCAAGTTATTCAGTGGACTATCCATCATAAGCTTCTTACTATACCCTGTATGTTTATGTCAACTCCATTGTATGGGCTCCCGAGTACAACCCCTCACGTCAGGAGACGTGAGCCCCCCCACCAAGTAGTCAGGGGTATCCCGCCCTCCAAATCATGGAGGGCGCAGCCCGGGTCCCACAACACCAGGGCCTCAGAAGAAGAGAAAAGGATAGAGAAAGGGGGAAGGAAAAAAAGGGGGGTCAAAGAGTTTAGGAGGCAAGAAGGGTGGGGAAAGGAGGCATGAGGGAGGACGCCACGCTCTGTGCTACAATGACCAGGAAAATCCTACTTTATTAAAAAAAACGTAATTTTATCCTGCAAAATTGCCGTCAGTCTTTCATCAAACATGAGCCAAGAAAGTTTACGTTTAAGTTGGTCCAATGGTATGCCTGCTGACTTCCAGTTCTTAGATATTGTGATTTCGGTCAATATAAATAGGAACGTAAGGAGCCATCTTTGGGTTTTGGGGGCTTCCTCTACTTTGCAACCCAGGAGTGCATGCCTGGGGGACTTGGTCAGGTTGATCTGGGTCAGGTCTTCTTTAAATAGTCTATAGCAGGGGTCTGAAACTGGCGGCCTTCCATCCTTTTGCGAAACTACAAGTCCCATGAGGCATTGCAAGGCTGACAATTACAAGCATGATTCTCACAGGCAGAGGCATGATGGGACTTGTAGTTTCACAACAGCTGGAGGGCTGCCAGTTTAAGACCCCTGGTCTATAGTCTACTGAAATGCAATAGACAGACAAGCTGGCACAGCAAAGTAAAGTGGAGTCTGTGATCTACAGAAGCCACTGACATATCATTTTCTTAGTGCTGGAAAATGAAAGATGAAATTTGATTGGTTGCCTCAAACAGCATCACTATTTTTCCCTTTACCTCAGCCTTTATAAATCCGCCTCAGAATGCCTCATGGACATGCAGCTTTATTAGTTGTGGTTTATTATAAATCTTGATTTCACTTCTTTAAATGACTCTGACAACGGGGAGATAGTAATCCTTCTTCAAAGCTTCGACATTCCAACAGTGGCTTCTTCTTATTTTTTATGATTTTCAGACTGTAATACTTTAATCTTTGGAGGAAACAGCACAAGGAACACACAGGGACAATAAACCTATCTATCGTCTCTCCTGTGTTCTGTGGCTGACAGTGGAGTGAAAATTGTTGTGTTGGCTGAACGTCTTTCCTTTTTGCCAAATGTGATCATATCCTTTTTATTACAGAAAACTACCTTGTCGAGTTTGCCATCTCCCCTGACTGTCTCTGCGCTATTTAAATCTGGGTTAAGTGCTGTCTGTCAACTGATAGGATCAAAATGTCTATTTTCTCCCTCTTTTCTCTAGCGCAGAAAGCTTTGATTAACAAGGTAGCTCAGGAATGAAAGCAATGTCTGTATTTTTTTGTTACAGCCATTGACATTTTAACAGTATTTGAGGGTTACTTCACACATGAAATAGACAAGATATGGTGTAATGATGGTTTCTTGTTGCGGCCACAGTGACCACTAAGGCCCCGTACACATGGTCGGACAAAACCGATGAGAATGGACCGAGGTTCAGTTTCATCGGTCCAAACCGACAGTGTGTATAGCCCATCGGTCTGTTTTCCTTTGGTCCAAAATTTTAAAACATGCTTCAAAACCGAACCGATGGACCGCTGCCCGATCGGTCCAAAACGATGGTTAGTACAGAAAGCATCGGTTCAAAACCCACGCATGCCTTAGAATCAAGTCGACGCATGCTTGGAAGCATTGAACTTTGTTTTATTCAGCACGTCGTGTGTTTGACGTCACCGCGTTCTGACCCGATCGGTTTTTGAAACGATGGTGTGTACACACATCAGACCATCAGGCCACTTCAGCGGTGAACCGATGAAAACGGTCCGTCGGACCATTCTCATCGGTTTGGTCCGACCGTGTGTACAAGGCCTAATATTTAAAGTAAAACGCCAGCTTTGCAAACTCAGAAAAAAAGCATAGACACTTTACATGGGCTCAAACATGAACTGCATTTTATTGTGCTATTTTTTCATGATCACATGTTACAGTATGCGGGTCGGGTTTAGCATAAAAAATTATATTTAGACTTTCTTTTAGGGTTTCTCTACTGCAGTTTCTGTTCACTGACTGCACATGCTACAACCAGAAATTAGTGTGCTATCTCTTTAAATTTGCAAATACTGATGTGAAATGTTCAAATACAATAAATAAACCTCATAAATTCATAAACAAATTTAACAAAGTGCTCATGTGCGATAAATAATGCAAAAATTCATACTTGGTGAAATTCAATACCAATAATTATAGTTCTCATGTGCATTACCAATATATGAACTATTATCAATATAGGAGAATAGTCCATTTAAAGTCCTTAAACACCAAGGCAGACTAGTCCCGTGAAACTTCAGTTCAGTTCACTTCATAGGAGGCTTCAGTGATTCTGAAGCCTCCTATGTATGACAACTTCCACCAATGCAAACTGCTTACCAGAGGAAGTTAACCTCAAAGTTATAAAAGGTTAATACAGTACAGAAAAACTACCAGCAGTCTCCAGAGCAACAGTCTGACACCTCACAGGATAACACGCAGTGACACCTTACGTCTCCAATATATCACCAGCGGAAGAATGCTTGCATCATTATGTACACTATGCACCCTATGTGAATCAGTAGAGATACATAGTACCCCTACTCCTTCACCAAAAGTGTAGTGTAACAAAAGACATTAGATCGTTTTTACAAGTTCTTTACTTAAAAAATAATTGTCCCCCGATGTATATCCATCGTTATTTACGATGCCCACCACCATCACTGACCTGAAAAAAGGAAAAACAAAAAGCTCTGCTCACACCGAAGGCTCCCGCCGTCTGCCAGCTCCGCTGTCTGCCAGTTCTTAAAAATCCCTCCCTTTGTGACATCATTGACTAGTGGCATGCTGGGTCATGTTGAGGGCATGTGGCCTGGTATGGTTTGGGGGTGGGGGAGGGGCACTTGATTGTCCCCTCCCTTTACTGACCTGCCAGGCTGCATGCTTGGATAACCATCTGGTATGGATTTTGGGGGGGACCATTTTCTGTTAAATTTTGTCATGGGGGTTCACCTCAAAATCTATACGAAACTTGAAGGGCCTGGTATGGATCCGGAGGGCCCCATGACATGTTTTTCTTATTTTTATTGCCAGCATTTTTTTTGTACATTCAGCTGTCAGCAGGGAAGCCCGCCACTTAACCCACTACTTATTTACTGCATGCATTTTCTTTTTTCTTATTTTTGTGAATTGACTTTCACTCCTGTTTTATGTGGTATCTACTGAGCATTTTTGCTTTATGTGGTAAATAAAGCATAAAGCAATAGTGAATTCACATTTTTAGGATTGCATGTGGTATTTTGGAAAACACCTAAATACCGCACGTGATCCGGTTCTGTGAATGGAGCCCAATATCTCCAACAGCTAATCAGGTCTTCTATGACTCCATTCATATAGCATAGGTAAAGACAGAATAAAGGGCAAACTCATAGTGCAGCAAATCTTAAAATCAAAAAATGTATTGCAGGAATCCACTAACATGGGGTAAATGGGAAAACCGCAGTATACAGAAACAAAGATGAAGTTGCAAGCCTAGACCCTGCCCGACACGTTTCCACCAGACGGTCATCGTCAGGGAAGGAGAATGACATGTCTCATTGGTTAGGATTATTCTAAAAGCCATCTTCATCTTTTAACATTGGGGCTAGTGTGTACTTATCACCCATGGATACCAATAAAAGTAAAAATCGGAATTGAGGGAAAAAAAAAAATTGAAACATGAATAGTTGAAAAATGCAATTACTTTTTGATTAGATAATGAGGATTTACCAGATGATAAGATACAGAGAGAAAATGGGAACCAGAGGTCAATGAAGCCTAGATATCCATGTCAAAGTTAGCAGTGTCAGTATGTGTCTGACTATACATTTTACAAAACTCTATGACTAATTTATGCCCCTTTTTTAGGCTATGTAAGGCTTTTGTTTGGCAAATTTAATTGTCACCTGGTTGTTAGGCAGCCAAATAGTGCTGAGCCTCATGGCTGTGACCTGGTCTGTTGTGACAGTAGCTATGCTGTAGTATCACAGCAACATACCAGTGGGAACCGTAGTATTACTTCAGCTTAAAATGAATTGCCTTCTTCAGCTGTCACAATTTAATACATTACAATATCACTTTAATAGTACATATCATTATGAACTGCTGATAAATAGACTATGGGTACTGTAACTGGAATCCAATTTAGCATTAATGGTAAAAAGCGTTTATAGTAAACAACCATAAAGAGCTTAAAATTGCTGATGCATCTTGTTGAAACTGGAAATACCATGGCGTGACCAGAACCACTGTGTTCATTAATTATCTTCAACACTTTATGTTGATCCCATAGAACGTCCATAGCTTCCTGACAAGCTCTGCCAGAAAATGAAAGGATTTACATGCTAAAGCTTTCTGTATTTTGAAAAACAAATGCATTATGGGTTGCATTATGGTTATACACCATACATTTTTTGCTAATTAATAACTCTTATCTAGAATAGAATAGATTCTAACATTTTCGTAGGATGGGTCAGGGTTCAATGACTCAATACATCTTTTGTGGCTTTAACTGCAAACCCCCCTACCCCACACACCTGTTATGCCCATAAGATCTGTTCTTGTTCTGTGTTCAAATTTCAGCCTGCGTTATGGATCCCGTGCACTCTATTAAGTCTGAGCTGCAAGCATAAAGAATGAATAAATGTATGCTGCACAAGTAATAATCCAATTGACTAAATAACTAATGCCAAAAGAAATGTAAAAAGGAATTCCTCCGAATCTCCAAACAATATATATATATATATATATATATATATATATATATATATATATATATCTATACAGGGCCTTGAAAAAGTGTCCATACCCCTTGATATTTTCTACATTTTGTCATGCTACAACCAAAAACTAAAAATGTATTATATTGGGATTTTATGTGATAGACCAACACAAAGTGGCACATAATTGTGACATGGAAGGAAAATGATAAATGGTTTTCATTTATTTTTTTTACAAATAAAATGTGAAATGTGTGGCGTGCATTTGTATTCAGCCCCCTTTACTCTAATACCCCCAACTAAAATCTAGAGCAGGGGTAGGCAACTTTTCAGAGGTTGAGATCTACCTGGGCAACATGTAGGAAATCAAAGATCCCCGGCGGGAGGGAGGATTGGGGCATTGGCGCCACCCTTTAAAATGAATAAATTAACCTCCCTGGCGGTATGATTATTTTAGATTTTAGGTGCTGAAAGCTGTACCATTATTTTGCATGAAAATTTGGCGTTTTACATTGTAGGCCTGTAATTCTTAGGAATAACTCACTTAAATCTGTCCGAACCAGAGTCTAGTAGACATCCCGGGTATGATAAAGTTTGAAAAACAAAATCATAAATTATAATATAATAAATAACTATAAATAATTATAACAAATAATAATATAATTATAATAAAAAGTATTCAATAATGTAATCAAATCAAAAACACTGAAATTTGCTCAGTTTCAGACTTGTCGCTGTCATTACTAATTTTTACTAATTTTTTTATGACTAATTTCCCCACAAATCGCTATCGCTCAATTCTGCAAGTGATCGTTGTTTTCTAGCTGCTCTAAAACCATTTTTGACATAAAGGGACACTTTTGGTTGCTATGGACAATCTACAGTTTGCAGGCAGAAAGAACAGTTTTTATTTTATAAAAGTACATGTAGGACACCGGGCAGACCACTAGAGACAAGCGGGGTGTGTATTTTTTACATACAGTACTGTAATCTATAAGATTACAGTATACTGTATGTAATGTGTTTATTTACTTTTTTGAATTTGGCGCCGTTCTCCGCCCCCGTGCATCGAGCGAGGACGCGGCTCGCTCACACAGTGGGGATGCATCGCAGGATCCAGTGACAAGGTAAGTAACTTTGTCTGTAGCTGCTGCGAGGCGAGCCCGAGTCTTGCTCGGGGATGCCGCTTTTGGTAAAGAAATCTTACCCCGAGCCAGACTCGGGAATACCGCCAGGGGGGTTAGGCATTCAATAAAAACCCATTGGGGGTTATTTACGAAAAGCAAATCCACTTTGCTCTACAAGTGCAAACTACAAGTGCAAAGTGCACTTGAAATTGCACTGAAAGTGCACTTGGAAGTGCAGTCGCTGTAAATCTGAGGGGTAGATCTGAAATGAGGGGAAGCTCTGCTGATTTTATCATCCAATCATGTGCAAGCTAAAATGCTGTTTTTTTTATTTTTCAGTGCATTTTCAAGTGCACTTTGCACTTGTAGTTTGCACTTGTAGTGCAAAGTGGATTTGCCTTTAGTAAATAATCCCCATAGTGTGTCACAGTAGTGTCCCTTACCACTCCCCCCCCCCCCCCACATTCGTGACCTCTGCCTCATTTCACATCATCCCCCGTAGTAACATACTATGCCCCCCCACTATAGTGTCCTCTGCCCCCTCTCCCCCCCCCACACACACACACAGTAGTATTCTCTGACTCTCCCACACATGGTAGTGTCTTCTGACTTCCCCAACAGTAGTGTCCTGTGCCCCCAAAGCAGTTTCCTCTGCCTCCTTCCCCCATTGTAGTGCCCTCTGCCCCCCACATTTCAAAAAATGTATAAAAGTGATTTGCATTTTAATGAGTGAAATATGTATTTGATCCCCTATCAATCAGCAGGATTTCTGACTCCTAGGGGTCTTCTATACAGGTAACAAGCTGACTATTTGTTGATTTTGTAAGGAGTGGAGAATGGATGCTCTGTCAGCATTTTATTTGTCACCTCTGTCACCTTTGGGGAAATCCCCCCTTACTTCCTGTCAGAACAACACTTTCTCAGTGTGGCTAACATGTTAAGATTACAGAGAGAAGGAGAAATTGCACCAAAGAAATTAAAACTTCCTCTAAAGGCTCATCTTAAAATCTCTACATTTAAATCAACAAATATATAGAAGAGCAAGCCTGGTAAATGTGAAAGTCACATAAAAAATTACCTTAAGATTGGCCATGAATTCAGCTATATATCTGCCTTGCTGAGTTTTTTTAATCCTTTCCCTCTTTGATCTATCTTCTATTTTCCTTGCTTTCTCATTTTTTTCTAAGGCCTTTGTAATGACTCTTGTTTCTTTTCGCTCTGTGATTTGGTTAGAATCAGCCAAACCACCACCTTGACTTCTTTCGCTTTCGGATTACATATTTTACATTAATGCAAAAACTTTATACATCTTATCACCGCAGACACAGAAAATGTGTTTTCATTATTAAGGCTCCCTTCACATTTCTCCTGGCCATCGCAGTGCATTAACGTGCCTTATGTGGCACATTTATGTGCATTGCGATAAAGCACCTTATGTGGCTTATTAACATGTGTTGTGTTAAAGCAGCCTATTCATTATGGATGGACTGCCAATGCACAGCAATCAAAATCAATTAACCATAATTGTTTTAAATGCAGCTTATATTAATGGCACTATAGGGTGCCATTCTAAAGGAACAACCCAAAGATTGGGCGGTAACATGATGTTATGTAAAGGGAACCTAATATATATCAATGCCCAGGCAGCTGCCAACCAGTGCCCACCCAAACTCCCTGCCAATGCCAGTGCCGCCAGGGATACCTAACAGTGCTGCATATCAGTGCTGCATGTCAGTGCCCATCAGTGCCATGTATCAATGCCCAGCAGTGCTGCCTATCAGTGCCCAGCAGTGCCGCTTAGCAGTGCCACCCATAAGTACCCACCATTGCAGCCTTTCAGTGACCATCAGTGTCGCCTATCAGTGCCCACCAGTGCCACCCATGAGTGCCCATCAGTGCCGCCTACCAGTGCCCATCAGTGCTGCATGTCAGTGCCTGTCAGTGGCACCTCATTGGCACTGCCTCACCTGCAAGCTGGAGCAGGTGTCAGCTAGATTTTAGTCAGGAGTTGTCTTTGGAGGCTGGTAGACGGCATAGCAAAGAGGATGAAGCCCTTTGAATCCAGTATTCTGGAATTTAAAGCAATGCAAAAGAGGAGGAGTAGAAGCTCTCAAGTGGTCCTTTTAAAGAAAAGAAGCTTTAAGTGGATCACACTGCTGGATCAGTTCACGGATGCAGATACTGTGCAGAAGTCCAGCCACTTATCATCGAGCTTTACTCCCAACTCATAGGGTACCTTGAGCCCTCAACCCAGAGAAGCAATGCCATACCAGCCATGATTAAATTTCTCTGCACCTTACATGTTTTTGGAAAAGCAACATATCAGATGATTGCGATAACTTAGCACGCGGTTTCAAGCAGTATTTAAGGCATTCATCGGAGAGATAACACATGCAGGATTTTAAGGAGAGTTTCTTCGTGAATTGCACAGTTTTTTTTTTTTTGCAACGATGTGTGTTTTTTTACTGCATACTCTTATGAAGTAAAATATGGCTTAGTGAATTGTGCCTAAAGTGTGAATGAATCCTCAATAAACACCAACTCAAATAAAAAAAAAAATGATAAACACTGTAGTAATAATAATTAATTACAAATATTACTGTAAAATATTTTAACCTCCTTGGCGGTATGATTCTTTCCGAAAAAACATGCTGAAAGCGGTACCATTATTTGCAAGGAAATTTGGCGTTTTATATTGTAGGTCTGTAATTTTTAGAAATAACTCACTTAAATCTGACCAAACAAGATTCTAATAGGCATCCCAGGTATTTTTAAAAACAAAATTATAAATTATAATATAATAAATAATTATAAATAATTATAACAAATAATAATATAATTATAATAAAAATTATTCAATAATGTAATCAAATTAAAATCACTGAAATTTGCTCAGTTGCAGAATTGTTGCTGTCATTATTTTTTTTTTTTTATGACGAATTTCCCCACAAATCGCTATCGCACAATTCTGCAAGTGATTATAATTTATTATCGCTGTTTTTTAGCTGATCTAAAACTATTTTTGACATAAAGGGACACTTTTGGTTGCTATGGACAATCTACAGTTTGCAGGGAGAAAGAAACGTTTTTATTATATAAAATGACATGCATGACACAGGACAGACCACTAGGGACAGGGGGGGGGTGTGTATTTTTTACATACAGTACTGTAATCTATAAGATTACAGTATACTGTATGTAAGGTGTTTGTTTACGTTTTTGAATTTGGCGCCGTTCTCCGTCCCCGTGCGTCGTAACGTCGCAGGGAACGGAGATCGGCGTCACACGGAGGCACTATGTGAATCGAGCGAGGTCCCGCTCGCTCACACAGCGCGGTGGCATCGCTGGATCCAGGGACAAGGTAAGTAAAAAGTGCCTGTGGATCTAGCGAGGCAAGCCCGAGACTGACTCGGGGTTGCCGATCGTAGCAGGAAAATCTAACCCCTAGTCAGTCTCGGGAACACTGCCAGGCAGGTTAATAAACACTCTCTAAAAAGATTAAACACCTTATTAACTACAAATATGAGCTTACTGGGATGCTCTATACTTTACCTTTAGACCAGGGGTCTCCATACTTTCTAAAGGAAAGACCAGTTTACTGTCCTTCAGACTTTAGGGGGCTGAACTGTGCTCAGTGGGAATAGACAATGCCCAATCTTTGGTATTAGGGGGAGAAATCGTTGGTGTCAGTGGGAGAAATAGAGCCCCATTTTTGTTGTCAGTGGAAATTTTGCCCCATCATTGGTGTCAGTGGAAGGAATAATGCCAAATTGTTGGTGTCAGTGGCAGGAGATATACCCCATTGTTGGTGTCAGTGGCAGGAGATATACCCCATTGTTGGTGTCAGTGGCAGGAATAATGCCTCAAGGGCTGGTCGAAGGCAAGCAAAGGTACACATCTGGCCTTAAGGCCACAGTTTGGAGACCACTGCTTTAGATAATCTTCATTTTAGCTATTTTCAGTGTTCTGTCTTTCAATTGTCCCGAGCCTTCATCTTCCTACCCTGCCTCTTCCCTGAGGCTGCTGAGTTCTATACTGTGCCTGACTGGCAGTTGCAGCGTATTTAGGGTGATTCAATGGGCCTTTTTGTCCTCTACAAATAAGGGCAACATTCAAGCCATCTATAAATATCAGCAACATAAGAAGTGAGCAGGCCCAGAGGAGACACCACAAAGTAAAGGGAAGAGATATAAAGGAAGAGAAGCAAGAATGTGATATTGCCACTTTAAATCATCTGGCTTTCTTAAAGCGACTGTATCAGCATTAGTAGCATGGGGATTAGCGTTTTCCTTCCCTGAAAAGATTTATGGGGTATTTTAAAACAAACAGATTAGCAGAAGTATTAGAGCAAAGCTCCGTAGGTGGCAGAACTCAGTTATCGTTTGTATGATTCGTTTCACCTTGTAGCCGTGTCTCAGAAAATGCAATTAACAGTTTCATATTTAGTGTAGCTGGCTTTTCTGTCTCCCTCGCTCTTCCCCTGCTGCCTGGTGTGTAACATTTGCATCATAAAAAACGAGCTAATTGGTAAACATATCCTTGCCAGATTCTTCACCATTCACCCAATTCTCCTAACGTTAATTGGCTCAGCTTCAACACACAGTGGATGGGTTTTCAAAGAGAGCCGCAGATTACAGAGAGCTTGCAAGCACTTGTGTTTCACAGTACTGACTCCAAGGAGACTCGGTGGAAAAGAAAATATATTTTAAATTAATGCCGAATCCAGGAGCACTCTCATGTCCGGCTGTTGTCATGGGAACCATTTTGTCTTTTAATCTGATAGTGGTGTGTGTTTATTAGTATACATAGTACTAATGACCTTCACAGGGTAACCTGGTAGGACAGTAGCCTTGGGGCACTGAACTCACAGGTTGCAGCAAAGCAATCTTTTTACCACCTCCGCAATCCAAGGTTTAATCAAGAGAAAAGATTTAATTGTTGCTATTCTGTTCATTCAGTACGGGCAATAGATTTATCAACACTAAATAAGAGATCACTGAAGTCACACCTGTTTAGAAGCTGTTTGTATTCAGAGTTTAAACTCTGTAAATTTGTTTTGACCATAAATAACATTACAAGGATGAACCATACAGCTGACAGCTAGCTGCTTATAGCACCATCTCTGATCATATGCTTTCTACAGAATAAGACACATTCCCATATATTTATAGCAAGGTTTACATAACCTGTGCCTACAGGCAGAAGAGTCATAATTAGCCTAGGACCTGATGCACACTGGGGCCCACCATGACTCTTAACACACTGGGGTTTATTTACTAAAACTGGAGAGTGCAGATCTGCTGCAGCTCTCCTTAGAACCAATCATGTTTTTTGTCAAGATTTAATTAACCACTTAAGGACCACCCCATGTACATATACGTCCACAATATGGCACGTACAGGCACATGGGCGTATAGGTACGTCCTCGCCTATTAGCGGGTGGGGGGTCCGATCGGGACCCCCCCCGCTACATGCGGAGGTCGGGTCCGCTCGGGGAGCGATCCGGGACCACGGCGCGGCTATTTGTTTATAGCCGCTCCGTCGCGATCGCTCCCCGGAGCTGAAGAACGAGGAGAGCCGTGTGTAAACACGGCTTCCCCGTCCTTCACTATGGCGGCGCATCGATCGCGTCATTCCCTTTATAGGGAAGACACGATCGATGACGTCATTCCTACAGCCACACCCCCAAACAGTTGTAAACACATACTAGGTGCACCCTAACTCCTACAGCGCCACCTGTGGTTAACTCCCAAACTGCAACTGTCATTTTCACAATAAAGAATGCAATTTAAATGCATTTTTTGCTGTGAAAATGACAATGGTCCCAAAAATGTGTCAAAATTGTCCGAAGTGTCCGCCATAATGTCGCAGTCACGAAAAAAATTGCTGATCGCCGCCATTAGTAGTAAAAAAAAAATAAAAAATAAAAATGCAATAAAACTATCCCCTATTTTGTAAACACTATAAATTTTGCGCAAACCAATCGATAAACGCTTATTGCGATTTTTTTTACTAAAAATAGGTAGAAGAATACGTATCGGCCTAAACTGAGGAAAAAAAATGTTTTTATATATGTTTTTGGGGGATATTTATTACAGCAAAAAGTAAAAAATATTGCTTTTTTTTCAAAATTGTCGCTCTATTTTTGTTTATAGCGCAAAAACTAAAAACCGCAGATGTGATCAAATACCACCAAAAGAAAGCTCTATTTGTGGGGAAAAAAGGACGCCAATTTTGTTTGGGAGCCACGTCGCACGACCGCGCAATTGTCTGTTAAAGCGACGCAGTCCCGAACTGTAAAAACACCTTGGGTCTTTAGGCTGCATATTGGTCCGGGGCTTAAGTGGTTAAACAAGATGAAGTTAGAAGCCAATTGGCTACCATGCACAGATACATCAGATTTTGCACTCTCCAGTTTTTGTAAATCAACCCCATTGTGCTCCCCACCAACCCGGTGACATAAACAGCCCCCCCCCCCCCCATACACTCTGTTCTGGAAGCCTAAGGCCTCGTACACACGATAGGTTAACCAGAGGACAACGGTCTGATGGACCGGTTTCATCGGTCCAAACTGATCGTGTGTGGGCCCCATAGGTTATTTAATCATAGGTTAAAAAAAGCCAACTTGCTTTAAATTTAACCTATGGATTCCTAACCGATGGGAAAAAAATGATCGTTAGTAGGCACAACCATTGGTTAAAAATACACGCATGCTCAGAATCAAGTCGACGCATGCTTGGAAGCATTGAACTTTGTTTTTTTCAGCACGTCGTTGTGTTTTACGTCACCGCGTTCTGACACGATCGTTTTTTTTAACCAATGGTGTGTAGGCACGACGGACTATCAGTCAGCTTCATCGGTTAACCTATGACAACGGTCCTTCAGACCATTCTCATCGGATGGACTGATCGTGTGTACGAGGCTTAACTGAATGATGTTTGTGAGAGCCCTGTGTATCAAAAATGATTGTCACGTGTTTCTCTTCATTGATTATGGGATGTAACATTAAAGAACATACTATATATAACAGGGGTTATGTTACTAATAGGTTATGGACCAGGCTTTCTCAACCATGTTAACAGTGAGGAACCTTTAAAATGGCCTTAAGGTCTAATGGAACCCCTGCTAATAATTACTATATTTACAGATTATGGTGCATTATTGTGGTGGTCAGTGAGAAGGGTGCTCATTACATTGGTGGCCAGTGGGAAGATTTCTCCTTATATTTGTGGCCTGTGGGAAGAATGCTCCTTATATTTGTTGCCATTGGGAAGAATGCTCTTTATATTTGTGGCCAGTGGGAATAATGCTCCTTGTATTTGTCGTCAGTGGAAAGAATGCTTCTTACATTTGTGACCAGAGGGAAGAATGATTCTTGCATTTGTGGCCAGTGTGAAGAATGCCCTTTATATTTGTTGCCAGTGGGAAGAATGCTTCTTACAGTTGTGGCCATAGGAATGAATGCGTCTTACATTTGTGGCCAGTGAGAAGGACTTTTCTGACATTTGTGGCCAGTGGGAATAATGCTCCTTAAATTTGTGGCCAGTGGGAAGAATGCTTCTTACATTTGTGCAAACAAAGAGTGGAAAAGAACGTATGGCCGCCCTAGTATAATACTGTTTAATAAACAATTACGATTTTTTTTCCATAAATTGCACTCACAAAGTACAAATGAGGCATGTAGGGCTCATGATCTCATCTCCCGGATGGCCCCTGTAAGATGTACCGATGACCAAGGAACATCTAACCTCCCAGCCGGCGTTGCACTATGATGCACCCACTGCAGGGGGGAAGAGAGAGCCGATGGAGACCGAGAGTCAGAGAGCAGAATGTCAGCCTGCAGGGATGCTATGATGATGTGTTTCTGAGGCATGGCATCCCTTACATTTGTGGCCTGTGGGAAGAATGTCCTCCCTTCCAGATAGCTAAAAACATCATAGGTGTTTTTGGTAATTTACCTGAGAGACACAAATTGCTCATTGCTCAAGGAATCCTTAGTAACCTTTGGAGGAACCCTATGCTTCCATGAACGTTGCTTAAGAAAGTCTAGTACAGTGCTGTATCCTTCAATGAACATTAGAGAAAGGGATTATATAGTGAGTACAGAAGGTCCCATTGCCCCTCAATGAACATCAAAGAAAGAATTATACAGTGAGTACAAAACACCTTTCACCTTTTTCATCTCCTACAGTTTTTTTGCCACTTCCTGTCTACATGCATGTGTGCTAGGAATGACAGCATGTCGTAGCTTATGGTGGTCTTCCTGATAGTGTCAACTGCAGAAGATGCCTGTACAATCAACATTGCCATTGCCACATATAGTCTCCAGCGCAAGTTCATGTGATAGGGTGACAACAGAGGAGCATAATTGGAAGACAGTAATACTGTGCTATCACCGTATCACAGGAAGTTCCTGCACAAGGACATTTATGGCACCTGGTATTATTTTGATGTAAGTTGTAGATTTTAAAATACTAACAATTACCTTTGAAATTAAATTGATGTTGTAAAGATTATAAGAGATTTTAGTGATATACTGTATATCTGTGTTACTGACTGGCTGCTAATTGGGTACATTCTCAATGATCCCTCGAGTTATTTCTTTATACTTTACCACCACTCAGGCTAAATGCTGATGTAAAATTTCATTTTTATAAGGTGGCTAAGTAATAGGAGGTCATGAGGAGTATTTTAATAGGCATGCATGTCATGTTTTGTGCCTTTCAGAAAGTCCTATTGGATAGAACACGTGGGAGGTTTTAACAGAGGTTTTGCAGGCAAGCAGTCTGTTCCATTCAGTATATATGCTGATGTTAGATGCAGCTTTTATATTTGTGGTTTTAATTCTTTTATAATAATGTGGAATGTTTATTACACTACACTGTGAATATGACGTCTTATTATTAATAATTAATAATAATAAACAGGGTTACACTTCTAGAGAATACCTAGTGATAGATACTGAAAATAGGATAGAGGATGGATCCAGCTGACACATCCTGGGAGACCTTGTTTAATTGACAGATGAGTTTTGGTGAGCGGGTTTGTAAAGGGTGTTCTCAACATGCAGAAGCTTATTTTCTTCTCTCCGGTATAAATGCTAGTACTTTTATGGACTGATTTCTCATGCATACAAAGGACTTTATGTTGGTATTTTACCGGCTGTGAATTCTTCCTATCTCCTTTTATATCAGGGCTGTGTATAATAGTGTATGTTTTGCTCCTTACGCTCAAAACTTTCATAAAATTTGCTGTTGACATCATGTATTATTTATTTTCATATTTTCAATTGTCAGAATACAGAGTGGATGCATTGCAAAATATTTGTGTTTTTCTTGTTCAATATTTTTATTGGTTTTTGCATAAACGTACAAGTACAGCAGAGCACCTTAGGGAGGATCATTTAAAACATACAGGGTTACATCCATGATCACTGAAGCGTACAGTAACAGTATAATGCCCAAAAAAGGGCTTGTCAGCCTTATAAACATCTGTACAAAAATGATCCATAGACAGTTACGTTTAGGCCCCATACTCACGACCAAACATGTCTGCTGAAACTGGCCCGCAGGCCAGTTTCAGCAGACATGTTTGGTCGTGTGTGGGCGCGAGCGGGCCGAATTCCAGCAAACATTTGCCCGCCGGGCCTTTTCCCAGCGGACAAATATTCCTGGACTTGTTTTAAAACAGCCCGCTGGAATTCAGCCCGCTCGGACATGTACGGTCGTCAGTACAGACCTACCGTACATGTCCAGGCGCCCGCCGTCCCTCGCATGCGTCGAATGACTTCGACGCATGCGTGGAAGCATTTTAAAGGCGGGCCGCCCACGTCGCCGCGTCATTGTCGCGGCGACACCGCGTCATCGACGCGGCGACACCGCGGACACGCCCCGCGTATTGTTTACGCGCGGACTTCTGTACGATGGTGTGTACAACCATCGTACAGAAGCCCTCTGGCAGACATGTATGGTGAAAACGGTCCGACGGACCGCTTTCACCATACATGTTTGTCCGTGTGTACCCGGCCTAAGAGTGGTAACAGACCATAGTGGTTGGACTATCATAAAGGTCCAAGGTTAGGACCTGGCTCCAGCTTAGTTATGTCAATGAGCACAATTTTGTATAGAGATAAAAAGAAAGAAGGTGTAAACTAAGAAGGATGGTATACTATTGTGCTCATAAGTTTCTCTTTTCAGAGAATATGAATGATGACACAAAAACTTTTTTTTACTCCTGGTTAGTGTTTGGCTGAAGCCATTTATTATCAATCGACTGTGTTTACTCTTTTTAAATCATAATCACAACAGAAACTGCCAAAATTACCCTGATCAAAAGTTTTCATACCCCAGGTCTTAATACCATGTGTGCCGCCCCAATGGGACATAGAATTTATATATATATATATATATATTCAGTTCACATGCTGCCATCTAGTAACCTTTTGTGGTAATGCACCTATTGTTCCATGTTTCTTTTGTCTTATTTATGACACTTCCTTTCTATGTAATGCTCCACCTTTTCTTCCTGTGTTTGTACTTCATGTGTATTGGAGACAGATAACAGGCCACATGTAACATGGGCACACGTATTCTGCATAGTAAGCTTCAGACAATATCATCTTTTGACCGTATAATACCACAATCTATTCATCTGTTGTATCCTGTCATCTGCTGTAACGATGTTTTGGATTAAACACCTCTGTGGATGAAAATGGTATTGGTGAGTTCAAGCTATCTGATGAGAATTGTCCTCAGTGATAGATCGCTTCACAACAATTGGAGTCAGAATACCATGTATTGCCCCCTTTAACACCAATGACAGCTTGAAGTCTTTTTTGGATGAGGCTCTTTTTATTCTCAGATGGTAAAGCTGCCCATTCCTCTTGGCAAAAAAGCCTCCAGTTCCTGTAAATTCTTGGGCTGTCTTGCATGAACTGCACGTTTGAGATCTCCCCAGAGTGACTCAATAATATTGAGGTCAGGAGACTAAGGTGGCCACTGCAGAACCTTCAATTTATTCTGCTGTACCCAATGACAGGTTGACTTGGCCTTGTGTTTTGGATCATTGTCATGTTGGAATGTCCAAATACGTCCCATGTGCAGCTTTCTGGCAAATGTTCCTCCAGTTTATTTTTATAACATACTGCATTCATCTTGCCATCCATTTTGACCAAATTTCCTGTGCCTTTGTAGCTCACACATCCCCAAAACATCAGCGACCCACCAAATTTCCCTCCTAAACATTTTTCCTTAAACTTTCCTCCTAAACTTGGGGTGCGTGTTATATGCCGGCGCGTGTTATACGCCGATAACTACGATATTTTTTTTTTACTAGCAATGGCGGCAATCTGCAATTTTTATCAGGACAGCGACATTATGGCGGACACATCGGACACTTTTGACACATTTTTGGGACCATTCACATTTATACAGCGAGTAGTGCTATAAAAATGCACTGTTTACTGTATAAATGTCACTTGCAGGGAAGGGGTTAGCACTAGGGGGCGATCTAGGGGTTAACAGTGTTCCCTGGTGTGTGTTCTAACTGTGGGGGGAGGGGACTGACTATAGGAGATGACAGATCGTGGTTGTCTCATCTTTGTCTGACATTTTAACAGGGGTGTGTAGACTTTTTATATCCACTGTATATATATATATATATATATATATATATATATATATATATATATATATATATATATATTTAAAAAATCGTAATATATCTAAAAGTAGAATAAATTGTATTGGCTTTACATATACATTAAATATTCATAACATTTACAGAATTTCCCTTCCTTATGTGAGCTGTATATATTCAGTAACCGTCTTTTCAAATTTAGCATTCATTTTGCAGGTGTAAAGTTGATTTGTTCACTTTAACCAACTGCTGACTGCTCACAGTAAATATATACTGCGAGTGGATGGCAAGTGCAGGTTTGGCAACATACATGTACATTGCTGGTTTTCCTCCGGGTTTGGGGTGCACATGCCCATGCAATCTGCTGACCCGTGCTGTAAGTGGACACAGCACAAGTTTTTTTAGCAGATTTTGACTGAAATCTGCTGAAAAGCTGTGTCCAATCAAACACAGAGTTCTGTGTTTACAAACATACAGAACTCTGTGTACTGAGAACAACGATCTGGCTGTTTATTAAAAGCAGGGAGAAAAAACGGCCAGATCAGTAAGTAAAAGCAGCACACATTGCACTTGTTAGGTACACTAACTGTCATTAGTACAGTGTACAGTATTATCACTGATCACTGTATTAGTGTCACTAGCGACGTCAGTGTCAGTCAGTTAGTGACCCTCCCAGCCAGTGTCTGTTAGTACCAGATTGCTCACCACAATTTCACAGTCACGCTATAAGTCGCCGATCACACCCATTACAGTATAGCATCTATAGCTGTGTCAATTCCAGTATATATTCCATAGCTTGCAGACGCTATGACTTTCACACAAACCAATCAATATACACTTATTGGGATTTTTTTGCCAAAGACATGTAGCTGAATACATTTTGGCCTAAATTTATGAAGAAATTCGATTTTTTTTTCATTTTTTTTTTTGGATATGTTCTATAACAGAGTAGAAAATATATACTGTTTTTCAACATTTTTGGGCTTTTGTCATTTATATAATAATAAGAAAAAAAAAAACCCAGTGGCGATCAAATACAACCTAATGGAAAGCACCATTTGTGTGAAAAAATTATATCAATTTCATTTGCATAGTGTTTCATGACTGTGCAATTGCCAGTTAAAGTAGCGTAGTGGTGAATAGTAAAAATAATCTGGTCATGAACGGGGTAAACCCTTCATGGTTACGTAGTTAACAAAGACATGTTTACTGAGGGGTTCACTACAATATTCTGCTACCAATTTTTGCTGCTCCCCAGGAGTGACTTTTGCAACACATGAAATTAAACAAGGACTCCTACTCATATTGTGGGGACCCACATTGGGGGGTTCACTTAATATGATCGTGCATCTGATCATCTGCACAATGTTCTGTTTGTCACTGCTGCTTCCTTTTTCACCATATAGTTTTCAGCAGTTGCTTATAGGTTCCCCCGAGAATATAGGGTTAATTTGGCTGAAAATTTGAAGGATCTTCCCTGCATGCGGTCACAATTTTCAAAGCATTAAAAATGTGGTAGAAAAAAATAACCTAAATGCAATAGCAATCACCCACTTGAAGGAATTGTCCTGACATTTCAGTTCACACTTTATAATGAAACCATCGGGTGTGATATTGTACCCCATCGACTTGTGCATTATATTGCACACGTGTAAAAGTACTACATAGAGAAACGCAGAGACAATTATGTAGACGGAAAGATGAAAAGACAATGCTTTGCAAGCAAATTAAAAAAAAGAAAGGAAAAAAAAAATCAGGAAAGCTACTTCACCTTTCATCTAAGTGCATCAAACTGCCAAGCTATTCCTGTACATCATTTGTAGAAGACAGATGTGTTCTTCTTGACTGCACCCGATTTACTTGTTAACTCGCGGGTCAGGATGGAGCTGCAAATTCATACCCCTGCCTGCTGGTACTCTGGGTCTAACATGATCACCCCTGGACAGAAGAGTCTGACTGAAATAGGTCATTTAAAGGATATTTTCCCCTTTCTGGTCTCCTGTATTTTATATTAAACGCATACAATGGCTACTTGGCTGTACACCTTTCATGATTTATAAACACTTTCCTGTGTATCTAAGTAGAAGATGAATAAATAAATTAGGTAAGGATTAGCAGACCAACAATAATAATAGTAAATTAAAATGTGCCCCGCCCCAAAGATTTAAAACCACCCTCTGCCAAGTGAAACCATTCTATGCAACAAAAAAATTATAATAATGTTGCATTTGCCTAGTTTTGGGTCTCATTCACCTGGCTGCAGAGAGCCATACAGTATATATAGGAGCGTGATTTCTGTGGCCTTGGGTCACTGGTGTTTGTGTACAGACACAGGGACTACGAATCAATGACAGGCACTGTGGCTGTGTGCATTTAGCCACACATCCATTCTGTGCATACAGGGACAAAAGAGCGACCCTAGATGCAGACCGTATGAAGTTGATTTACAAAAGCTGGAGAGTGCAAAATCTGGTGCAGCTCTGCATAGTAACCAACCAGTTTCCAGGTTTTAGACCCCTTTTACACTGGGGCCGTGGCCGCATTAGCACTAAAGCACCACTCGTTTTAGGTGCACTTTACTAATGCTTTTCGGCTGCTAGCGGGGTGCTTTTACCGGGAAAAAAGGGTTAAAGTGCCTGCGTTGTGGTGCTTTTGAAGCGCTTTTCAGGCCCATTCATTTCAATGGCCAGGGCATTTTGGGAGCGATATATACAGCGCCCCAAACTGCCCCAGAGGTGCTCCTTGCAGGACTTTTCCTAACGTTCTGCAAACGCACCGCCCCAGTATGAAAAGACACACTGAAATGAATAGGAGGCGGTTTTCAGGCGCTATTTAGATGCTATTTCTAATGCTAAAATGCCTGAAAACCGCCTCAGTGTGACCCCATGTTCACACTGAGCTGTGGGAATGAAGGTTTCACTCCTGCTTGTCAGTCCTGATTTTGGTCATGATTTCAGAGACATCTGTGCAGGTTTCTGTACCGAAACTACTTTTTGAAATCGGTGCAGCGCCGCACCTATTAGGATGGTGCCATTGCCGGAAAATGCTGCCGATTTGACATGCAATTTGACATGTCAAATCCTACCAATTTGAACCAGGGCTTAAAGGGGTCTTATTGTCAAAGCTTAATTGAACAAGCTAAAGTTAGAAGCTGTTTTGCTACTATGCACAGCTGCACCAGATTTTGCATGCTTCAGTTTTAGTAAATCTCCTCTGTGCATCTAGGTTAGGGTGACCAAACATCCCTGGTTTCCGGGGACAGTCCCTGGATTGAGGACACTATCCACCAGACCAAGTCTGTCCCCGGTTTTGTCCCTGGATTGGATTTGAACAGGGGCTGGGGCAATTTCAAAGACATTCAGTGCAGAATTAAAAAATAAATAAATCTGAATTACACACCTGCTCTGCAGCTCCTACTAGCTTAGGGGTGTATTTTTTTCCATTACCTGTGCACTTTTTTGATGATCATGTGCTGGTCGGAGCGGAGTGGATATTTCTTCAGTTTTGGGTGCATGCCCATTCGGCTACGCTTGCATGTTCTTCTGCCTTGGCGTAAGTCCCGGCCAGCTGCCTGTCTGCTTATCTCCTTGACTTCCTGACGGAGTGATCATCCAGTAGTAGCTGGGGCCTGGAGAGTAAGGCCTCGTACACACGACCGAGTTTCTCGGCAAAAACCAGCAAGAAACTTGCTGGGAGATATTTTTTTGCCAAGGAAACCGGTCGTGTGTACATTTTCGTCGAGGAAACTGTCGAGAAACTCGACGAGCCAAAAAGAGAGCAAGTTCTCTATTTCCTTGACGGGAGTCTCAAATTGGCTCGTCGAGTTCCTCGACGAGCTGGTTTTTGACGAGATACTCAGGCATGTGTATGCTAAGAAACCCGCGCTTGCTCAGAATAAAGTATGAGACGGGAGTAAAAGTAGCATTTGTAATGGAGATAACACATTTTTCAAGCTGTAACAGACTGAAAAGTGCAAATCGTCTCTTAACAAACTTTTACTAAACACGCAAACACATGAGATTAGCAAAAGCAGCCCCAAGAGTTTAGCCAGTGGAATCGAACTTCCCCTGCCATTGTATGTGTTGTATGTCACCGCGTTTAAGAACAAGGAGATTTTGTCTTGACAGTGTGTACGCAAAGCAAGCTTGTCGAGTTCCTCGACAAGCCTAACAAGGAACTTGACGAGGAAAACGATGTGTTTCGCCCGTCGAGTTCCTCAGTCGTGTGTACGAGGCTTCAGACTTGACAGGTTGTGAGGTGGGCGGCGATGACGGGCAGAGAGTCGCCAGATTGCCGCCATTACAAAAAAATATGTCCCTGGATTTCATTTTAAAAATCTGGTCACCTTAATCTAGGGCCTATCATCTCATCCCTGTGTGAATGTAAATGCTCAGAAGTACAGGCTGCTGCCTGCAGCTGTTTGCAAAACAGCCGTGTCTCCTGGGCACAAAAAATCACAATAATACCTCCAATGTTGGCTTGAAAGCACCCGCTAGTAGCTGCTGCAGGGAAAGTTGGTAAGGTTTTAGCAGGGCATGCAAACCATTGAAGAGCATGACCATGTAAAACCTACATTTTCCATGAGCACTAGGGCAGAACCTTTTTACAGGATATAGAACAATCTTATTTACCAATCAGTTGTACCTAGTAATTACAGAAGGTATTTGATCTTCTGGATTACCTGCACCAATATGTTGAAAACACTGGACAATTATAATTCCCCTAATATTTTACAGGGTTTATATAGAATCAAAAATGTTCTCAGCGCTTTACAATATAAAGGGAGACAATGCAGGTGCAATACAGTTTAAACCCAAAGAGTTGGGAAGACCCCGTTCACGAGAGCTTACAGCATGTGGATTCCATTGCTGTCAATCAGAAGTTCAGTGGGCAGAACAAAGGCATGGCCAACTGCTCATCAACAATCTAGGGAAGTGTTTCTCAACTCCAGTCCTCAAGGCACTCCAACAGGTCATGTTTTCCAGATTTCCTTCAGATGAAATGGCTGTGGTAATTACTAAGGCAGTGAAACTGATCAAATCACCTGTGCAAAATAATGGAGAGCCTGAAAACATAACCATTGGAGTACCTTGAGGTCTGGAGTTGAGAAATAAGGATCTAGGGGCTTGTCCGCCAGATGTGAGAATATGTGTAGCAACACCTACTAAGTACTTAATGTCCCTCTGTAGCAAAGCAGGTTCAAAGGTGACAATGCTACAATGCTTTCACTAGTACAGGGAGAGTATTGTCACCCAATCAAATGATATAGATAGGCAATGTGTTCTGCTGGCAGGATCACCTGGTATATATAGGGCATTGCAGGGGACAAAAGAAATAACAGGCTCAGACTTATTGTTATTGGCAGGCAGCTTAAGGGGTTGTAAAGGTTTGTTTTTTATTTTCTAAATCGGTTCCTTTAAGGTAGTGCTAATGTTTTTTTTCTTTGTCTGATTTTCTCACTTCCTGTTTCTCCTCAGTAAGCTTGCCCCCATCATCTGGTTGGGGGTTAGTCAGCCAGAACAGCTTACTGAGGAGGAACAGGAAGTGAGGAATTCAGACAAAGAAAACAAAGTAAAAAAACATTTAGAAGGGAAATCGAAGGAAAAGGTAAGTGAACCAACAATGTACTATCTTAACCCCCCTGGCGGTATTCCCGAGTCTGGCTCGGGGTAAGATTTCATTACCAAAAGCAGTATCCCCGAGCCAGACTCAGGATCGCCTCGCAGCAGCCACAGGCAAAGTTACTTACCTTGTCCCTGGATCCTGCGATGCATCCCCGCTGTGTGAGCGAGCGGCGTCCTCGCTCAATTCACACAGTATCCCTGTGTGCCGCCGATCTCCGTTCCCTGCGACGTTACAACGCACGGGGGCGGAGAACGGCGCCAAATTCAAAAAAGTAAATAAACACAATACACATACAGTATACTGTAATCTTACAGATTACAGTACTGTATGTAAAAAATACACACCCCCTTTGTCCCTAGTGGCCTGCCCAGTGCCCTACATGTACTTTTGTATAATAAAAACTGTTCTTTCTGCCTGCAAACTGTAGATTGTCCATAGCAACCAAAAAGTGTCCCTTTATGTCAAAAGTGGTTTTAGAGCAGCTAGAAAACAGCGATAATAAATTATAATCACTTGCAGAATTGAGCGATAGCGATTTGTGGGGAAATTCATCATAAAAAAATATATTTCTAAGTACAATTTTTTTGAGAATGGTCTCTGTGGCCTCACCACAGTGCATGGAAACCAGAAAAGCTGGGTCAGAGGCTTTAGTTTAGTAGAAGCATGCTATGGCCCTCTGCTGGTTGCCACTATTGGTCATTATTGGTCATGAGCAGATTATCTCTTCTGTTTTTCATCCCAAGCAGAGGCCATGTATGTCTTTTAAGAATAATACTTGACATTAACATTTTTAGGCAGAAAACAAGACCTTGTTACACCCCTGCCCATAGTTCTGTTATTTTAAAAGGAGATATTATATAGACAATTTTATTAAAAAAAACTTTGAAAAAACACAAATATTTTTTACAATACTTCCACCCAAAAATCACAGTTTAAATTGTACACTGTAATCTTCCTGATAATGATACAACTCTGAGCTGAGCCTTTAGGCCTATCCTCAGAAATACGTACATCTAGAAGCTCTACCTTATTTAATGCTCTAGGTAAATAGCTAAATACACAATTTTGGCTGAACTTTTGGGAACTGGGAGAGCCCTCTGCCGTTAATTGCATGTTTATGCCTACACTACCAGACAAAAAGGACTTTTACTTAGCATTATCTTTGTCCTCACCCCCTCCCTTAGCAACCAGTGCTCACCCTTTTCCCCTTGGGCCTTGATTCTGGGCAAGCCCACTGTAGGTCCTGCATTGTATACGATGAAGTCACAGCTGTGACAAATGGATGGAGCACCAAACGATGGAGGGAGCACCAAAGAGGAGAGGCTTAGGGGGACCGGTTGCATAAAGGGAGCAGCTTTAGTTACATGTATAGGAGTTATGTTATTCTGTCTAGTCTTAAGATTTTAACAGGCTAAAAAAAGAGGAGGAGCCACCTCCGTTTTTTCTACTGCAGAAAAGTTACCTCCCTATCACCAGCCTGTGACTGCACAGTGAAGAATCGGCAGTAGATTGATAAGCTTGCCCCTCTGCTCTCTCCTCTTGTCAGCACATGTGCATGCAGCAGAGCCTGTCTGGATGTGGTGTTGCTCACCCCTCTCCCAGTTCCGGCTCTACTGCACAGGAGATTACAGGTAATCAAATTCAAGTACTTACACTAGTAGCATTGTAAAACACATTAAGCTTTTTTTTTTTTTACTGAGTACATAACTGAATTAATTGCTGCTTTGCCTGAACAATACTAAAAAAAAAATTTACAGTGTGTCTTAAATTAGAGCTTGGAAGTGGCTTTGTTGTGGATGAATCATTTTACTGTTTCCCCTTAGCATATATTATAGGGTAGGCAAATCAAGAATTTAGCTAGAAGCCGGCAGATATAGTGAGAACCATGCTCCATGTAATGAGGTAGAAAGGCACACATTATAAAATGTGCCTCCTCATACTATTGCCCCCATACAAGGACTAGCTTTCTATCCTGATCCATTACATTGTCTATTCCTATGGATATACTGAATAACAGCATTTCCTCTTGCCACCCCCTGCTCCCCTATATATGGAAAACTCAAGAGATTGCAGTTAAATGCTTTAATTATATACAGGGCGCAGAAATGGCATGTAGTGATGCCTGACTGCTTCCACTCACTGTCTTTTGTGTCTGAAAGTAGAACCACTCACATGCAGTCTACAGGGAGGATTTTCAGAGATCGGCATAGTATATTGGTGCAGAGGACCTGGTCTTAGCCATTGCCCTGTGCCCGGATTTTGTTTTAAGATTGCATATAGTTTACTATGTATAAACAACTGTGTAACATGTATACTTCATTTGTGCTCACATATAAATGCATCAACTTATATGTTCCTCTAGTTAGTTGAATAATGGTTACAATTTTACAACATATTGGGGTAGATTTTCTTAAGGCAAATAGACTGTGTAGTTTGCAATTGCTGTTGCACTCATTTTCCCCAGAACTTAGTAAATGCGTTATAGCTCTGCTATTTTCATCATGCAATCATGTGCAAGCAGAAATGCTGTTTTTTTCCCCTTGTTTGGGTATCCTTGGTACAATGAAGCTTTACCTTATTTACTAAGCTGCAAAGTGTGCAGTCTATTTAACTTTAGTAAATCAACCCCATCATAAAGAACATATTGTTTATGTCAGAACTATTTCTTAAAGGGTAATTCCAGTAATTTTTTTTTGGCCACCCCCTTGGATTTATGAAAAAATAGTAACGCACAACTCACCCTCTCCACAATCCCCCCCCCCCCCCCCCAATCCACTCCTTTCTCCATAATTCAAACACGTACAAGATTATTATATGTTACTCACAATCAACTATATCATTAAAAGATCATTAGAAAATGACTGCTAATACGCGTGGGGGCACATTGAGGACACAGCACAGAGCCAGGTACAGAAGCAGAGCAGAAAGAGGAACTGTGCCCCAAGAGGCCAACCCAGGGCATGCAGGTGATATACACGAGGGAGAAGGAAATAACCTCACAGCTCCTTAATTTCCACTGTTCCCTATAGGGGCATAAAACATATCTGGAAAATATATCTCTGGAAAAAAACTGCTCATATGGGGCAGTAATAAGGGATGCTAGGGACATATACTAACATAGGAGAAAGGCACCATAGAGATTAAAAGGAAACATCCAAATCCATCCTTGTCGTATGGATAGAAGAGAATGACAGTGTCTGAAATGTAATCAAAGTAAAAATTAAAAAAAGGGGGGAAGGTAAATGTACAAAGAGGGAACTAAAAATATAGTTTTGGTCACATTCCATTGCTGGTTTTGCAACGTGTGTCCTCAATGGGCTCCAACCCATATGAACAGTAATTTTCTATTGATTGATGATATACTTGATTTTGAGTAACATGTATGACAATAATATTTTATGTGTTTTAATTGTGTTAATCAGTGTGCACGTGTCAAATCTTATATTTCTCTCAGCAGCTGCACCCCCTGACCCATGAAGAAGCTCAATTTGTGAAACGCGTTGGGCCTCTGCACCTCCCCACCGTTTATGTAACATGATATGTACCTGCAAAAGTATCTTATCAGGGGAAGGTGTATGGGGACGCTGAATCTCTTTTGTATAGTTATGTAAACTGATTTTTAATCTGGGTTGTTACCCCCATTTTTAATATTATGGTATAATAAAATGTATATATTTTTATATATATGTTCTTTATGTGTATATTTTCCTGAGGGTAGTGTATATGCACCTTCAAAGCCCCATTTACTCAACTATTTTTATGCACTATATCTATACTAGAATGTCGGTGCTACATTGTATAAATCATACCTATTGCTGCCTTATGGGTTTATGTGAAATCTCCATTATATAGCTGTAAAATATTGTAATTATGAATATATTTCATTTAAGCTTGCATCTATGAAAGGTGTGCAAAAGGGCTTCACAGAAGCGCTTGTTAAAGAGCAGACAATGCGGGGCCAAAACTTGTATATACAAACCATAGAGAGACAATTCCATTGTTACACCTAATCCCATCAAAGGATCCCATGCTGGCATATGCAATGAAGGGAGGCCAATCCGGGAAAATTTAATTAAATCTGCTGCCCAGAATAGTCACCAGGATTTGCATGAAAGGGGGCTGACTTATGTAGTAAGCCCTCCAATCATGAGCCCAGCTAGGCCAACCAATGGGACATCAGCATTGAGGGATGTAGTCAGAGAAGATGGGAGAGGGAGCTTTGAGACTGCGACATTGTAAATTTGTGTCAATGTGTCATGTGACAGACATTTATAAACACAGCCAAGAACTGCTCAGGCATCCAAATCTTAGGCCTCGTACACACGATAGGATGGCCAGAGGACACCGGTCTGAAGGACCTTTTTCATCAGTCCAAACCGATCTTGTGTAGGCCCCATAGGTTATTTAACCTTTGGTCCAAAAAATTAGAACTTGCTTTAAAATTGAACCGATGGATGCCTAACTGATAGGTCAAAACCGATCGTTAGTATACAAAAGCATTGGTTAAAAACCTGCGCATGCTCAGAATTAACTGATGGTGTGTAGGCGCGACGGACCATCAGTCAGCTTCATCGGTTAAACAATGACAATGGTCCTTCGGACCGTTCTTATCGGATGGACTGATCGTGTGTACAGGGCTTTAGTCCAGAAAATAGATGCTAAACCTGGAAGATGTCTGAACAAAGATTGCTCCATACTTCTGGAGAGAAAAACAAATAAAGGTATTGTCAAGATCTGTTATCTCTGAGAGAGATAATACATCTTGACAGTGCTATACTTACCCATTACCAAGCATGCACACAATTAAGATGAAAATTAAATCCAATGCTAGGTCTACTTTAATTAAAAGGAACTGCTGGTTTGTTGGCCGTTACCCACAGAGGCAGGATACTGTCTAAAAGAGGTTTTATTTGTTGTAGGATCTAGTACAAGGCTAGGTTTTGGCTGCATCAATTTTGCAAGCCCATTTATTTTTTCTTGTAAAAGAAAAAATTTGCTCTTGTAAATGATCATTGCATCACTGGTAACCTGCTGATTAATTAATTAAAAGACAGGTCCTAGTATGGCATTCCATGTCCCACAGGCTTCTGTTGAATTGCTACACAGGCAATATATTCACGCCTATGTTTGAGGCAATTAAAAAAAAAAATAATATCTATTTTTCCTCTTCACACACATGACAGTGGCCAAATTTTATTAACAAATCATTCCCTTTTTTTGCTTTATCAACAAACAAATCCAAATGCACTGTTATTATTTCTAATCATCTGCTGAGAAAAAAAAAAAAAACGTCTTATCATTTGGGTTCTTCTATGTGCCTAACTGTCCAGGATCCCTAAGGAGGCTACGATCATTCATATTCACATCAAAGCACAGAAAGATGCCAACGGCACGTACAGCCGAGCTCTACTGAATGCATTGCTGAGAAACGTTATCTTTCATTATGGATATTTGCAACAAAACAGAAAAGAAAGCTTGCACACCAAGTAAAAAATACAGTTTTTATTTTTTTAAGCAAATTATTATAAATTGTAAAGGTATTGGTACCAAGATAATGCAGCAGCCTTTGAAGAAATGCTTAAATCCCAAAATTGAAGGATGCCAACGAACCATCTTGCCATTACTTTGGATTTAATGTATTAGAGAACTTTAGAGAATGTTTCATGAATATATAGTATTTGTTTTTTTTGTGCTTTGATAGATTAGAATATTACAGTCAGGCTGATTCATTCGGCGACCTTTTTTCTCCACTACCGTTTTGATTGGAGATCAACAAAAGACAATAGTAACCTTTCCAAATTCATTCTAATAGGCTCAGCTGACCTTAAGAAACATCCATGAGTGTGTACTGTTCATTTCCCTATTACTTGTTTTACGATATTAGCAATTCCACCACCTTATTTGGATTAGCTGGATTTATGGAATTTGTTCTAAGCCTGACTAGGTTTTGTTGTAAAGAAAATTGCAAAGAAAATGACAGCACAGCTGTATGCAAATCAAAGGGAATTCACTATTAAACATTTATATAGCAGGTTAACATTTGTTTATTAACTTCCGTTGGTAAAACTTTTTTCCTCACATTACTTTATTAAATTGGAATTGTCAAAAATCAACTCAAAGCAAAACTTTTCTTTTTGGAAAGGGGGGTGAGGGTGGGTTGATCTGACTGTAGAGTCAAAGGTCTTCTAGAAAGAAAAATGTATATAAATCACATACAGTAAATACCTTACAATTGTATTTAAAGCGGGGGTTCACCCTAAAAAAAAAAAAAAAAATTCTACCATGCCATTCCGCATACTAGCGCGACCTACGGTATGCCTTTATTTAATTTTTCTGCGCCGTACTCACAGTTTAATCACGTACTGAAGTTTCAGACTCCCAGAGGGGAATGGGCGTTCCTATGCAGAGGGGAACATGAGTGACGGCCGGCTATGGCGCGTCACGCTTCCCGGAAATAGCCGAAATAGGACTTGGCTCTTCACGGCGCCTGCGCAGTCATCTCCTAGTCTATGCGCAGGCGCCGCATAGCGCCGTGAAAAGCCGAGTCCTACTCCGGCTAATTTCGGGAAGCGTGACGCGCCATAGCATGTTCCCTCGGCATAGGAACGCCCATTCCCCGCGGGGAGTCTGAAACTTCACTACGTGATTAAACTGTGGGTACGGCACAGAAAAATAAAATAAAGGCATACCGTAGGTCGCGCTAGTATACGGAATGGCATGGTAGAAAGTTGTTATTTAGGGTGAACCACCGCTTTAAATTCACTCAAGAAAGATTCTTTATTTAGCCTACAATTGGAGTGTTTGGTCCCATAGGTTTTCACTTCTAGAAGTATAAGTAGAGCTAGAACCCCACACCAAATAAATATATATATATATATATATATATATATATATATATATATATATATATATATATATATATATATATATATAGCAAAGATCCAAATTCAGTGGTGTTGATTTAGTAAAACTGGAGAGTGCTAAATCTGATGCGGCTCTGCATAGAAACTAATCAGCTTCCATTTTTGGTCAAGGCTTAATTCAACAAGCTGAAGTTAGAAGCTGATCTTTGTTAACTTTGGATTTATGTAATGAAAAAAAATATATATATAGTTGGGCTTCTAAAAATTTGTTGTAAATTGTTTTCTCAAACCTTCTATTGTTCGCCAAATTGCCCTTGAGGCCCCTTCATGTAGCAGCCTAGCCAGAGCTATTGTGCTTTAAAATATGGACTTACTTTTACACTAAAGAACTAAACAAACTTTGGATCCAGCACCTCCCACGGACATCTTTAAAAGTTTTCACTTCTGTAAAAAAAAAATCCTTGGGGGAAATGTAATCTTCCCAGCACTCATTGTATAGCGGTGACAAGTCAAACTCTGCTGTCCTGCTCCTAGTCTGTTGGTCTAGAATGTTTCTCAACTCCAGTCCTCAAGTCCCTCCAACAGGTCATGTTTTCAGGATTTCCCACAGAAACAGCAAAATAATGGAAAGCCTGAAAACATGACCTGTTGGTGGGGGTACTTGAGGGTACTTGAGGACTGGAATTAAGAAACATTGTACTAAAGGATATCGTTTTGTTTGTATGTTCTTTTCTCTAGGCAGGTTCCTCTAAACAGTGTTTGAAAGATATACTTGGGACAGTTCGAATGATAGCTCAGATGAAAAAGTAAATTGTATTTGTTAAAACCATGTTAAGTGTAACATTTCCCTGCCAGGGCCCTGGTGTGCATCATTTTTAATAATCAAGCCATATAGTAGTTAGCAAGGGAGCAATTTTGTTGTGTACATGCCCTAAAACCCAGCAAGTTACAGAGGTACCAATAGGATGAGCGATGATGATTATTTTGGGCATATCCATCCCTATTGATTAGAAATGTTTACAACCAAAAGCAGCCTACGGGCCATGTCATAGCTCCTCAGTGACAGAAGTGCTAAAATGCAATGTATGTTGTCCAATGAAGTTGATTCCAGACTAGCAATATGTCAGTCCATCACTGCTCCCTTGTTAGCAATTTAGTTTAATCAATGTTTCAGGTACTTATGATATTGGACATTGAATTTCAGTAATTCTGCTGGCGGTGGTGTTGTGTCAATGACAGATTCACCTTTGTGACTAGTTGTCTGAAGGTCTAAAGGTCAGTGTTTGTTGTTGTGCATTTTCCTGTCAACTTGTAGACTACATTGGCATAATGATGGAATAAGACTAGTTTTTACTATCCAATTGGCAATTCTTCAGATTCTTCGAGACATATTTATAAAGTAGTGAATGTGACATTCTACAAACGTTTGCTGCAGATGTATTTTCCTGGTGCATATGTTTTAAACTACAGTGATAGGTTCAGCGAATGTTGAATACTAGATTTGCTACTAAAATATACCCCCTAGATAAATAAGGCCAGCAAAGTCACTCTTGACTCTATAGAGCTGTGCTGGCAGATGGTCGCTCGGGTAATTTTTTGGATGGTGAGGGAAATGTCACTCTTTCTCCATACCTTGAACTACCAAGTGGAAGATCAGGGGGACAGGGATAATGTAGATTTTGGGGTTTATTTTGACTTCTCTAAGGCCCCTTTCACATTGGGGCATTTTTCATGCGGTACAGCGCTAAAAATAGCGCTGCTATACCGCATGAAAAATCATGCCCTGTAGTGTTCAATGTGAAAGCCCGAAGGCTTTCACACTGAAGCGGTGCGCTAGCAGGAGCGCACCAAAAGTCCTGCTAGCCGCAACGCGGGTGGTATTAACCCTTTTTTGGGCGCTAGCGGGGGTTAAAACCTCACCGCTAGCGCCCGAATATCGCGGTAAACACGACGGTATAGCCGCGCTACAAATAGCGCGGCTATACCGTCACCGCGGCTCCACGCTGCAATGTGAAAGCAGCCTAAAGCAAATTAGTTATTTTTCTACAATAATAAAAATTATAATAAAAAAAAACTTTAAAACGACTTAGTTTCTGTTTTAAAAAAAAAAGTATAATGCTCACCTATCCTGGTACACACCGCCAGCCCACTCTAATTGTAAAGGCAGAAGTTTTTTATCTTAATTTTATGCATTAAGATAAAAAGCCTTCTGTGTGCAGCAGCCCCCCTAATACTTACCAGAGGTCCCTCTAGATCCAGCCTTAGTTGCACAAGACACTCGGCTGGCCTGGACTCCCCTCCTCATTGGCTTAGACAGCAGCACAGCGCCATTGGCTCCCACTGCTGTCAATCAAAGTCAATGAGGAGAGAAAGGGGGTGGGATCAGGCCGCAGCTCTGTGTCTGAAAGGCTCTGCTCAGGTGCCCCCATAGCAAGCTGCTTGCTGTGGGGGCACTCCACAGGAGGGAGGGGCCAGGAGCACCAAAGAGGGACCATAGAAGAGGAGGATCTGGGCTGCTCTATGCAAGACCACTGAAAAAGAGCAGGTAAGTATAACATGTTTGTAAAGTCTATTTTTTTTTAGTTAAAAATAACAATCACTTTACATTGATTGAAATTCTGCCAGTTCAGCAGGGACTGGTTGTATTTCGATCAGTATGTGGCCACCCCTGCTTGATAGAAAGTCAATCATTTGATCAACTTCTGTTGAAGGGGCATATTGGAAATGGGTGGTATCTGCTGTCAGAGCACACTGTCTGGGAAAGGGGGATTCCTCCATCTACCTAGTTTGTGTGGATGGAGAAATCTGTTCATTTTTTTATTTATTTTTTTGCATTCAGCCCGGTGGCTAAATAAAAATACTAACAGTGTATGGCCAGCTTTAAGCTGGCAGATAAAACCAATGACTGCAGATGGGCACCAGACTTTGGGCACTCTTATGTCTTGTACACACAATCAGAATTTCCGATGGAAAAAGTCTGACTGACTTTTTCCATCGGATATTCCGATCGTGTGTAGCCCCATCAGAGTTTTTTTCAGTGGATATTCCGATGAATTCCATCAGGGTTTAGATATAGAACATGTTATATTTTACTCCGATGCAATTCTGTCGGAATTCCGATGTGATTTGGCCGAGCAAAAGCCTGATAGTGTGTACAAGGCATTAGAAGTGTTGGGTGATATATAAAGTCATTTTCTATTAAAAACATACAATAGAACTGTAGACTGTGATGCCCTATATACAGTTCACATATAGTTATACTGCATTTTTTTTTCAGCAAGAAAAAAGGTATACAGTGAAGGAAAAGGTCAAAACAACAGCGAATGGAAATCCTTGTCAGGCATAACAAAATGCTTTGCTTAATTACATACTTTTTATCCAAATTGACAAGATATGCTATTCAGCACAGCAGTATTATTTTTTCTTTTTTTGTTGTAGACAAACAGAAAAAAATACTTTGCTTGCTCATTTTCAAGGACAGCAGGGTTCAGCTGAATCCAACCTATTATTTTCACTTGATGATTGTAATGTCATTTTAAAGCTCTGCTCAGTATGCTGGTGAGATTTCTGTCTACAGCAACATTCAGAGGACTAAAATCTATGACATTGCTCCAGAATTGTTTTGTAACGTTGCAGCTCAAATCTGGAATACATTTGTCAGTATGGAGATCTCAGGACATCAAATAATTATATGTGGTTATCTGTCTGTGGTATAGGTAAGCTGACATTATATAAGGTTACTGATCAGTATATGCGAATACAAGCTTCAAGAAAACAAACAGGTCATTTAGTGTGTTTTAATCAGTTGTAATCCTACCTCTAAATAATCCTTTTATTTTCAGTTAGTATTCATTACCCTTTTAAATCTGTTTACTGTTTTAGAACACTTGTACAACCCCAAAAATGAGAACTGAAACCAGATTGAAAATGGAATTAAAGTGGTTGTAAAGGTTTGTTTTTTATTTTAGAAATAGGTTCCTTTAAGCTAGTGCATTGTTGGTTCACTTACCTTTTCCTTCGATTTCCCTTCTAAATGTTTTTTTTTCTTTGTCTGAATTTCTCACTTCCTGTTCCTCCTCAGTAAGCTTGCCCCCATCATCCGAGCCGTTCTGGCTGGGGGTTAGTCAGCGTGCTCGCCCCCCTCCCCTGGGAGCACAGCGTCTCCCCGCAGGGATGTAGTCCCAAGGGAGAGGGCAAGCACGCTGACTAACTCCCAACCAGAACGGCTCAGATGATGATGGCAAGCTTTTTTTTAGAAGGGAAATCGAAGAAAAAGGTAAGTGAACCAACAATGCACTAGCTTAAAGGAACCTATTTCGGAAATAAAAACCGAACCTTTACAACCCCTTTAATTCCATTTTCAATCTGGTTTCAGTTCTCATTTTTGGGTTTGTACAAGTGTTCTAGAAGGGGAATAAAAACGAAAAGGGAAGTGAACCAACAATGTACTAGCTTAACCCCCCTGGCGGTATTCCCGAGACTGGCTCGAGGTTACATTTTATTATCAAAAGCGGTAACCCCGAGCCAGACTCGGGATCGCCTCGCAGCAGCCACAGGCATGGTTTACTTACCTTGTCCCTGGATCCTGCGATGCCGCCGCGATGTGTGATCGAGCGGTGTCTCCTCGCTCGATTCACAGTGTCCCTGTGTGCCACCGAGCTCCATTCCCTGCACCGTTACGACGCACGGGGGCGGAGAATGGCGCCAAATTCAAAAAAGTTTGGAGCCGCCGAAAATAGCCAAAGATGTACAGCTGTGAGTCAGCTGTACACGCCGCCTGCGCAATGACGACGAGGGGCGGGTGTATTACTGTTATACTGTGTAAGGGCCGGACAAGGGGCGGGTGTATTACTGTTATATCATGTAAGGGACGGATGGCTACAAAAGAGGCTGAATTTTAAATTGATGGGCAGAGCTGATAACTTGGGGGTGGTTTTAGCAATAAACTACACGTCTTTGTAGCCATCCGCCCTTTACACGATATAACAGTAATATACCCGCCCCTTACACAATATAACAGTAATACACCTGCCCCTTGTCTGCCCCTTACACGATATAACAGTAATACACCCGCCCCTTACACGATATAACAGTAATAGACCCGTCCCTTGTCCGCCCTTTACACGATATAACAGTAATACACCCGGCCCTTACACGATATAACAGTAATACACCCGCTCCTTACACGATATAACAGTAATACACCCACCCCTTACACGATATAACAGTAATACACCCGCCCCTTGCACAATATAACAGTAATACACCCGTCCCTCGTCGTCATTGCGCAGGCGCCGTGTACAGCTGACTCACAGCTGTACATCTTTGGCTGCCGGGGGACCTTTTTCGTCAGGACACCGGCAGGGCCACCCATAGTTCAAAATTTGGCTGATTGTATGACGCTTTAATTTGTATGTACAAAGAACTGATTATATTGAGCATTTGTCAGAACTTTGGGAATAGGATAATAAAATGTTCCATTTATAGCCAGCTTAGTAACACGTGGGAGCTGATTTGTAGTTGAGAGCCGCTAGCCGCTTTCCACAGGATACCACAGTATATGCTCCACACTGTGCTTATATTTTGTGTTTCAATCATAATGTGGAGCCTGCGGTGTCCTTCAGTGTTTTAATAATCAATCAAATGTAATCAATTTGGTGCAGACAGAAGAATGATGATGATTGTGGAATGGTATGGGTTACAGCCCTGTCTCATTGCTTTTTGCCTTACTAAATAAGCCTGATGGCTTTGGAAAATAAAGATAAAATGCAAACTTTTCCTGAAAGCTCGAGGCGGTACAAACCTGCACAGAAGCTCAGCGTTGGTTGTTTCCCATTAATGTGCCTGAATCACTCTATTTGGATTACTCTGCTGGTCTGTTGCTTCTGGCATCGAATGCAAGGCTGCAGTCCTGTCGTGATTTTTTGCTGCCTGACTTCACTGGGAAATGGCAAGGCTGGCTTTCTTCAAGCGTTGAGCTCAACCCAGCTTTTCTGCGCCGCTTTGGCTGCATTTCTAATGAGGCCTCCTGCTAACTCTTGCCACAAAGTTTCAGTTTCATGTCCAGCTCACTTTATATTGACAGTTTAGCCAGCTCGGAGGACTAGCTTACAAGGTTTGCAATTGTACCTAATAAAATATTGATATTAGGATTTGCTTGTGTGTCATGACTGGCATTACTAGGAAACTGGGCTTGGCAGGATAAATAGGTGGTAAGCTTATATGAATCTGGCCCTAAGAGAATAACACCGGGACATGGAATGGTTCGCTAATTAGATAAAGCAACCTGTCTGTCAATGTCCAGTCTCATTTTATAATGTAATACTATACTCAGTGTGGGCAAAGCAATTGTAAATTATAATCACCAGTAACTAGGCACAGTAGTCTGCCAAGAGCACCAGACTCCACAAAACACAAAAACGATAGATATGGAGATTTAAAGCAAAAATAATGTAGTGTTTAATTTTATTTACTGATTTTATACTTACAGATTTATAAACTGAATGTTTTTTTATTTCCTTTTGAAAAAATATTATTTTGCAGGTAAACTTTGAATGCAGGATGATTTTATTACACAGTGTTTGCAGAATAGTGTGGGCTTTCTGATAAGAAGTCCCAGCAGTAGCTACCCACTCATTGACTGTGTCTAATTGAAAGTCCATACAGAGCCCTATCAGCTGGAAGGAGGGGGTGTCCGTCCTCTGATGTGGGATTTCTGAATAGCAATATGGCAAATTACCACCTACACACAGCATAGCAGCAAAATGACTTATATATATAATATCCATGCTTAGTGCAAACCAAACACGTGCATATATCCGTCAGGGCAGCTGCACTCATCAACAATGCACAAAAATAAAGAAAAATGTTGCGCTGTCCTCTTTAAACCATAAACCTTCAGAGAGTGCAACAATACTGTATAATGGTAAAAAGACACTTACAGTTCCACTTGTGAATCAATTGTGTAAACCAATTGGGTCAAAAAAAAAAACAATAAAAAAAAAAGTCAATTTCAGTCTGCAAGTGACCATCACACCTGATATTAAGATGTCTAACAGTGCTTTAAAGCTTTTGTTTACCCCCCACCCCCAAATGTATCCTGTTCCCTTAAAGCATTTTATACAGAACAGTGCTTGTGCTCTGTCATTTGGCCCCCTGTAACACCTGTAATACCTGGCTGATCCTGCCTGGATCTGCCCTCCCCCTGTAAACTGACCATGGTGTATCATGGCTGCTGAGCCCTGACACCCGTGGTCAGTTTACATGCCTCCGTCTTCTGCATTATCTCTTGTGTCTCCTCTGTCCTCTCCCCTCCCTTCCTGTCAGCTCTCACTAGCACTTATCTTCTTCTCTCACTGCTGCTTCAAATCTATCTGATTTTTATATCATCCTCTCAGATAAAAAGCTTTATCCAAGTGCCTGAGCTCTATTAAAAAAAAAAAGCTGATTTCTACCTGTTTTAACAGCGTCTCCCAGCGATCACGTGACTCCAGGCTCTCCCCTCCTCTCCTCCCCGGCTGAGGCCACCAGGGAAATCCTGGCCCCTCTCACTGGAGCTAACAGACGGGGAGAGCCGAGAGCCTGGAGTCACGTGATCGCTGAGAGAAGCTTCTAAAACAGGTAGAAATCAGACCCTTGATGTCTCACCTCTGAGGCAGAGTAAGGGAGTGAGGACTTTCCTTTCTCTGCAGCCTCAGCTTCAGTGCAGCATGAATGAGCAGGAGGTGTTTTGTACAGATGCTTCCTGTTTTTTCACAAACTGATACATAGTGAATAATGTACAGATCACTCGCTGTATTCATTCAGGAAAGGAAGAGGCCAGTAAATAAGACATACATACCTCCCAACTTTTTGAGATGGGAATGAGGGACATTTATCAGCAAAAGTATGCAGGCATAAAACACACCCCTTGCCACACCCCCTTAAAGGAGAATTGTACAAAAAACAAGCTTGGTTAAACCCACAAGTGCTTTTTTTACCACTACTATTCCTTTTTATTGGCTTTTGGAATTTGCAAATGCAGCAATTTAGAAATTGGATGAAACGTTTAGCACTGAAAAACACTTTTTGATAGATAAAAAGTGCATTTTATATACAACTATATAGATCAGACCAAAATGAGGAACAAATGAGGAGGAATGAGGGACAGAGGGACATTGCTCCAAATCAGGGACAGTCCCTCGAAATCAGGGACAGTTGAGAGCTATGGACATATTTTACACCCTTACAGGATGTGTCTGACAGCAGCAGGAGCCTATTGCTCCTCTGCCCATGGTGTCTCTTGTGAGACCAGGAAGTGGCGGAGTAGTGCTGCGGCCAAGCCAGCTCCTTAATGCAGAGAATGCACTGCAGACTTTAAGACCACTTTAAATAAGGGATTGATTTATACCAAAAACCTTTAATTTTAGTTAGAATGGGGAAAGGTTAGAACTTTGTAAGATTTTACTGCCACCTATAGTCTCTATATGACTAAGCACTAGTTCCAGTGCGAAACGCGTCAGAGGCCAGGTTTTATTTTCATTTTTGCTGTGACTTGTAGTGCTGTCCTTCTTTTAATAAAGGCTACAATTTGTTCAGAGTGCGGCTGTCCAGAGACACTTTTTGTTCCTGCCCCACCTATAGTCTCTGCAGGAGATATCTGCTCACTTTCTGTTCTGAGGACATTTTACCAGACAGGAAGTAAGGCTCCGTTCACATCTCCAACTAAACTGTCTGTTGGCTTATACCAGTCCTTGGCGAGTGACTGCAATTCCTGGTTTGTACATATCAGTTAAAAACCATTCCGTCTTGTCTTCAGTAGGAATGACATTACTGCTGTCAAATTATGCAGCGCACAGGACTGTCAATGAGATCATCATGCTGTAATATTTGTTACGCTACTTTTGTTTAGAATGTCAGCTTTGCCTTATTAGGTTGTTAAAGAATCTTTTAGCTATTGATTCCCTAGTGAATCGGATTTGTTTAGTCTGTCAGCATGTTGAACACAATTGGGAATCCTCGCAGTGCAGAAGGTATATACTGCTCAAGGCCAAATGGAAATGAGAGCATTTGCATGAAGTCCCTTAGGTTTTAATTGCTGCAGAAAGAACTCTCACTAAATAAGCAATTGGATTGTAGCTGGAAACTGTTGTATTGCATGCATGTCATTTTCTCATCTTTACACTGAAAAACGCTTCCTTGAAGGTAATGGCATAAGTACTTTTATAGTGAGTAGTACTGCGATTTTACAGCTAAGACTGCAAATGGAAGATCAAGGTGAGATATATTTTAAACCTGTTTCCATGGGGAGTAATGTGGGATAATGCTATGTTCCTGGCATAGTCTACACTGTAATTCATAATACTCTAGAACCTATAAGATAATCAAGGAGCCAAATATGGTTTCTGCTTATAAGTGGAAAGAGAACATATCAGGAATCAGACTTGTACTGAACATTCTCCAAGAAATTTAGGAAGTGTACATTGCATCCTTTACATTTACCTTGTCTGCAACTTTTCACACACTTATCAGAGGTGCAGCTATGGCTTGGTCACTTTGAGTAAAAAACAAACAAACTGTGCAATACATTTCCACCAATCATCATTTTAAGCTACAGTACCTTCAATGAAATCTATATTTCATCCAGAACTCCAGGCAAATAAATAGGTTAAATCTGAACTTCGGGCTGAAGAATAATTTACCCTTGCTGTGATGCTCCCTACAAGGGTTTAATGTTTTTTGTGTCTATGGGGATAGGTATAAGTTGAAATACTTACCTTATTTCACGCTCATGTTGGCTTCCTCCTCTCCATAAGACTGTTCTTCTGAAGTCAATCCTCTTCACTGCCTGACAGGTTTCAGCCCTCTAAAGCCTCGTACACACGATAGGTTAACCAGAGGATAACGGTCTGATGGACCATTTTCATCGGTCAAAACCGATCGTGTGTGGGCCCCATAGGTTATTTAACCTTCGGTTAAAAAAAAGCCAACTTGCTTTAAAATTAACCTATGGATTGGTAAACGATAGGTCAAAACCGATCGTTAGTAGGCACGACCATCGGTTAAAAACCCACGCATGCTCAGAATCCATTCGACACATGCTTGGAAGCATTGAACTTAATTTTTTTCAGCACGTTGTTGTGTTTTACGTCACCGCGCTCTGACACGATCGGTTATTTAACCTATGATGTGTAGGCGTGACAGACCATCAGTCAGCTTCATCGGTTAACCTGTGACAACGGTCCTTCAGACCGTTGTCCTCTGGTTAACCGATCGTGTGTACGAGGCTTAATGCCATCATGCCCAATGCAGGACCAATAGTCTGCATTGTACACAAGGAAATCCAAGGCCCACCTACATTTTGGGAGCAAAGAAGTGTGGGGAAAGAGGAAAAAGGTAAGATTTTCATGGATTTATCATCCCCTAGACCAGCCTTTCAAACCTTTCTACCCCTTTTTCACGGGGTCCGAACCCCTGCCAAGCTTGGATTGTTGGAAGTCATTAGGAAAATGCCCCTTACACTGGTGGTCAGTGAGAAGAATGCAAGAAAGTCACTAGCTCTGCCAAGTGATGTTGGACTTGGAACTATGAAGGCACTATCAGATAAAAGGTCAATTAGCCACAGCTTGAGGAATCCCTAGCAACTTCTGGTGGAACCCTGGTTGAGAATGGCTACCCTAGATAGTATAAGCATTTATGCTTTGTAGTGCAGATGAAACCCCAATACAAGGGGAACTTTTTATCTGCTGGAGATCAGAGTGCAGCTTTAGTCTATATTTGGTGTATTCTTGGTGACTGAAGTGTTTTTTTAAGCATTCAACAAGCTTTGTGTAAGGGTTTTTGCATGTGTATCAGGATGTGGGAGTTTGTTTCTTGAGTTGGGCAAGGGAGAAAAGCAGCTGTAGGGGAGGAGAGTAGTTTGTCAGGGATAAAAACACATGGGGCCAGATTCACAAAGAGATACGACGGCGGATCTCCTGAAATGGCTAATTGGATTAGCCATTTCCTCTTGGTCCACCCCTCCAGGGGACTTTTTTGAGATGTGGCACTGTGTCCTTTTGGTATCCATATGCTTGTAATTTTTAATGACAGTATTTGTATCGTCATGTATCTTTGTATTTTTCTATTTCATATGTATTACATTTATTATCTTTTTTACTTTTTTGTATATATTTTTTGTTGCCTACACAATCCCAACCTTAGAGGTTTTCACACTACAAATTTCCAAGGGATGATGGCAACTACATGGTCATCTGTATAGGCTGGTTTATTTCCGGTTTTTAACTACTTGCCTAACAGCACTTTTACCCCCTTCTTGGCCAGGCCAATTTTCAGCTTTCAGTGCTGTCACACTTTGAATGACAATTGCGTGGTCATGCTACACTGTTCCCATATGAAAATGTTATAATTTTATTCACACAAATAGAGATTTCTTTTGGTGGTATTTAATCACCACTGGGTTTTTATTTTTTCGAAATAAATAAAAAAAGTCCTAACATTTTAAAAACAAACAAACATTTTTTTATAGTTTGTTATAAAATTTTGCAAACTGGTAATTTTTCTCATTCACTGATGTGCATTGATGAGGCTGCACTGATGGGCACTGATAGGCTGCACTCATGAGGTGGCACTGATGAGGCAGCACTAGTGGGCACTGATGAGACTACACTAATAGGCAGCACTGATAAGGAATTATAGGTGGCACTGCAGGGCAGCACTGATAGGGGAATGCCTTGATTATTAGTGTAGATGTCTCTTTCACACAAGCCGGTTACCGGCTCTACTTTTCTCAGGCTGTTAGTGTGAGGAATCCTATAACCGGCTCGTGTTTATATTGTGATCAGCTGTGATTGGCCCTTTACCCCAATCTGTGATCAGCTGTGTCCTGAAGACACAGCAATCATAGAGCGCACCGCCCGCATCACTCATAGCGTGGTCGGGAAGTGGTTGAAATTCATACATAGAATGCATGAAGGTTAAAAACTTTGAATATTTACAATCTACAGGGCCAAAAATGCCTTATTCTCAAAAAATAGCTTGTGCATTTCTTTGAGCATAAGGCTTCAAGTGTACAGGAAACTGAACATTGAAATGTGAACAGACGCAATTACAAACATGGGATTCTACATGCTAAGTGTATTTCAACATAGGGAAACATTATTCTAATACTCAGTTGTGAATGGGGGCTTAAAGATATAAACATAAACTGTTTTGCCTGACAAAATATGTGCAATTCCGTTCATCCAGTCTTAAGGTTCAAAAATATTTGCCACTCCACATAACCAGGCTGATGGCAGAACTATTGCCTGTTTCAGTGTTGTAGCTTTCTGTGTCACCTAGCTCGCCAATGAAAAAGCAACTGCATAATTGTACTAATTCATTGTGCAATGAACCCTCGCCGGCGACAGCATCTTCTGAGTGCCGGTCTTCTGGCCTCTTCATTGGCCGGTGGGGGATGACGTCAATCCTGAACATGCACAGGAGCTAGTCATCCTGGCTCTCAGAGATCGGTTCAGCACCGTACGATGAGCTGAGCATGAACAGCTCAGTTTACAGCACCAGCGAGCAGCCATTTTATTGTATTGGATGTTTTTTTCTGCAATAAAAGTCGTCCTGCTTGTTGTTTACTACAGCAGAAATTTAGTTATGCTTTAACCCTGCTCTTTTATGCATAAGATGCCTCAATTCAGACATCACACCGTCCAATGAAAAATTAAGATTTTATGAAATTGAAATGATAGATGCCATTGCATTAAACAGCACACCATATGACCACACAGGAATATTATATATTCTTTCATACAGTTTCTCTTCCTTTTATCACATGTTAAGTGAATACGGAAACAAGGATGTACTGTTAGGAGTATAGAGTTGTATATGGGAGATCAATTGTGACTCTCCACCAACTCCTCCCTCAGTTCTGATGTTGAATTTTACCCAGTAATGTTTAGAAGTGGACAGTAAAAAAATGTAGATATTGTACCTTGTGTGCATTTGTTTTTATTTTGCTTTAGGTAGAGGCTCAGCAATGCCTTACGGCAAAGGTGGCATTGTACTTCTTGGCATTCTAACTTCAGGACCTTAAAGTGGATGTAAACCTGAAAAGAAATAGTTTTATTAAAGACTTCTACCTGGTACAGTAGAGGATGTCAAGTCATCTGTTCCCAGTCTTGCCACAAACAGTTAATCCAGATCTTCGCAATCCTCCTGTCTTTTTTTTACTAAGCAAAAAAATTACACACAGATAAATGTGTGTCACCACTTCACCCACTGCTGTGATTGACATCTCATTTCCTTCTCTTGTGCATGAGCATGAGAGCAGAGGGAGTGTGTCTGATTAGCTGTCAAAGTGGCACCAAGTTTTTTTTTTGGGGACAAAGATTTTTACATAAATGCTGATCATTATAATCATCCCTTTTAGGCCTCGTACACACAATAGGTTATCCAGAGGACAACGGTCTGATGGACCGTTTTCATCGGTCAAAACCGATTGTGTGTGGGCCTCATAGGTTAGTTAACCTCTTGACCACTGGGCACTTAAACCCCCTTCCTAACCAGACCAATTTTCAGCTTTCGGTGTCTCACAATTTGAATGACAATTACTCAGTCATACAACATTGTGCCCATCTGAAATTTTTGTCTTTTTCCCCACAAATAGAGCTTTCTTTTGGTGGTATGTGATCGCCTCTGGGTTTTTTATTTTTTGCGCTAAAAAAGAAAAAACACTGACAATTCTGTAAAAAAAAAAAAAAAAATCTTGTTTCTGTCATATTAGCGGGTATTGCGGAGTATTGGGGGTATTGCAGAGTATTGGTGGTATTGCAGAGTATGGGGGGGTTATTGCAGAGTATGGGGGGTTATTGCAGAGTATGGGGGGGGGTTATTGCAGCGTATGGGGGGGCTATTGCAGAGTATGGGGGGGCTATTGCAGAGTATGGGGGGGTTATTGCAGAGTATTGATTTTATTGCAGAGTATTGCGCAGGGAAGGATGGCTGGATCTGTGACTGCATTTGTCACAGATCCAGCCCACAGCAGCTGCTGCTGCCTCCGCTCTCCCCCCTCTCCTCTCACACTGTACCGATCGGTTTGTTTACAAGTGATTGCTCCGTCATTTGACGGAGCGATCACGTGGTAAACCGCCGATATCAGTGGCGAATTACCGCGATCTGTGATGCGCCAGGTCTTCTAGACCAGGCGCTCACAGATGATTCCGGGAGCGCACCCCAGGGGGCGCGCGAGTGAAGGATTCTGGGAGGACGTCCCAGGGACCTCCTCCCAGAATAACTCCACCGCGCTGTAGACTTCTTTTGTCTATGGCGCGGTGGGGAGGAGGTTAACCATCGGTTAAAAAAAGTCCAACTTGCTTTTAATTTAACCAATGGATTCCTAACCGATACAGTAGGTCAAAACCGATCGTTAGTAGGCACGACCATCGGTTAAAAATCCAGGCATGCTCAGAATCAAGTTGACGCATGCTTGGAAGCATTGAACTTCATTTTTTTCAGCACGTCGTTGTGTTTTACGTCACCACGTTCTGACACGGTTATTTAACCGATGGTGTGTGGGCGCGACGGACCATCAGTCAGCTTCATCGGTTATCCGATGACAATGGTCCTTCAGACCGTTCTCATCGGATGGACTGATCGTGTGTACAAGGCTTTAGTGTTAAATGGTTTGTCTAATGTCTGATTATGCTGGAGAGCTTGTTATTTTGAAAAGCAACAGACTTGCTGGCTGGATCACTAGATGGAAATAGAAGAAAGGAAATGAATGCAGCCTTCACATCTAAGGCCTCGTACACACGATAGGATCGCCCGAGGAGAACGGTCTGAAGGACCGTTTTCATCAGTACAAACCGATCGTGTGTAGGCCCCATAGGTTATTTAACCTTCGGTCAAAAAAATGAGAACTTGCTTTAAAATTGAACCGATGAACGCCTAACCGATAGGTCAAAACCGATCATTAGTATGCAAAAGCATTGGTTAAAAACCTGCGCATGCTCAGAATCAAGTCGACGAATTCTTTGAAGCATTGAACTTAGTTTTTTTCAGCACGTCGTTGTGTTTTCCGTCACCGCGTTCTGACACGATCGGTTAATTAACCTATGGTGTGTAGGCGCGACGGACCATCAGTCAGCTTCATCGGTTAACCGATGACAACGGTCCTTAGGACCGTTCTCATCGGATGGACTGATCGTGTGTACGAAGCTTAAGAATTGGAAAGCAGCAATATAAGAAATGTTTGTTTTCGGGTTTAATACGGCTTAAAATTTTATATTATCTGGACACATGATATACGATCACAATGCAATTTCAGAAAAACAACAACCTAAGATAAAAATGTTTTGCTTTTGTGGTTTCCAGTAGTTGCTAACAGTCAGGTACATGTAGATGAACTAAAAATTAGAACCTATATATGTCCTATGCTGGTCCTGAACATACCACAGCTGAGCTGAGTTGAAAGGGGAACAAACAGCTAACCTTTGCTATGTAATATGCGCTGTAAACCATCATGATGTATTGAAGATGGCGGGCACTGACACAACTTCCTAGACTCCAGGTTGACTGCTCTCCTATTGCAAGATAAAGACGCAATAGTGACAACTGATTATATATTTGTAACAGCTCTTTATTATAAACCAAATGTTCCATTAGACACAGTTTTTTTTTTTTAGCTTTGAAATGCAGTCTTGTACATTGTTAGAAATGACATGGGTTTGTTGTAATAAAAATATTGCATTATTTAATTTTCCCATCTTTGCACTTAATTAATTCATTTAAATGAAAGCACATTAATAGTGTACACATAATAGAAATACAGATTTAGAAGCATATACCCCAAAACAAAAATAACAAAAGAAGAATTCAAATTCTTTAGAGACTTAAGAGGAAAAATATATATTTAATTCCTGTGAGTTTTCCCTGAGCTAAATTATTCTTTATTACCATTCTCACAGTTTAATGTATAAGGCCCCTGGGGTTGTATTCAACATGTTGCAATCTGAATGGCTTGGGATCTGTTGTTAACTGTGCGTTAACCTGTGTCTTACCACAATGAATGGGCAAATGTGAATGCAGAATAATGGCCGGTCGTTTGCCGTGACATAATCTTTCTTCCTCCAAACAATTTACTGCAGTGTATTTCTGTGGAAGCATATAGGAGGGTTGACAAGTGCATACCACATGCGATTGCGGTATTGCCATGTAAAGGAGGCGTCTTGTAGATTGCTTAGTTAAAAAGACACTTTCACAGCCTCTCCTATAAATAAAGAGCGCTCATGTCGCTCTATTGAATTGACTCAGAAGAATAAAATATTTCTCACAGAGAACAACCACAACATTCACGGCCAAAAAATAAGCTTTAATCACATGTATTCTGATTCACATTTCCTGCAAATGCATGATAAATCCACAAAGTATTCTTCAAACATCAGCAGGATTGCAATGTCTTTGAGTTCCTGACTGACTGTGTTATAAAAATGTACTAACACCTTTTTTGTTTGATGACTCATTTTTTACACCATCAGAAAAGCTGATTAAAAAACAAAAACTCAAGGTTTAGAATTTAGAGGATACGTTTAGTTTTACAGCATATCACATAATCTGGCCCCATTACCTGCCTGACCAATAAACTAAATGTAAGGACAGACCTCAGATGTAGTCAGACCAATCCACATCACTGCTAGCTTGCTGAGGATCAGGCTAGTGTTTACATCAATGATAAGCTCCTGGTGTATTTGGAAAAAAAAACGTAATCCCAGATAGAGTCCTTATAATGGCCATAACAGGTGTGCAGACCAAGGAACGTACACACTGCTCTGAAATCATATACACTGTATAATTTTTTTTAAATTTCCAAAATTAGCAGTTTACCTATTTTACTGTTATGCCGAGTACACACGATCGGAAATTCCGACAAGAAAAGTCTGTTGTGAGATTTTGGTAGGAAATTCCGACTGTGTGTAGGCTCTGTTGGCATTTTCGCTGGAATTTCAGCTGGTTCTCAAATTTTCCCACGGGGAAAGTTCTTGTGGGAAATTTTGATCGTCTGTATGCAATTCCAACGGAGAAAAATCCTACACAGGCTTGGAATCAAGTCGACGCATGCTCGGAAGCATTGAACTTAATTTTTCTCAGCTCGTCGTAGTGTTGTACGTCACCATGTTCATGACGATCGGAATGTGTATGCAACACAAGTTTGAGCCAAAATTACGTTGGTTTTCTTGTCGGAATTTCCAATCGTGTGTACGCGGCATTAGAGACTGAATAATCAGTATGACAGTACATATAAATATAATGGCCACAAAGTTTGCTCCGAGCTCAGCAAATGTATTTATGGCACATTGGGAGGAGGGCACCATCTATGCTAAGCCAAATCCTGAACTAATGTTCTGGAGGAGGTACATAGATGACACCCTCCTCATTTGGAGAGGTAGTTTGGAGGCCTTATGAATGGGATACCACTAGGACTCATTTTCTGGATTGGACTACTATTAGGTTGACTACCATTGGGAAAGGGGATAGTTTCCGGGTACAAACATATTTTAAGAAGACCGATCACAATGGGTTTATCCCAATGGGGAATTGCCACTGTCCCTCATGGACACATTAAAATCAGGTGAATGTTCTGTGGAAGCTCCTGGTACTTTTTGTCCACCTATACTCTCTGCTTTAAACTCCTCCTGGTTTTACACTATTTAGTGCTCTTTACTCGTATGTACTACGTATGGGGAGTTGGAGGTATTTTCTTGGATCCACACCTTGAAATACCATCCTATAGATTGTGCTGTCTGGTTCAAGCACCACTAGAGGGAGTAAATCCCCAAAAGTCTGTCATATTCATCTGTACATTGAGGGTCCACGACCGCTGGTAAGAGGACATCTCACTAAGGTGTTGGTAACTGGCTTCTTTGGTGAAGGGAAGGAGACAGCATTTATCCTCGATCTCCTGGCTGTTGAAACCATACTTTTTTCACTTTTTTCATTTACGGACTGTTTTTCACGGTGGATTATATTGGATTGATATATATTGATTACACGGTTTTTGCGCAACACTTTATGTTCACAATGCAATTTTGGTGATAAATATCTCACTGATGTGTTTTCAGCTTTCTGATATTAAATTTGTACACAAACGCAGTAATTTTTGGTTTACCCTTGTGGATAAAGGCTATCCCCAAAGGGCATTGTTATGCATTAGGAGGAACTGCTCAAATAAGAATGATTTTTTTTTTTTATCTCAGGTCTCTAACTCCTTATTCTCCCTTCACATATTGCTTTCCTGATGATTTTTTGTTTGTTTCCGTTTTATTGACTATTAATATTTAAACTTTTTATGTTTTCTTTTGTTAATTATTTTACAGATTTAGCATATATTTACACATTTCCCATTTAAGAAGCACACTACTAAAAAAAAAACCACTTTATTTAATTTGTAAAAAACTTTGCAACACTTTGTACCATTATCATAATTTTTGTATCATTTTAAACAGGACAAATTATAGAATAATATGCAGTAACACTATTTATTTTTAACCACTTAAGGACCGAGCCTCTTTTTGACACTTGTTGTTTACAAGTTAAAATTATAATTTTTTTACTAGAAAATTACTTGGAACCCCCAAACATTTTATATATATATATATATATATATATATATATATATATATATATATATATATATATATATATATATATATATATATTTTTTTTTTTCAGACACCCTAGAGAATAAAATGGGGGTCATTGCAATACTTTATGTCACACCGTATTTGCGCAGCAAAAACTAAATTTTTGGGGGAAAAATACACTTTTTTGAGTCCAAAAAAATAACACAACAGTAAAGTTAGCCCAATTTTCTTCTATATTGTGCAAGATAATGTTATGCCAAGTAGATTAATAACCAACATGTCATGCTTCAAAATTGCGCCCACTCGTGGAATGGTGATAAACTTTGGCACTTGAAAATCTCCATTGGTGAAGTTTAAAAAATTATAAAGGTTACCAGTTTTGCGTTACAGAGGAGGTCTAAACATCCCTTGTAATAGAAAAAAAAAAGCATGACAGGACCTCTTAAATATGAGATCTAGGTTCAAAAAGATCTCAGATCTCAAATATACACTAAAATGCTATAAAAAAAATTAGATGACCGGAGCGTAGCAGGAGGGGGGGCCTTCTTTCGCCACAGATAAAAGTGATCTCACGGTGAATCCGCCACAGGGACCACATTTATCTTTTTGTACAATATTATTTTATTGTTTTCATAAAATATTACAGGGGTTTTACCCTATACACAGCAGATATAGTTATGTGAAGGCTAACTACATATACTAGTAGAATACTTTACATCTTCTTACAAATCTTCAATACATATTTTCATACACTCATAAACAAAGGCAAAAAAAAAAAGGAAAAGAGAGAAAGAAAAAAAAAAAAAAAGGAGAAAAAAAAAAGGGGAAAAAATGTAATCGCTCCATTATGACTAAACAATGGTAGGGTTCCCTTTAACCCAAATTAGAAACTCATCTGACTGTCTATACTTGGACCAAACGGACCACGTTCGAGAGAACTGTTCTTCTATTCCCACTTCCCGCGCCAACACCCCCTCTAAGTCTCTGGTAAAGTCCATTTGAATTGCCCATTCCCCCAGGGAAGGTACCGTTGTTGATTTCCAATGTCGTGGGATAACTGCTCTGGCTGCAGCGAGGAAGTGTATAAGCACATCCCCCTTTGCTTTTTTTAGAGATCCTGGAATCATGGTTAAGGGAGCCACTCAGGGTGATGCGTGGGTATTTATATCTACTAGTTTTCCGTATAGGTCAAAGATATGTTTCCAAAACCTTCTCACTGGGGGACACTCCCACCAGATATGGAACATGTTTCCCTTTGACTCATGGCAGCGCCAACAGATATCAGATATATCCTGATTAAATTGATGGATGGTAGACGGACACCTATACCATCTGCTCATCAATTTATATGCCTTCTCTTGCGTTCTTGTAGCTATCGACATTTTATGGATCGAAATGAAACTTTTTTGCCACATTTATCTTAAAGAGAAATGCACGCCATTCCTGAAAGTACCAGGGTAATGGCAGCTAGCTGGTATAACAACAGTATTTAGTGTCAATGTACCGACGTATGGGTATGGCGATTTGCATGAAGTGGTTAAACTAATGTTACTAAAGAAAAAAGTGTGTGTTGTTTAGTTTTGTTGTGTTTTATTGTCTAATGATTGTTAAAAATATCATTAAAAGAAAGCCTTAAATAATACAGTGATATACGTATTACCGCGCTATCATAAAGCGTAGCTCCACTTTTGTAAAAATCAGTGAGCCAATCACACAAGCAGGAAATTTGTTTCTGGGGGGTGTTCTGTACACCATTGAACTTTACAGAAATATACAAAGCTGCAGATTGAAAAGGAAGGGTATTTTGTTTAAAAAATTTAAAAACATTTAACTACATGTGACTTGTGTCACAATTGTACAGTATATGCTCTATATACGTTTTTGATTTTCCATTTTTTTCCCATGAAAGTGGAGTTACCCTTTAAGTAATGACTATTATATTGCTGAATAAATCGGTCCAAAGCAGAAATGTAAAAGTTGCCCCGCAACAGGTGTGAGAGCCAAAGTGGTTAAATAAAGGGTACCAGAATGAGTTTTTAGAACATACTATAAACGTGGTTTCATAGATGGAGAGAGCTTCTCTATTGTGAGTGAAAAAAGTATTTAATCCCCTGCTGATTTTCTACAATTGCCCACTGATTGCCCAAATGATCAATCTATAATTTTAATGGTTGGTTTATTTTAACAGTGAGAGACAGAATAACAACAAAAAAATCCAGAACACATTATATATTATACTAGAGCCTTATTGGTAAAGGGGAGGACTTTTTAGCACCACCAGCCTGGCAAATCATAAAGCTAGGAAGCCCTTGAGTGTGTGGTGTTAGCTTCTTCAGGAGCCCTGTAAGAGCTGAGTAATATGTTGGTGCTATATGAATACTGGAAAAAAATGGTAAAGTTGAGCTCCACCCAAAAGGGGAAGCTCTGCTTACTTGCACACCACATTTGGAACTTTTTGGGGGAGCGGGGAAGTTGCCAGGTACCCACTCCCTACTTCCTGCTCGGATTGAAGGATCTTTTTCAGGTGCTGTCTTCGCTGAATCCCTGGACAGGTAAGTGTCCTTGTATTAAAAGTTAGCAGCTACAGTATTTATAGCTGCTGACTTATAATTTTTGGGGTGAGATTGAAGCTCCTCTTTAAATGTAAATTTTGGGTAATAATGTGTAGAGAGAGCTCCACTTTAGTATACGTGGCTTGCTTGTGCATCTGAAGCCTCATAGAAACTCACCCATCTATTTGAATTTTGTCTTACCTTCTATATGACGCTAGTGGAAGTTAGATGGATTACATATATCTTTAAAAGACTACATAATCATTAGTTCTGTAGCAGGTATGGACTGGCAGATTCCATTTGCAAGCTAGTGAGAAATGTATTTTCTTTTTCTGAGCAAAATACCAAGATTTATGTACCTTGATTAACACAGACAGTTTCTGCGCATTTTTCAAAAAGCTCTTCATCAATTTCCCCCTCAACCAGCACCAGAATCCAGCACAGATTGCTGCCATAGTCAAAAATGCTAATTCATTTGCTAAGTCTGTGCCTGTCCCCGCAGTGTAATTGTGCTTCAGAATTGCATTAGAGGTTTCTCACTGATGTTATGAAGTTCAAAATACTGTTATAACTTCAGACGTTGCCAGTATGGTTCTCTTTGCCGGAGCTGATTTAAAATATCAATGAATAAAAATGAGTTGTGAGCTGAAAAGAGGAATTTTAAAATGTTGAATTAAAAAATGATCAAGACAGTAAAACAAAGAATGCTTCCAGAGTTATTTTAACAGGGGTGATAAATGCAAGTAGAATGCAGTTACGTGAAGAAAATATATTTACCGCATTCTAAGCTAACTTACAGGCGCAAGTCAGTCAAACCTGAAAGAAAAGTATGCCCTTTTACTGACTATAAAGCATGTCTTTCAAGTGTTTAAAAGAGAAGTATGGGTTGTTTTTTTTGGATGCAGCAATGGTCCGATGCTGCACCTGTCCCCCGTCGGCTCTAAGATTCAGAAACTGAGCGATCAAACACCGCTGATCACTCAGTTCGCAGTGTTCCATGAGCAGAGAGCTGGAGCTCTGGGCTGTGGAGGGGCAGGAGAATCCGGCTGAGGCTCCTAGCGGCTCACTGAGATGATGAGCCGGGTGCTGGCCCAGGCCCCTGGGTAGACCTCAATCATACGGTAGTGATCTTTCCCTAGCCTGGACCAGCTCTGTGATGGCAGCCGACAACAGACTTTAGCCCGCTGTCTGCTAAAAACAGGTCACAGGAGTGCAGAACGAACTGCTCCGAGGAGAAGTACAAACAAGCTGTATTTTTAACCACATTTTTTTAAATTACTGCTATCATGAAAGAGCAAGGCATATTAATGGGGACTGGGGTTTATGGCAATCATTTCCATAAAATCTCATGTCACAGGGACGCTCTTGACTTCATGTAGTAAAAATATACACATTTTCGGGTACAAATTTACAAGTCCATGCATGTAATACTCACTAAAGAGTGTATGAGTGATTATGGCACTAACCTGCCTTTTTGCTTTATAGGAATTTATAGAAGGTCCTTTAAATTTACATTTTAATCCTTCATCTTCTACCTTATTGGCACTATAGCCCCCATTTTCATAATCTTACTTGGCTCTGAGCTTGTGGAAATTCAGGCCAGTTCAATGGTTAAATCACCTCCCTCTCTCTGGAGATGACTGTGGCTGCACCCACACACACCTGGGTTTAGACTCACCCAGAAAACCTACCAGTAGTTTGTTGGTGGGTGCACACTGTGATGACAGTCCATAAAAATACTAGATCAACAGTACCAGAACTTTATCTTTAGAAAGCTGGATGGAGCCCTTTGCTTTCCCCTAATTGGCCCTTTTGCCACTATTCCTCCTACTAACACCAACAATTGGACACTGTTCTTCCAGCTAACGCTAAGATGGGGCATTGTGCCTTCCATTGAAACCAAATATGGAGCATTATTCCTTTTTGAACTAACCAAACGTGATAGGTAATTTTTTCACTCCCACTTCTCACCAACCCAAAGTCATTGCTTTCTCTCACTGACCACTGACACCAGGGACTTTTCCACTCCTACTGGTCACAATTCAAATCCCCTAATGTCTAAAGGAGAGTAAACTGGCACTTTGTTTAAAAGGTTTTAGGACCCTAATACTAGATCATGCCAGTATACGTGTGAGCTGGTTATAAACGGCTATTAATTCCAGAGATCTCAGTAATAGATTTCTTGAGAGATAAGCTGTCAAGTAGTTTAACTCCCCAGCAAAAAAATAATTATTCTTGCTACAAAAAAAACTAAAATTCAGTTTTGGCTGGACTGACCATTTAAGGTAGACTTGTTTTTAATTCAATGCATGGGTACAGTTTTGATGGCCGTAGTACAGGTACCCGTGTGGTCAACAGATATGTGTACACTAAATAATTACCCTATTAAATAATGATTATTTCATATATTTATTCCAGTTAACGTGATTGTAAACCCAATGATTTTGCATAAAGCAGCCTGATCCTTTTCTTCTTGGGTCCCTACCGGTGCTCCTGTCTCTTCCGCCCCACCGAGTGCCCACCATAGCAAGCCGCTTGCTCTAGGGGAACTCATGTGGACTCTCTTCCAAGCTGACTCTGTGGGTTTTATTTACTAATAGGTAATTCCACTGTGCACTATAAGTGCAGACACTGTAGATCTGAGGGGGACACGCAAAGAAAATAAAAAACACATGTTTGGATGATAGAAATCAGCAGAGCTTCCCCTGATTTCAGATCTTCCCCTCAGATCTACAGTGACTGGACTTCCAAGTGCACTTCTAAGTGCACTTTTATTGCACAGTGGGTTTGCCTTTAGTGAATAAACCCCTATGTGTCCATTGACACAAAGAGCACAGCTCAGCCCCCTCTCTCTTTACTTGCTATGACTGACAGCACATTGCTGGATTGAGATCGGGCTCAGGTAAGTGTAAGAGGGGGCTGGCAGGGGGAAGTACACTTAGCAGATAGACCACTTTAATAATGTTTTTATTGCCTACAAATATAATTTGCAGATTAGTAGGTCGTATTTAATACTATTATTTACTGCTTGGCATTACAAATATACTCTTATTATGGCTGTAAAACAGACAGTGTGGCTCCCCCTTTTGCCACCAAAAAAATCCTGACCCATTGATTGAGGTATGAATGCCACTAGACCCCCTGAAGTTATGCTATGGCATTTGGCACCAAACCATCATGAGCTAAATGGTCAATCATAGTCAAAAAATTATGATTGGTTGGTATATGTACATTTAAAAAAATTTCATGCACAGTATTTGCCTATAAAAACCTACCTGGTGTGAACATCCAAAATCTCTGCGACCGCTGCTAGGCGCTGCCATATTGAATTTGATGTCAACAGCTCTTGCAGACTCAGAGATGTCAGTGAAGTATTTCCCTTCGCTCTTCTACCAGTAGTTACATAAAATCATAAAAGGTGATTTAAGAAGGTAAAGGGGGGAGATGCTGGGTCAACAAAGACAGAAATTTATCGCTTGCAGAAGAGGAGAAGGCTATGACCTGCAAAGAGGAAAAGATGAAAGCGCTATGCTTGGGAATTGACTCTTTCTGGTGTAGTCAAATTCTTTAGCCAGTTCAAAGCCACATTGCAAGTAAACAAAACATTGCAATTAAGCTGCAAATAAGCTTATTATTTTTCTGTGCTTTTACTTTTTTTTAAGTTGGTGACACAAGGCCTCTTTATGACAAATAAATATATATTCAGAAATCTAAGAATACATATTTTATCTAAACAAACTGTGCATCCTACCAAATGCTGGTAATATATTGGCAAACATATAAAATGAATAAGTAAAAAATTGAGCCATGAAGATGGTGTTGACAGCCTAGTAGATGGCTGTACTACAGTGCAGTACATATTCATTTTTCCACAAAGGGATTCTTATAGTGTAATGGTATTTTTCATCTCTAATCACTAGTACTTGGTGTCAGTATCTCTTTTCTTCCCTCTTTTGAATGGCACAGTGTGATATGTCTAATGACAGCTAGAACAAATTTCAGTAATGAGGTCACCTTGGTCCTGTATTACGCCTTTGACTGCTGTTTTCCATAGAAATTATTTGTGAAAGCGAATCCCGTGCCTGGAATAACTTCCTACGCTGTGGCAGAAAAGTGATGGAAAGGACATGTTCCCACTTGATTGTCTTCTGCAAGCAGGTTTTAAATTTGAGGCTGAAAATTGGAATAAAATGAAAAATCAAGTTGGAAAAATTCTAGTTTGTACATTGTTACATATATGTAACAGTACATAGATGTTTTGGCATACACAGACTTGCTCTTTGTACTATAATCCCACTTACATGAGCAGCTCTGCTATATTTACTTGGTTCTCTGTATACCTTAGGTTCACTATTATTCTTCACCCTAGCTCAGCTGGCAGTACAGTGAGGACAGATCCCAAAATTGTGGATGAGTATGTGAGTGAGAGACTTGTAAAGCGCAACACATGCAAACTGAATCGCCTCTGGGCGCTGTATCCATTTCATGGGTAAGGAACCCCTTGACCTCAGAAGAGATGGGTTTTAATCTTTCTCCAGAAGGCCAAGTGGTTCGACTCCAGTCGGATGGTGGTTGGTAGTGCATTCCACAGGTGGGGTCCTTGGACTGCAAATCTTCGATCTCCTTTGGACTTGTATCTGGCTTTGGGTATCTGGAGGAGGTTTTGATTGGTGGATCGCAGAATGCGATTGGGGTTATGGGATAGCAGAGATTTTGGACATGTTGTCTTTGAAAAATTGTTAGCACTTCCAAAGGGTTATAGGACTGCAAAGTGGAATGACAATACAGTTAAAAAGTGTATTTAAAGCCAAAATGTTTTAGTGTTGAATAGAATAGGAAAGTTTTGAGACTCCTGCCATGTTTTTTTTTCTGTTATGTCCATTCTGGGCTAATTCTCCCCCTCTGTTTGTTCTGACCATTGGCCCTGGGAAGAAATTGATTGAAAATCCAGAATTTTACTGTCACTAGAAGAGAAAAATACTTTAAATGGGGACACCTGTCCTGTCACTTTGAAGAGATCTACTCTCACTTCCAGTTTTGTCTTTGGGACGGGAAGTGAAAGGACATTTCTCTAATGATGATAAATTATACATGATTTAACCCATCCCTACCCAGCCCTGGCATCCCTATAACTAGGCTACTATGCCTAGTTGGCGGAAAGGTCTGCCCGATCGTGTGACCACTGTGATTGGCTGTCATAGTGGTCACATGAACAGCAGCTTGTCCCACCGGTTCCCGATCATTATTAGAGACAGGGAGCTGTCATTGACAGCTCAGTCACTGTGCTAGGAGCATGCTCTTGGCACAGAAACCTCTGCCACCCATGGACGAACATGTGTGTTTGGGCGTTAGGAGTCAAATTAGCCATTAGAATAAAAAGACCACATCAGTATAGCAAATGTTATTTAAAAACACAACTAATAAGTATAATATACAGTATACATAAAGTAACCAAAGAGTATCATTGTTACTATTATGCCATGTAAAACCTCCCCCAAGACATTTTTGGTTATCTGCTGACATGCTCCACAATCAAAATATATCTTCAACCAAGTGGACATTTCACTAGGACATACCTCATGATATTGGCCAATGTCAATTTTTTTATTTTTATGATTGAAATGGTATTTAACATTTTTGAAGGTTCTATATAAGATGATTTAACACATTCACTTTATACTGTTATTTTTTGTGGTTATTTTGTGTAGGTTTTTCTCCTTAAAGAGACTCCAAAGAAAACAGGATGGGATGGCTAGGAGTTATAAAGTGTAGCTTCTGAAAGGGTTCCTGCACATACTGGCAGCATCTTTCATCACTCTCTGCTGTGCCATAATTGCTCCAGTTCTAAACAGGAAACTCTTAAGCCTGCCATAGATGGATTGAATCTCAGACAGTTCAGCAGGAACCGTACGAGATTCAATCTATCTATGGGCAGGGTGATTTTACCCAAGCCAATCCATTGGTCGACTTGGGTGCAACTAGCCTGTCAAATTTTGTACATGAGATTACTTCCGGTGGCTATAGCCGCTAGCAGTAATCATTGTGTTATGGTGGCCAGGAAAGGCTCCCTGTGCCCCCCTCCTCGAAGAACCTAATAGCACTACTGTTTTGATGGGGGAATCAAGCTATTTCCTTTCAGAATTTTTTTTATTCTTCTATGGCTTGCCTAAGGCTGGCCATACACATCCAAATTTCCACGATTCACCTATCAACACGCATAGTGCTGACAGGGGAATCCCTCCTGCCCAGCTATTGTCAGCTCCCAGCAGTGGGGTTGGAGAGCGAGTGGGGGAAGCCGCCCTCGCCAGAAGAAGACTGTGATTATCGCTAGTGGCTGTGGGAGCCACTAGCAATAATCATAAGAGAATCTGGCAGGCTGTTTGTACCCAAGTAGATCGATCGATGAACTTGGTACATTCAGCCTGACCATTAACGGTTCGAATCTCAGCCAGTTCCTGCTCAACTAACGGAGATTCAAACCGTATATGGCCGGCCTAAGACACTCCCAGGTAGTGCTGGAGCATGCCTGATTCCTCTTACAACCCTCTCATAACTGAGTTGTTTTGGAGTACACAAAGACCTGAAAGCAACGATAGCTCAAAATACTCAGAGCAGACAGGGAACACAACTCACAAGATTTCTGACGAGATTAAGGGCACCTAATCTTGCACTCATTTAACAGACATAACAAAATGCATTTAATGGTATATTTGACAGACCAAAAAAAGAGCAAAGTTAATTTTGGGGGTTTATATACACATTAAAAACAGAAATGTAACCTGTTTGGTTCATCATAAACATGCAGAACACGGTGTGTTTTTTGTTTTTAATCAGCGCAATTCTAAATTAGAAATAATAGCAGCTTTCTCTTTTTTCTCATATTAACACACGAAAGGCATCCGTAAATGTAAGGTGAGAAAATGGTTACAAACCACTTGGCAGAACGAGCTCTCACCATGATAAAGAGCAGGTTTGTCATCAGACTCCATTTTTAAATGAACCAATTTTTCTTCACTGGTACCAGGAGAACGTCCATAGCTAATTCTTAATTTATTAAACGGCATATCATACCATTGATAAGCTGTCAAAAATCTGATTGCTTTCACTGTGCACTAAGTTGGTCTGAACATTCACCACTTAACACGCTCAGTGTGTCATTTATCCATGGTGCTTTAATCAGCAATGAATCTAAGCAGATTAAAAGAAATAGAAAAAGCCCACAACCCATTTCACATTCACATGTTCTATTCAGATCTATGGAGGAGCGGCTGGGCAGATGTAATTATATTCAAGTCACTTAGCCTATTGTCTAAGAGAAAAGTGAACACCCTGAAATGTACAGAGACAAATAGGTGGATTTAAGTGTGCCACAAACTGCTCATTAATTGATAGATTACAGGATTAAATTTTTCCAGCCATGTTTCATAAATAATCTCCCTAATTTCACAGCCATTTTTTTCTCTTAAAAAAAGCCGCTTATTTATTTTTTCTATCAGCCTAAGCTCTAGTTTATGGCACACAAAGTGTACATATCGTGTTTTTTTTTAAATCATGGTTGACTAAATTATTCAGAGTTTCGCCTTCCTCTCTTTTACTAAAAGTGCTAATCCTTCAAGAGATTTTAACAAAATCTAAGTTTATCCTGCAAATGGTAACTGTGGAAACAAACCTGACAAATACTGTAGTGTTTGATGAACATTTATATTAGTACAAGTTTGATTAATTATCATCAAAGCACGTTTAAAATGGCCCTGTTAATTGAAATTGAACAACTGCACTAAACCCTATTTAGATCTAAACTGGGCATGTAGCAAATTATTTTCAGAAAAACAACTACCATTTTTATGAAAAAATAAAAAGACATTAACTGTTGTAGGTTATAATGCTTCTACCACATGTGGAGTAAAAATAATAAAACAAAACAATAGGACCTGTCTCTCAGCATGTCATAACTGAGGAGCTGTGAACCAGTTTTAGCTAACCTATGGGTGGCTTTACAACCTACAACAAAAGGTTCTTCAGAACTTGTTCCCAACAATTTGCGAAAATTTCTTGACCTATGTATTCTCTATCCAAGTTAAAAATGGAGGCCACATTTTCAATATAGATGTTATTTTTGCCCTGACCCTAGTTTTCCTTTTTTTTTTTTTATTTAAACACAAATGTAAAAACATAATATATTGGAAGAAAAATGGTAATTTGCTGGAAGGTGTTTGGGCTGCAGGGACCAAACTTCGAACCTTTGGGGACAATTTCTGAATAATTTAGCCGCCTTGCATTGGTTAAGCTCCAAATTAAACAAACATTTCCATAATGCAGTGGTTGGAAGAACATGTTTTTCCACTTAAAATATCCATTAGGGTTCCATGACACCATCTTTTGACTTCATAGCTTTGGTAGTAGGGAAGAAGTGGGCATTTTATTGGGCTTTTTTCAGTACTAGAGTAAAAGTAGGGCCCATGTACAAAAGTTTGAATGGTAAAGCAACTCAAAGCAATGCAAGGCAGCATAGAATTCTTCATAGACTCCAGCTTTGTCATGCTCTGATCAACCTTTAAAATCTTTTTTTTAAGAATGAGCAAGTGGGCCTGGGTTCAGGTTGGGGAGGATCTGTGAGATTAATGCATGAAGTCTACCATAAACTTAGCACATGCCTCACTAAGGTCTTTAGTAAATGGTGTTATTTCTGATTATTTTCAAGGCTTACATGCCAGCTGTTGTTGAAAATAGGCATGGGGATCTAGGCTCTGCCTTTGGGGACATTTACCAATGCAAAAACATAAAAAATATATATATAATTTAGGTATTCAGGGGGAGAGGGTCTTTTCTTTTGGCTTAAAGGGAAACATTGAAAATACACAAATTAAATAACATGCATGGGGGATGCCTTAATGTTGCACATCTTGTTGTGGAACAGTAACAAGTAATCCTTTGGGTGTCACTTTTAAAAGGATTAATTTACACTATATCATAACGCCATCATGCAGCTTTAAGTATATTATTTAAAGGACTTGTGTATTTTCAATGTTGCCCTTTAAGCAGCAAGAAAAGATCAGCTCCCTGCTGTACATAATTGTATTTTTTTATACATTGTATTAATAATACATGTATTTTCACTTAGGCCCTTTTCACACATATGGACCGTTTATACATTTTTCATCCATCCGTTAATGGATGGAAAACAGACATCAATGCATCTCTATGAAAAGACAGATGTAAATGGAAGATCATCCATTTACATGTGTTTGCATACGTTTCCGTCAACATACTTTCTTTGGAATGGATCAAAGCCCTATTTTTCTTCAGTTAAAAAAAAAACAGATCGGATGAAAAACAGATGTCAATGAAAAAAAATGACAGTTTTTGCATGAAAAAATGGCTCCAGAACTCAAATGGTTATTTGGTAAATGTAAAAAACAGATGTAAAAACGGACGAAAAACTAATGAGAAATTAATGTAAAGTTTTTGTTTTTTTTTAAACGTGAAACAAATGGTCCGCATATGTAAAATGGGCCTTATAGGTACTTTACATCTCAATCTCCACATTTATTGTGCAGATCTGCACAGATTTAAAATGTATTTGCAGTGTGTTTTTGTCACATTTTCAGGAAATTTTTGATGTGTTTGAAGTGCGTTTTTTAGCCAAAATGTATGATTTATGATTACTTGCAATCCGGTAAGTTTATGTGAAAATAATTCAGCATGCAGTCTTTTTTTTAAATGCAGATGAAAGCACCAATATAGTGTAAACTAGGGTCATTGAAATACATTCATTTTTCTTGCATATGCATTTTTACAGTGTCTGGTGTAAACAAGCCCTAATGCCCTGTACACAACATCAGTTCGTCTGATGAAAACGGTCTGATGGATTTTTCCATCAGTTATCCGATGAAGCTGACTGATGATCAGTCGTGCCTACACACCATCAGTTAAAAAACCGATCATGTCAGAACGCGGTGATGTAAAACACAACGACATGCTGAAAAAAATCAAGTTCAATGCTTCCAAGCATGCGTCGACTTGATTCTGAGCATGGCTGGATTTTTAACCGATGGACGTACCCACTGTTGATCGTTTTTTTCTATAGGTTTTTTATCCATCAGATAATTTTAAAACAAGTTCCTAGTTTTTTGACTGATGGATAAAAAAACAATGGGGCCCACACACGATAGGTTAGTCTGATGGAAACGGTCAATCAGACCGTTTTCATCAGACGAACTGATCGTGTGTACGCAGCATAATAGATAAAAGACTGCAAATTATGTAGCATTCGAAAATTGGCTGGTAGCGGGACATTTTTAATTGGCAATTTTAGTTACTATAGACAGGTAGGGGTTTGAATATGACATTAAAGGAACCATAGAGGATTCAGTAGTGATGATAGACCAGCAGCAGGACCATTTTAAATAGTAATTGTAGGCCCAAAGTTACTATAGACAGGTAGGGGTTTGAATATGAAAATAAAGGAACCACAGAGGATACAGCAGCGATGATAGGCCAGCAGCAGGACCATTTTAAATAGTAAGTTAAGGCCCAAAGATACCAGAGACAAAAAGCACAGGTTGGGGTTTTATCACAAGAATTAAGATACTGCAGAGAATACATCATTGTAAAACTGGCCAGTAGCAGGACTTTTTAAAATCAGGGATAGCTAGATGTTCAGAAAAGACTTTGGAAAAAAGAAAAGGGGCAAATTTTCTAAAGTGGTGCATAAGATTCTTAGCTGATTCAAGGTGGATAAATCACTATTCATAAAGTGCCTTCTCAAAGTCGATTCCCTGACGCTCTCACTAAATGAAGACACATTAAGCAACACTCAATGAACATGAGGAATGGTGCTTACTGTATATTCTTCTTATTTTAAGAGCTAAACCACAGGCAAACTGCTAAATACTGAGATGCAATATGTATATAGGAACTGTTATGCCTCCTAAAGGATTTGCATTTCTCTCCATTTAGTCCTGAGATTTACACAGCTCTGACTTGTTTGCTGCAGTCAAAGTAAGGTTACCATTCATTGCGGCTTCCTGGGGGGTAGTTCACAATGCGAGAAATCTGTCCTTGGAAAACAGGCATTTCCACATTCATCCCCAGGAACCATGCACTGTAATCATTATGGTGTGCAAGCTCCAAGTGGCAAGTATCAACCCAATCCACGTTGCTGTGCATGCACAGGCCTCTCCATCCATGCCATTTTAGACTTTTGCACATTGTGGTTTACACTACGCTGGCCAGCTCCTGGGTATGATGCTGTGGTGGTGGATACCAGCCATAGCTACTAAAATCTGAGTCCTGAACTCTGTGCATTTCTTAATACTGAACCCTGAACTTTTTGCATTAATTAATCCTTACCCTTGAACTCTATACGCTAGTTACTATTGACTACCAAACACATTGTGCGTTATTTAATCCTGACCTCTGAACTCTTTGCATTACTTGTTCCTGACCTCTGACCCCTAAAATCTGTGCAATAGTTACCTCTTACTCCTGTGGCATGGCTACAAACAGGGTTGTGGTTTGTGGGTGTGGTTAAAGTGGCTGTGGTGGCTTACATGGTTTGCTATGTTTCACAATAGGTGGGCTTTATGGTAACAATCTTATAATAAGAATATACAGTGTAACTGTTCAGTTCCGAATCCCACACATAGTTCCTCATTAGAGAAACAGTATAACTGACCTGTAACCTAAAAAATGTATATCCTAGATAACATGTTATATCGATACAATAACCTATGCAATTACGTTTAAGGGACTGGAAGTAGGCTATCCCTATCATGTAAATATGATATGAAGTAGCACTCTGCTTCACCTTGCTTATGATGCATTTATGGTGCTCTCATTGCAATTATAGAGGAAACTATATTCAACTTTCATCTTTCTATTGGATGGAAACCAGTGTAAAATTTTTCATTAACCACTTAAGCCCCGGACCATTTTGTTGCTAAATGCCTAGGCCAGGTTTTGCGATTCGGCACTGCGTCGCTTTAACAGACAATTGCACGGTCGTGCAACGTGGCTCCCAAACAAAATTGGCGTCCTTTTTTCCCCATAAATAGAGCTTTCTTTTGGTGGTATTTGATCACCTCTGCGGTTTTTATTTTTTGCGCTATAAACAAAAATAGAGCGACAATTTTGAAAAAAATTCAATATTTTTTACTTTTTGCTATAATAAATATCCCCCAAAAACATATATACAATTTTTTTTCCCTCAGTTTAGGCCGATACGTATTCTTCTATCTATTTTTGGTAAAAAAAATTGCAATAAGAGTTTATCAATTGGTTTGTGCAAAATTGATAGCGTTTACAAAATAGGGGATAGTTTTATTTTTATTTTTTTTACTACTAATGGCGGTGATCAGCGATTTTTTTCGTGACTGCGATATTATGGCGGACACTTCGGACAATGTTGACACATTTTTGGGACCATTGTCATTTTCACAGCAAAAAATGCATTTAAATTGTATTGTTTATTGTGAAAATGACAGTTGCAGTTTGGGAGTTAACTACAGGGGGCGCTAAAGGAGTTAGGGTTCACCTAGTGTGTGTTTACAACTGTAGGGGGGTATGGCTGTAGGTCTGACGTCATCGATCGAGTCTCCCTATAAAAGGGATCACTCGATCGATGCAGCCGACACAAGCACGGGGAAGCCGTGTTTACATACGGCTCTCCCCGTTCTTCAGCTCCGGGGAGCGATCGCAAGCGGGCGGCTAGAAACGAGTACCGGATCGCTCCCCGCGGGTTACCGACCGTCGCATGTACCGGGGGGGGGTTTCCGATCGGACCCCCGACCCGCGGAAAGGCAGGGACGTACATGTACGCCCATATGTCTGTACGTGCCATTCTGTGGACGTATATGTACATGTGGCGGGCGTTAACCGGTTAATTTGCATTTTATGTTTATCTCTTAAACCTAATAAAAACGTATTAAACTAAAAGTGGGTGTGGTCAGTAGGATGTCCCCAGATTAAATTTTGATAATCTGGTAACCTTATCTTAAAGTTTATACAAACTGAAATATATATATATGAAAAAAGTAGTATAACAATAAAGCAGTGAATTAATCTGAATTAAATGAATACTAAAACAGTGCTAAAATATTAAATGAAAATCTGTGTGATAAACACAACAGTAAAAGTCTTTGTGTAGCAATGATGGTGGGTAAAGTTCACAATAATATCGTGGGTGATGATAGAAGTAATTGATTCAGTGTGCACCTTCCACCAAAATAAACATCCGACTTTCCACCTCATGAAGAAACACTCCCCCAGGGGGTCAAACTCCCCAAAAATACCTCACTATCCACATAGATCCACAGGAAACACAGCTCCAATAAACGTCATAAAAACACAGAAATATTGCACATAGCGTAATTCCATTTATTAAACAAATTCCCTGTATAACCAAAGGATCCCCTCGTATAATCTACATACACAATAAAAATATCGTGTCAAGTATATAAAGTGGCCCAAGAGGGCGCTATCACCATACTCAGCCGTCACTTCCAAGGTGTCGTGCGGTTCACGCCCTTACGCGTTTCATCATCACAGACTTCAACAGAGGATGCCCTCTGAATGTCAGATTGGGAGCAACAGCTGTGTTACTTACCAGTCTTGTCCCTACCCTAGCCTGTGACTGGACTAGACAAGAAAAAGCCGAACACTGATGAGCTTGTCTCTCGGTCACTGTGCTCTCTCCTCCTATTACCATGTTTTTTCCTAGAACGTGAGCACAGCAGTACAGGTGTTTCCGGTACAGGTAAATGGCTTTTTGTGATACTTCCCCCTCAACCACCCTGACCTGTGCTGTAAAGTTGATTGCAAAAAGTTGATACCAGCTTAAATTCAGGTAATTATGGTGCCTTCATTTAACATAACTCACCTGTATCTCCCTGGAGTTCGGCTTTAACATGTGCACGCGCACACACATTTTTAATAATGACAGTAAACCAGGATATTGAGTGATTACTGCTATTCCTTTTGCTAGATTGACACTGAAACTATTCTGTTTTCTAGCAAGTGTGAGCTACATAATATGCAGAAAATACAGCAGTTACATATTTTTTGACTATAATGTAACACTGATTTGTAAGTGATGCCGCAGGTCTAGAGCTATATTCCATGGATGCAAATGAAACTGTCTGAGTGTCAAGTCAATTTTGTGCTAGAATTACACAGAGAATTCTCATCTTTGACATCTACACTTTGTCACTCTGTTCTCTCCAGCTTCGCATATATCTGTTCCTTTCTGACACGAGTGAGAAAAGTGAATGTAATATTTGGTATTTTTCACATCATGGTATTGTCTAATGTACATCTGAATCTCCCCAAGTACATTGCTGCAATATTTAAAAGAATAATTACACACATTAAGTAATTATTTCTAATAGTATCAGGAGAAAGTAACACTTATTCCTTGTACACACGATCAGAATTCCCGTCGGCTGTGTTGCATACACACTGTCGCACCAAATTCCGACCATCCAAAACACTGTGATGTACAACACTATGACGAGCCGAGAAAAATTAAGTTCAATGCTTCCGAACATGCATCGACATGCATGCATGTTTTTTTCTCCGTCGGAGTTTCATACAGATGAACAAAATTTCCGATCGGAAAAAAAGAGAACATGTTCTCTTTCTAAGTCCGTCGGAATTTTTGATGGAAAAACTCTGATGAGGCACACACAAAATTCCATCAGTCTTTTTCCATCGGAAACTCTGATTGTGTGTACAAGGCATAAGGCCATTTTTGTTTCAGATATTAGGTACAAATATTGTTTTTCATGAATGTCTATAGGCTTTTTCAATAAGGAGAAACAATGATAAAGGGCTAGGTTCAGTAACCCGTCCAGTCAACCAAAATTAATGTAAGCCTTTGAAAATTAAACTGAGCATACAAAATGCTCAAGGCTTAACAGTACAAAAAGTGTCAAATAGTTAACTTTCCTAGAGAAAATCCTGTTTCAAGCTTCTTCCAGTGCTGGTCACCAGGTAAGGTCTTTGGTCACATGATCTCTGCTGAAATGCAAAATAAGTCTTAAAATTGACTTAACTGTATTTGAGCAACACAAACTAAAAATGCTATTAATTCATTTTTTTAAATATATAAAGCAAACTCACTTATCCATCCATGTCTCCGTACTTTAATTTGTTGAGACATCACTATGAAAAAAAAGGAGGGACCGGTTTGATTGCGCAGCGCGTCTTGCACATGCGCAGTAGGGAACCGGCAAGTGAAGCCGTAAGGCTATTGCGAAGGAAAAAGGGTTAAAACCACCTGCGCTGCCCATCCATTTCAATTGCCAGAAGTGGTGGAGGCGCTTCTTCACCGCTCCAAAGATGCTGCTTGCAGGAGTTTTTTTAACGTCCTGCCAGTGCATTGCCTCAGTGTGAAAGCCCTGATACTGCAGGGGGGGGCATTTTTTCAGGCGCTTTACAGGCGCTATTTTTAGCCCAAAAGTGCCTGAAAAATGCCCTAGTGTGAAAGGGGTCTTACTAGCATGTGAAAGTGCCTAGGTACTCTTGTTCCTATAGTTCCATGTATGTTTTTAGTGTAAGAGCTAAGTTACTGCTGCTTTTGACTGCTAGCCTTCAGAGATTTGGAGTGAGATTTGGTGACATCACTATTGTGCCTCACACTGTTCTCTTTGCTGGAGGCTTTGACCTGAGGAAGAAAACCCCTGCCTCCTCCAAGATGGCTGCCTCCGCATGGAGACACAGTTCAAAACAAGGAATCAGTAATGTTGGAGACATCAGTTGCCGGTAGAACACAGGTAATTCTGATGACTAGTTTTTTTGCCCCCTTCCTGTCCCTGTTTTTGGCACATCTTCCTGAGTTCTTCTTGAAGTTTACGGCAGTCAGATAAATGAAAGATTATTGATAAATTGGGATGAATTACTGTGATCATCGTATAATTCAGAGTTGAATAAGCTGATTGTCTGCATACTCTGTTTCACAGTGTTGTATGAGGTTTGTAGCTCTTCTCCATAGGTGGAAAAAATGAAAATCATGTGTAGCACCTGGTTACTTAAAAGGTAATGGTGCTAGTCAAATTTAGAGAGGGATCAGAGTGTTAATTGATTCTGATCCAATCATTATGTGTTAAACTGGTCTCTGTCTCAGCTTGGCTATGCTGTGGGCTGTCTATTGTTACTTGGGTGTAGTTCCTACCTCGGGGCGATGGGTGGCAGCAGTGGAGTCGAGGTTTGGGTGCTCTTCCCCAGCAGCCAATCAGGAGGGTTGAGCCTCGCTGTACATGCTGGAGGAGGGTATTTATGGGGCAGACGCCATTGTTCTGGGTTCTTCTTCGGAGTGCGGCACCCACCTTTAGGGTGACTGCGCATCACAACGTCCCGGCGAGATGGCCTTCCAGGCCGGGGTGAGCATGCCACGCGGGGTTCCTGGTTCCAGGACCATGTTGGTCTGGAACATTTGAGCTGTGGCAGGGAGCCCAGTGGTCGACTGGGTTCCCAATCCTGAAGATCACAAGTGAGTTAGCTGTTCGGTGGGGAGTCCATCTGAGGAGAGCCAATGATAGGCCGGCGATCCAATAGGGTCTCGACAAACCACCAGGGATCAAGGTAGCCGGACACTGAGAGACTGGTCACCTCTCAGTCGGTACCTGAAAACTATCTGAAGGAGATCCAGACGCAATTCTATCAAGGAGGATCATCTCCGTAATAACAATCACAGAGAGGGCCTGTGGCAGAGGCTTTTCCCTGAGTTCATTTCAGGAGGGTCTGTGACTTCAGGTTCAAGCAGTGCCCTGGCTGCCAGGTCAGTGAGAGTAGGCCTGTCCAGGTACGCTTTACCCACTCTGGCTAGAGTGGCGAAGAATACAAAGCATTGTTTGAAGCAGGACTGTTTCCCTGTTGTTGCGCCTGAGTCTGCTACTTCTTCTTTAATTTCACCTCTACTCTTCATCACAAGTTTCAATGTTTTTACCCGGCTGGGTAATAAAGAGCACAGCAAAATACACCTGTCATGGACATTCCGATACTGTTATATGCACCATACACCCTAGGATGGCGGAAGAGCCATGAGGTGACATTCCGCCCAAAATAAACCAGCAGCTCCTCCGGGGGTAATGCTACACAAATTTGGTCAACATGCCCCCTATAAAGTCAACCCTTTCACATTCCCCGTTTTCTCAAGAGAAATATCTGTAATCACCTGTGTCATGGACCTTGGAATGCAGAAGTGTTCCTCCTTGAAATCTGTTACACATTGGGGGTCTTCTGCCCTGTCTTAAGGCTCCAGACGGCTCCATTGTTCTGTGTCTGGCTATTGTGTACATTGATTGCCCCCTGGGGCTTCTTTCTCATTACACATAGCAGTCCTTCTACTCAAGCTATCGGACCAATCCCTGCTGAACCCATTTTCAAGTCCTCATTTGCATTGGTAAGAGGACCTAAAGGAGAACTACATGTACTTTACAATTGACCAATAGGAAAGCGGTTGTTGGGGGCAGGATGTTCCAAATTCTAAAAGTGTGTTGTGTGCTTCCAATAAAGGTCTTCCTGTTTGAACTTACATACAGCCTGCCTGGTGTTTGTTCTAATGGATTCGGAACGGCACATAGCTGTAGTTCGGATCCCGGAGCCTTGGATGACCGAACCATCAGACGTTGCGATCTGCAAGCTGACTCAATAGTAGCAGAGGAGTGTCGGGAGAGCGGAACCGAGCGAGCAAGGGTCTCGTTACAACCTGCTATTGAAATCTGGTACTGCAAATGCTCTAAAATACCATGGATCTGTATGGGGAACCTTCTATTTTGTTTATGGTTGGGATTCAGTCATCAAAGGACTTAAAGCAATAGTTGGATGGCAGACCC